>NW_020539727.1:24192277-24218631 GCF_003426905.1 Ctenocephalides felis
TGCTCGATTTGAAGAATGCAATAATTTCAATTATTCACGAACAGCTGAATAAAAGACATAAGACGAAATAAAAGACAAGAAAAAGGGACTCTACTGATTAATAGAATAATATGTCACAATAAGGGACTCTACTGACGAGCAAACTAAATAATTTGAAATAAGAAAAAACTAAATAAGTCTTAGATTAAAAGAAATTCTACTGACGAGCAAACTAGATAAATCCATTTGAAAAGGAAATCCACTGACGAGGAGAACAAATAAATCAGAGCAAAAAGAGACTCTACTGACAATCAAACTATATAAATGTAAGAAATTTATATAGTTACAAGAAAATTAAATAAATAAAAAAGGACACTAGTGACAAGCAAATTAAAAAAATATTTGAAAGGGACTCTACTGACGAGCAAACTAGATAAATTCTTCAAAAAAAGGACTCTACTAACAAGCAGACCAAACAAATCAGAGCAAAAGGGACTCTACTAACGAGCAAACGAAATATCTTAGGATAAGAAAGGACTAAATACATCTTAGATGGAAATAAATCCTACTGACGAGCAAACTAGATAGATATATCCGTTTAAAAAGGGACTCTACTGACGGGCAAACTTGATAAATCAATTTGAAAAGGGACTCTACTGACGATCAATTCATACAAATTGATTTAAAAGTGAAAGGAACTCTACTGACGAGCAAACTAAACGAATAAGAAAAAGGGACTGAAAATCAATAAATCACATAAAAAGGACTCTACTGACGATCAAAATTAAAAAATGAAGATGAAAAAAAACTACTGACGATCTAAATTATTTCATCAAAGTGCAGTGCAAAGTTAATAGATTAGGGTCGAATAGAATTCAAACTAAAAAATTACATCATTAAAAAAAATATATAGTCACTGCCAAAAAAAACCTTTGGATGCATCAATGAAATCACCTTACAAGCATTTAAGACTTGTTTACGGACTAACCTAACCTAACTATACGCAACTAATAACCAACAAACTAGAGTGCAAAAAAATTTAATCAATATTTGAAATGAATCTTTAGCGTACAATAAACGAATGCATTTTAACATGCCATTCGATTATTACTTTAAAACTTATACACAATGCCCCAGGGAACGCGTTGATAACTTGAGCAAAGTTTGCAAAATCCGCATTTCACTTTTGGAGTCGCCGAACGCCAAGTATTTTTAGAATAAAATATTAAACTAACATAAATTATTTCTAAAGTACTCACCTAATGATAGAATCCTCCTTTTAGCCATGTTTTTCCAACAAAGTCCGAAAGTAAAAAGAACTAAAAATCTTAGAACACGTTGTGACAAGACCATAGATATGTTTAATGAGGATGAGACACTGCAGAGTTGTAGATGGCGCCATAGAAACTTTGACGCCATAGACAATTAGGCGCCAATTTTAAATTTAAATTTTGAGAACTATTATAAATGAATATGACAAATTGTATAACAAGTTAGGTCAATTATATTATTTATAATAATTCGGAGTTTCTGCAGGTAATTATGATGTTAGAAAAGATTGTAGATTATTTAATTTTGAACAAATTTGCAAAATAATGTATATAATTTTCACAAACTCTTTAGAAGTTACAAGAGATATTATAAATAAATGCACCAACAAAAAAAATGATCATTCAAAAAATTGCTTATATTTGACTAGGGTTTTTAAAAATCATTTCATAGTATACCGAGTTACTGTAGAAACTAATATTAGACAATATAAAAAAATTAATCTTATACATTTTCTCTAAATACCCCATTTATATTAGACGAATGGTTTGAAAGTTTAAAGAAATACTAAATAAATACATAAACCAGCTGCAAAGTTAATTCACGGTTAAAAAAATTAGATTATTTTATTTTAATATGGAATTTTTTTTATATCCGACTAGGGTTTTTTAATAATCATTTCATAGTATAGGCTTCATAAATAAAACAAATATAAAAGTATGGCTTCAATTTGTTAGGCAAGACGGTTATTACAGGGTTTTTAAAAATCATTTCATAGTATACCAAGTTACTGTAGAGACTAATATTAGATAATGATATAAAAAATTTAATTTTATACGTTTTCTCTAAATATCCCATTTATATTGAACAAATGGTTTGAAAGTTACAAGAAATACTAAATAAATACATAAACCAGTTGCAAATTCACGGTTAAATAGAGATCATTTCATTTTAATATGGATTTCTGACTATAGTAAAGGGTTTTATGATATTAGACAATTTTATAAACAATTTAATTTTCTACAAATTTGTCAAACATTTTATATATTTAATAGGAACAGTCTAAAACTCACAAGAGATATAATAAATGAACGCAAAAATAATGAAATTTGGAGTAGAACTGGTTTTTATGACATACTAATCAATAAACTGTAATTTTATTGATTATTTTTATCGCCTTTAACCTTTAAGTAAAAAATGACAACAGTTTTATTTTAAACGCACACGCAATTTCAAATTTTATTCAAATACAAAAATATTAATCTCTATTTACAAACGCACACACGCCATCACAACAATAAAACTTAAATAGTAAAAAACATATTTATATATAATATACACACATATATATATATATATATATATATATATATATATATATCAATTATCTATTATTACTTAATATTACTAACTAAATTTGTTTCCTTTCCTGGACTTAGTGGACTTTTATTTTGGCCGGTTGGAATGTCGAACCATATTTGAAGGTGAATTTAAAGACCAGATTGGCAGAAAAGACCAATATGGCCAAAGAGATAAAAATCAGGCCAATTACATCGAATAGGTAGTATTGGAACCAGTACAATTGGCGACTTGGCGACTGCATGTGATAGGCACCTAAAAATAATAGTAATAAAAGTTTATATACTTCTATCAAAAATATAAATGTGACATCAAAGAAAAGCTTTGGAAATTATCACAAATTTTATTTATACCTTTATGTCTCAAAACGTACTCCGTCCAATAAATGGCCCTTTCCAGAGGAGTCTCCTTCTGATCCCTCAGCAAATATTGCCTCTTGAGGGCTGCTATCCTGAATTGCGGTTCATGGGCAACCTAAATCAAAGACAGTATTCATCTAAATCAAGTATACTGACACAAAAACACACCATTCAAAAATTACAAAAGATAAAGATAAGTGAATAGAATTCCTGGTCAATTGGTCAATTCCTAACCTTCATTATTGCTCTATATAATCTTTCAGCAGTCAATTTTTCCAAGGACAATTTATAGGCATATCCATCTGTTTCTGCTTTAGCAGCATTTGCTTCGTGGTCACAAAAGACTGGCATGGTAACCAGAGGAATTCCATGGTAGACACTCTCAAACATACTCAGGAGACCTCCATGGGTGACAAAGACCTTCAGTCGTCTATCACCTGGGAAAAAAATAAAATAAATATAAATATATATATATATATATATATATATATATATATATGTATATATATATATATATTAGATTGTCAAATATCTCCCTTCCGCCTTTTTGTATTATAAACCAAGAGCAAAAAAGCGGAAGGGAGATATTTGACAACATATATATATATATATATATATATATATATATATATATAACAAATGTATTCTGAGTGGATAGATAGATATTAATTTAGAAATATGAACAAACAACACTCTTTTTTGCACTAATTTATTAAATAAAAATTTTCACAAACGTTTCGAGACTAGGTTTGTCTCATCATCAGTGCGTTATAAATTTAAAATCTAAAATATGGAAACTTATTTTAGCATTATGTGTTATCCATTACAAGCCGTTCACTGTACTGCATAGGTTTCCAATGAGTTTTACGTCAAGAAAATGTAACAAAGAATCATTTTCCAGTTCCTGAGTGAATTGTAAATACGAATACGAAATACATTATTTATATCTTTATTATTAAATAATACTAACGTGTCATCGACATATCTGAAATAAACCAATGGTTTGGAAGGTGGAGAGTTTAAAACATCATTTTCCAAATCTCGTAATACTAAATCTAAAACAGGACTTAATGGGCTGCCCATTGGGCAACCTCTCTTCAATTGTATAATATTTTTTATTAAAAGTGAAATATGATGCTTTTAAAAGTAATTCAATTCCTAAAATAAAAGTTTCTATCAGTGAACATGTAAATTCAACTATTTGCACCTATCTCTTCTTTATATCTGTAATAATTAGATGATGCGGAATAGTATTAAATAAATTAATAACGTCAAGACTCATAAAGAAACAATCAGGAGGAATTACTTTATGTTTTCAAATTGTATATCAAAAATTAAATGTAATTTAAATAAAATATTAAAGAATGTGTAGTAATTAAGTAACTATTTTTGAAATTACACTGAAGATGAGGCATATTAAATAAAGTGTGTGTTAAAAATCAGAGTGTTGTATTGTTCATACTTAACATTTAATATATATATATATATATATACGTGTATATATATATATATATATATATATATATATATATAAAACATATGATAAAATTGTTTCTTGGGCATCCATCCAGTTTTCAAATTTATTTGTATGGTGAGTTTCTTTACATTTGTTTATTTTATGTTTGTTTTTCACATATATACTTTCACAATAAATATTTGTTTTAAAACAAGTTTATTAAATTGGTTAGATTTATGTTTTTTTACATGTTTTTATTTATTTTTGTCTGTAATTATGTGTTTTTTATATTGTTTTAAATTGTAACCCTGAAATATTTAATTGTAGCACTGAAGATGGGTCAAATCAAGACCCAAAACGTACGTCTCTGAATAAAAACATTTTCTTTCAATAAAACTGTTTAATTACTGATGGATGCCCAAGAAACAATTTTATCATATTATTTCACCATCTGAAGAAAAACCTCTCGCTTTATATATACATATATATATATATATATATATATATATATATATATATATTAGGGTGGTCCTTAATATGGACATTTTCGAATTCCATTGCTCCCAGGGGCTCAAATTGTTCCAAATTGATAAAAAACAATTCTCTGAAAGTTTTAGCTCTTAATATTAACGTTTAGATAGAGCGCAATTCAATCAAAGTTTTGTATGGAAATAGCATGGAAAAATTTTCAAAAAATTAAAAAATGTTTTTTAGATGTAATTTAGCGAACAATGAATGAATAAAACTCATTCTTTTGTCGCTTGATTGAATTGCGCTCTATCTAAACGTTAATATTAAGAGCTAAAACTTTCAGAGAATTGTTTTTTACCAATTTGGAACCATTTTAGCCCTTGGGAGCAAGGAAATTCGAAAATGTTCATATTAAGGACCACCCTTATATATACACATATATATACGTACACGTATATATATATATATATATATATATATATATATATATATGTGTGCATAAGTAACATTTAAATTTAACCTAAGATGTCCTGCTGGGGCAACCATCTACCCAGCATGACATTTTCTGGTAAATCCTGCATCATCGACGAACCAGCTTCCCATTTCCACAAAACTCTGTAGGGCAACTTGGAAAACGTCCGAATCTACAAAAAAATAATAATATAACAATAATAAATTTTTAACTTTTGTCTATATATTATTACCAGCAGTCGTCTTAGATAATCGGGCATATTGGCAGCCTTAACCGAAGATCCCATTGAAACGTAAATGAAACCTGAATCGCCTCCCGGGATATGAAGTCTTCTAAATCCTAAAAATATTATAAATAAATATATATTACATACTAGATGACCCGACAGACATTGTCCTGTACCCATGTCTACATTTTTTTAATATAATATACTAATATTTACCGTTTACCTAAAAATAATAATTATTGTTCTTTAAAATTACTCTTCACGCCAAAATGCATATACATTTATAATATGAGCGATGCTAAATGTAGAACTGCTTTAAATAAAATGAGATTCAATGCCCATACTATATTGGAAATTGTAGTCTTTTAAATAAAATAAATGGTATAATACAACCATAACCATAACATAACACTGGTACTTTATGTTGGATTAAATTAATTTAATTTTTTGTTATTTAAGATATCCGAAATTGCATCTTAAACTTCTCCTAATCGATATCGTGAGGGTCGAATTGTATGTATTCATCTTTACTCTCCCATTTGTTGTTATAAAGTGAAATTTTCACAAATTTTAAAAATATTGTGGAAAGATTAGTAAAAGATGCAAAGAAATTATATATTGAAAAAAAAAACTATATTGAAAATTTAATATCCAAATCTTGTGTTGGCGCCCCCTAAGACGTGCACTCATATTTTTCGCACGCATCGCATTAAAGGTATGATCGGTCCTGATTAATACTTAATTTCATATTTTAAGTCAATTAATTTGTCATATCCTGTTCAATTCATTATCCTGTATCATTCAATCTGCCATACATATACTGTATTTTATATTATTTTAATTTGAGGCACATCTCAGCTGCTTTTTGGTAATAATAATGTAGACATTTCATTTTTCTTATTCATAATCATAAATTTATTATACATATTCTAATATTGTCTAGGTTCATAAGTAAATTGAAATTTTTAGCAGATGATAGTTTTCATTTGTTTTCATTAATGTCACGAATTTTTCAACTTAAAAATATACATTAATGTCTTATTTTGTTTTTTATTTTTATTGGTGATTTACAGTATTATGCTATCGGTATTTTGTCCAAACTTATATTTTGTTAAATATTTTCATGTGAGAAATAGTAATGATAGTAACAGCAAGATCGTAATGCATGCAAAATGTTTTCAAAAAGAAACTATTCATTGATCTAAGTTTTAGAGTCTTATTATGTTTTTGTGATATCATTAATATATCAATTAATTTACATTTAAACATATGTATCATATGTATAATAAAGAAATTATATACGTCTTTTTATCTGATTTTTTCTATTTATATATTAAGCTTGTTACATATAAGTAAGATATAAATGGGTTTAAACTCATATATCGGCATGTACATGAAACAAAATTATCTGATATTTAAACATTTTGCAAAAAGTTCTGAAATTATTCCATAGACTCCGAAAATTCCCCCAAGTTTTCTATCTATTTCCTTAGATAAAAATTTAACAAAAATATCATTGATGTCAAATCAAGGAGCTTCTTTTTTCACAAAGTACATATGACATTTTTTATTTAAGCAAATTTAAAGATTCTTAAAATTTTTTAAAATGTATCATTGATGATAAAAAGAGGGGCCTATTTTTTGTATTATAGTGGTTTTTTATCTAAAATAAATTTTTTATAAAAAATATCATTGAAAGAAATCGGAGGGGTAAAAACGCGCATTTATCTAATTTCAGATAAAAATTTATTAGTTTATTTATATTTATATTTATATTTCCTTATCTTATATGATTTCAATTTCTGGCACATCTCAGCTGCTTTTTGGCAATAATAATGTAGACATTTCATTTTTCTTATTCATAAGCAAAAATTTATTACACATATTCTAATATTGTCTAGGTTCATGAGTGAATTGTAATATTTGGCAGATGATAGTTTTCATTTGTTTTCAATGCAAATAATGACATGTCGTTTTTTGCATTTTTTTCCATTAATTTCTACAATATTGCACATACATCCCAGTATTTTATAATCACATACATTCTGGAAAATTTCTGTAACAAACTTCAGAAAGATTTAACAAAGTCCGAATAATCGTTTAGAAGGAGTATACAGTGAGTGCTTGTAATTTAATATGAACTTCATATAATAGCAATAAAGCTCAAATTGATTCTACGTTTTAGTTAGAAAACGTTTGTACGTGAAAAACAAAAAGAGCTGTTTTTAGGGTTTTCCCGGAAATTATTCGATTTTTTCTCGCCGTAAGAACCATTCTTAGACATCAACGAATATTTTAAATAAAAAATTGGCCAAATCGGTCCAGGCGTTGTTGACTTATGCGCTTACCAACACATTTTGCGATTCATTTTTATATATAAGATAAGATTTATTCAATATTATTTATGTATTAATTTTTTTTATCATTTATCCTTTACCTGAGGCAATGGCCTGGCAGGTTTACAATGTATGCAAGCAATTTCTGCAACATTTGGCAAATATGGTCTCGGATAGGAAACTGTATGATGTCCATTCTGAAGGATAAAACTGACATTCCTGGACAGATCGTAGACAAAGGGGACTCCTTCACCAAGGTGCTTCCTGAGGACACTCTGTAACCAGAATCTGGAAGAAAAAATAGAAAAGATGATAGAATGTTCTGGAGATCATTGTTAACTATTAAACTATTTGTTGTATGCAAAAAGTGTATATGGAAAATTTAATAACAAACTAGTGGTGTATGGCATCGTGCCCTAAGGCAAATTGATGGAACTTCCCGTACTGTAATGAAATATTCGATAAATTTTAAACGTTTTCAAATATATTATTACAAATACTGTAATTGTTTCATTATTTTTGCTATCTTGTTTGTTATATCTGAGCAAATCAAATGTAAATCTTAAATCAATTTATCTCCAGAACATTAACGAATTCAATTTCAAAAAAAAATAGTTGCCTAAAATTGCACAAAATTGAAAAAGTGCTCCCGTATAGTCACAGTCTAAACGCATTTGCGAATAATTCTGTGCGACATTTTCACTTATACTGTGCTTAACTTGGCGGCATTTTCACAAAATTGGAAAAGCAAATTAAAATATTAGAAAAAAAGAGACTCTACTGACGAGCAAATAAAAATATTAGGAAAAAGGGACTCTACTGACAAGCAAATAAAAATTTGTAAGAACAAGGGACTCTACTGACAAGCGAATTAAAATATTAGGCAAAATGGACACTACTGACGAGCAAATGAAAATATTAGGACAAAAGGGACTCTACTGATGAGCAAATAAAAATATTAGGACAAAAAGGACTCTACACAAGAGCAAATTAAAATATTAGGCAAAATGGACTCTACTGACGAGCAACCTGAAGATTTGTAAAATGATAAAGGAGTTTTAAGAAACTTTAAGAGAAAAGAAATTCTACTAACAAATGAAATTTGAATCAGGGAAAAATTGGAAAAGGCAGGTCCCGCCATTTCGAAGATACAGAGCTAAATGTGCAAAAAATAGCGTTGATCTAAAAAACTTTCTGCTTGTATTGGCAAAACAATTGCTTTTGAGGATAAAACATTATTACATCTTTTTTTTATTTTCCATAAAATATTTTTATAATTTTGGATTAAAAATTAAAAAAATGACCCAGGCTAAGCACAGTCTAAGCGCCACTCTGGTACAAATGTTTATCCGAGTGCGTTTAGACTGTTTAGGTACTGGAGCACTTTTCCAATTTTGTGAGAAAACTATTGAAAAATGTGAAAATGCCGCCAAGCTAAGCACAGTATAAGTGAAAACGTTGCACAGAATTATTTGCAAATGCGTTTAGGCTGTGACTATACGGGAGCACTTTATCAATTTTGTGCAAATTAGGCAACTATTTTTTTTTTGAAATTGAATTCGAAATGAAATGACGATTGTTATTGTTCTGGAGATAAATTGATTTAGGAATTATATTTAGATTTGCTCAGATATAACAAGATAACTAAAAATAATGAAAGTTACAGTATTTGTAATACCACGTTCAAAATGTCTCGAATATTCATTACGGTACGGGAAGTTCTAGCAATTTGCCTCAAGGCACGATGCCATGCACCACTAGTTTTCATTTTTATTTTACCTATTAAGTACATAATGAGCAGCATACATCCCAATGTACCATCCAGTGTTGAGGGCCCTGTCGAAGATGTTCATGTCGTCTGTGAAGGCCCTGCCTAAGAAAGGAGTCACTGATGAAGGTGCAGGATTTCCTGCCAGAGATAGTGAACCTGGGGAAAAAAAATAATATAATATTGTGTAATAATGCATTTAGTGTGGTTTTAATAAATAACCAAAGTACAAGGTCAGCGCACGAATGCGGAAGTGCACATATGTCACGTCCTATACTGAATAAATAGAGTAGTGATCGTCTATCAAAATCAGTGATGTCTTAGGAAAGAGTCTAGCCAAGTGATGATGTCTTGAGAGTAGTCTTAGAATATCTTAAGTGAAGATTATGTCTGTTAATTATAAGAAATAAATACAGTGTATAATACTACAAGTGGATTTTATATTGGAAGCCAGAAGTCTATCTCTTTCAGCTAATATCTTTCTGAAAGGGCTCACTACTCTGAAGAGACCTATTTATCAAACCAGTAACTCAAACTTATTCCTACTGCTCGACCCTAGGCACCAGGAAAGGGTTGGACGGACTTATCACCCTATTAGATACAGAATCTACCGTAGTTACCACTAAACTGGATTGTGGATCTACCAACTCAGGACCCCAACCCCTACCTACTACTAACAACTATATATCATTTCAATAAATAATGACAATTTAGAAAGAAAACCTTAGTAGTAATTAATTGTTTAATACATGAAGGTACTTTTGGCACAAAAATTTTGGTAAAGCACATCACCTTAATAGCATAGATCTTGATAGACAAATTAATTTTGTATCAATTTTGCAGAATATTTCATGCGCATTAGACAAACGCTTGAAGAGTTACAAGAGATATAACAAATAAATGCATTTATCAATTACATCTAGTAACAGCTTTGTACTATATGCAATGGGCATAAATAATGATATATAATTTCTATTCACCCATATAGAATCCGACAGTATTCAGGTACATAAATGGGACTCCATAATGATGGGCAAGCCCCAGGGCACATTCCGGAAAGGCTCCATCCAGAATTAAAAGGTCGAAACTTTGTCGAAGCAAAGTGTGAGTCTCTGCATCGTTGAACATCGCATCGCAGGACTAAAAAATAATAAAAATATTAATTATACTAGCTGACCCGGCAAACGTTGTTTTGCTAAGTAAGGTATATTCTAAACAATTTCTAGAGAATAAAAAATATTAATACTTTAAGTGTATAAGGATATGTTGTTTGAATGCTATATACAATGAGGTATTATAAAAACAATAAACCTCATTAGTTTGTCTATATTTTGCCTGAAAGTTTTATACACTTTCTATATGGTATAACTTAATCCAAGTCTTTTTTTGGTCTTTCGACTTATTGATTACGTTTTAAGTTTTTCAAATTCTTTTTGGATTCTGGATTTTGTGTATAATTGTAAATAATACTACTGAGCTCATACACAATTTTCAAATTTTTGCGAGGAGAGTTAGAAAATGAATTGAGTATTTCTTCTTTGACCTGCTTTTTGAAAAGTTTCAAGTAACAATCGATGAATTAAAGTAAATTTAATAAAAAGTATATATGTAGAGCAGGACGAGGCACAACGGTCCAATTAGACTTTGAGCAAATATTAATTATATTATAACAATCAATCCAATTATATCACAACAAATAACATATTACAAACAAACAATTATCTGACTACGTTCAGTAAAACTGCCAGCTACTTCATCATTGTAGAAATGTGTTTTTTTTATGTCTTTCAAAAATTTGTTATAAGCACAGTACTTGACGTGGATGCTATAGCATTCACGATTTAAATATGATAATGCCACTACGGAAACTTTTAAAGGGCGCCAACTTTTTCCTTTTTCCATAGTTGCGTAAAATAGAAGCGCAATATTTGTCGTGGATGCTATAGCATTCATCTAGTATATGACGTATAAAATATGATATTCTGACTGCTAAAACTTTTATTGGGCGCAAACGTGTTAAAATGCAAGATCACTTTTCAGTTGAAACTCCATCAGTTTTAGTTAAAACTCCATTTTCAGTTTTTCATAGTTTCTAACTTAACGTGGATGCTATAGCATTCATCTAGTATATAACGATCAAAATACGATAATACGACTACTCAAACTTTTATTGGGCGCGAACGTGTTAACGTGCAAGATTATTTTTCACTTGAAACTCGATCTTTTTTCATAGTCTCTAACTTAACGTGGATGCTATAGCATTCATCTAGTATATAACGATCAAAATACGATAATACGACTACTCAAACTTTTATTGGGCGCGAACGTGTTAACGTGCAAGATCACTTTTCACTTGAAATTCCATGTTTTTTCATAGTCTCTAATTTAACGTGGATGCTATAGCATTCATCTAATATATAACGATCTAAATACGATAATACGACTACTCAAACTTGTATTGGGCGCGAACGTGTTAACGTGCAAGATTATTTTTCAGTTGAAACTGCATCATTTTCCTTAGTCAATAATTTGACGTAGATGCTATAGCATTCATCATTAAAATATTTTTATGATTTATGATTTAGACCTTTTTACCCTATAGACGGAGTAACTTGGAAGGGCCAGGTGGCAAACAGTTTCGATGTCTTATTTTAATTTTAAAAGTATTTTTCAAAAAAATTACATTTTTAACTAATGAAAAAAATACTTTAATTATGGATTTTCAAAGATTACCGTTTATCTCCCGACAGCAAAGTCATAGGAACCAAGGTTATAGCTGGTAATACATCTTTTTCCCTCTACTTTCAAATATTGTTGTTGAACAATGCTTAACTTTACTGGTTTTTGATGCATCGGTATTGGACCTTTTTAACCCTTCATATATTTCTATCTATTCTTCGATAAATTTTGGGAAATTATAACTGGGAAAATGTTATTGGGCAAAATGTCCCTTTGTTCGATACCAAATTTAGGTTAACATAAAAAATAATATAACCTAGAAAATGTTTTATAAATACCAATTAGTATATAATTATACAAATAAAATCTTTCAGAGCACCGTGTTTGAAAAAAATATGCCAAAAAGTGCATTTTCATATTAACATTTCAAAAAAGTTGATCTAGTAACACTTGCGATCCGATTAATAAGATTTTTGTGAACAAATATAACTACGAACAAAACTATTTACTACAATTTAATCATAATTTAATAATATTCACATGAAACATCCTATTAAACGCAATTGAACATCATCTGTCAAAAACATTTGATATTTGACGTATTAGCCACCGTCCACAGTTTTATTTATATTACGCTTCTACAAAAATGTTCAAATTAAAAGTGTAAAGTTTCTAGGCGACTTTGAAATAATATCTCACCTTTCCTACAACCTACTGATTGGCACGAATTTTTCAAGACTAAAACTGGCCAAATCGGTTTAGCCGTTTTCGAGTTTTAGCGGATCATTTTATCGAGCTCCATTTTTATATATAAGATATATATATCATTTGTGTTCAAAAACTCGAATAATAGCCTAGGTATTTACTCTCCCTTACCTCAAAACCGTATCTCATGATATCCCAAGCCGAAACGGGTTCCTCTCCTCTCATCCTGGCGCCAACCAGATCCCAGTCGGTGTAGTTCTTCACGTAGAACACCAGTCCGGCTGGTGTGATCTCGTGCAGGCCGGCTGGGGGCATTGTCACCAGTCGGAGGAAAGGCACTCAGTAAGGTCACGTTGTGACCCCTTAAAGACCAAAAAGAATAATTAGATTGAATTAAATGGTTATCAGTGGTAAAATTAGTAATCATTTATCCAATTGTCGATTAGTTAGAATTAAATATTGGTCAGGAAAAGGGTCAAGAGGCACAACTAGTGTAACCGCATAAAAAAAGGTGATTTTTGGAAATTTAGATTAAAAACTCTACTTTATCAATCATTTCAAAATTTTAGGATCGTATTTATACATGTTTTAAGAATACATAGTACAATTTTTGAAGAAAAAAATTAAATATTTTTTAAGTTAAAAAAAAAGGCCCTTAACTGCTGCAGTAATTCCGGCCTTCTACGTGGATGAAATTAAAACAAAAAGAGTGCGCGTAAGGTTCACACGCGATTGAAGTGAAACTTATTTGCTACTGTACAAGATGGCATTTAAGTTAAAATAAATACATAATATAACAATTTTGAATAATATCCGTTAGTAATATGGTAACACTCGTGATGCACACATTTATTAGTTCCAATCATTATTCACATTTATATCATAATAAATTATAAATTATATATGGCATTAAAAAAATGTATAATATTTAAAAACAATAATGTAATAAAAGTCATACTTCAAATATGACATGATCGGTTTGTCATTGTAATTAACATTTACAAATGAATTTTCATTAGAAAAATGAAGTAATTGCTGATAAATAACCTTTATAATATTCGTGAATTAAACGAGCAAACTAAAATAAATTAAAGAAGGAACTCTACTGACGAACAAACTAAAATAAATTCGTAAAGGGACTCTACTGATGAACAAATTAAAATAAATTAGTAAAAGGAGTCTACTGACGAACAAACTAAAATAAATTAGTAAAGGGACTCTACTGACGAGCAAACTAAAATAAATTAGTAAAGGGATTTTACTGACAAACAAATTAAAATAAATTAGTAAAGAGACTCTACAGACGAGCAAACTGAAATAAATTAGTAAGGGGATTCTACTGACGAGCTAACCAAAATAAATATATTATGAATATATAGTGAATTATGTTAAACAACGCCTAAACAAATATTATTTTTGCAACTTCACTCATCGTGTAATAATTGTGTTTGAAGAACTTCATGTAATTAAAATTAACATACATTCATTGACTGATGGTATTTTTTTTACTTTTTCGCTGGCGATATAATCTCATTATATGAGCAGCTGTAATTATCTGTCTTGCCTAAAAAATATTATCCATTTCAATAACTTCAGAGATTTATAGAAACTACGAATAATATAGAAATAATTTCTAATCAATAAACTTACGTTTAGTACACGGCACAAATGTTTAATTTGTTTTATTATTTTCAAAAAACAGGGTTAAATATTCACATACACGACGACTAATCAAAGTCGACCCGTATAGAAATGATATTATCATCGAGATTTACATCCTAGTCGCGTCTAGAGAAGTTTTACTTAAAAAATCTCGTTAAAGTAGATAATATTGTCTGTAAAATGAACTACGATAAAGAAAAAAAAAATCAAAAATTGACAAAAGGGCGACGTTTAAAAAAAAAGTCGTATTTTACCCAAATTTTTTGGTCGTTTTTGGACTGCGATCCAATCAAAAAATCGATAGTTTATTTTACGGAGAACTATATATATATATATATATAACATGTAAAAAAATTGATAGTAGACGGATCATTTGTTTTTGAGTAATCGTAATTTTGAGTAATTTGGAAAATGCCGTTTCGAGAAAAACGCGTTTAAAGATAAAATGATCGTTATACTTTATACTATATGTATGCTCTTTAAATGGCTGTGACTCAAAAACTATTTAAGATATCGATTTAAAATTTTGGCATGTTATTTTTAAAGGTATAACCTATCGAAATATGGAAAAATTAAAAATTCCATTTTTTGAAAATTTCACACTAGTTGTGCCCCTTAGTTATTACCTATACATTGGTAAAATTAGAAATGCCTTATCGATTATCTCTTACCTGGGTATGAGGCCCCTGGCCAGTTCCCAGAAGGGAATTTTGTGGGACTTTGTGCCGCCCATGGTGACCATCAGGATGTCCGAGGCCGTCGTCATGGTTGTGGTGACTAAGAGGATGGTGACCACAAGGCTCATCGGACGAGAGAGGTCCATGGTGCAGGTTGGACTGACAAAATATAAAATAATAATTAGATAATGATAGATGATATTCTATAGGGTAAATTTGCACTCCTGTTCATAAGATAATTGATTTATTTATTTTAAATATATAGCCCACAGATTACTTCCAAGAGGACTCCAAAATACCATTGTTTTACATAATGAATAACAATTAAAATATATACAAAATTACAATATATAGTTAGTAACATAAAATGCTTAAGATAAAATTACATATAATGCAGAATGTAACAATATTATTTATAAACAGAATAAGATAAAATAGTGAGATATTTGAAAAGATAATAAAAAGGTTAACTTGTGCAGATGGAGATTATTTGATTGGGTGAAGTGTTGTGAATATCTATTTCATTATTAATTAAGTTAAAGTTAGAGGACCTAAGTAAAATAGGACCACTAAAGGATAGTTGATTGAGAATAAGAAGACAGTCTATAGAATTATTGCAAAGTTTAAATAAGACCATAATTGTACAGATAAATCGACGATAATTTAATAAGTTTAATAGAAGATAATGTGAGATTAGATGTTATAAGATAAGAGAGCTATTTTATCCGAAAAACCTATTGACTTATTCTTAACATCCCGTAGGGTAGTTATAGTAATGAGCCGAAAATGGAAAATGAAAATTTTTCCATTTCTCGACGTTTTGAAGGTTTCTGAGCATTTTACTGGCATACCTCTGAAAAAATAGATGTTTTTTTTTTTTTTGTATAACGAAGGAAATGCCTTTATGCATCCCAGACTGGTCTTCTCGGGTATGTCCGCATTTTTTCGTCCACGTTTTCGGGCGAAGGGATCAACCGATTTGAATGGTTCAAACAACATTCGATTCCTATTGATAAGGAGATGTGCTGATTATTTTTTGGCAAAGGCAGGTCTAGCCGTCTCGGAGATAAAGAGCAAAGAGTGCAGAAAATACAAGTCGAGTTTTTTAGAGAACGGAGAATTCGATTTGAATGATCTAAAAAACATTCAATTTGTAATGATTGGGAGAAGTGATGATTAGATTTTGGCGAAGGCAGACCCAGCGGTTTTAGAGATACAGAGCTAAATATACTAAAAATGGCAGTTTTTGAGAGAACTAAGAGTTTGTGTTGACAAAACAATTGCTTTTGGAAAAAAACAATACATTTTTTTGTATTGCGAAAATAATTCAGATATCAATTTTAATTGTGGCAAAAGTTTTAAAGCTCACTTATATACTTTGAATAAATAATTTCAACTTTGCAATTTAGTTTATATAATTCTTATAAATATTAGACAATGTTACAATATTAATAATAATCTATTTGAAAATATTCGGTACGGGAAGTTCCAGCAATTTGCCTTAAGGCACGATGCCATACACCACTAGTTTAAATAAGTTTGCAAGTTAATTTCGTTTTCAGTACTTTAAATAAATAAATTAATTAATTACCAAGGAAATAAATATATTAGTAAGTTAATAAATGGAATAAGAGAGTAAATAAATAATGAATAAATCAGTAAGTCAATAAAGAAATAAATAATTGAGTTAACACATAAAAAAACTAGTGGTGTATAGCATCGTGCCTCAAGGCAAATTGCTGGAACTTCCCGTACCGTAATCAAATATTCGAGAAATTTTGAACGTTTTCAAATATATTATTACAAATACTGTTACTCATTATTTTTGCTATCTTATTGTTATATCTGAGCAAATCAAATGTAAATTATAAACAAATCAATATATCTCCAGAACATGAACAATCGTCATTTCATTTCGAATTCAATTAAAAAAAAAATAGTCGCCAAATTTACACAAAATTGAAAAACTGCTCCTGTATAGTCACAAGTCTTTTTTAATCCAAAATTACAAAAAAAAAAATATGGAAAATCAAAAAAGATGTAATAATTTTTCATCCTCAAAAGCAATTGTTTTGTCAGTACAAGCAGAAAGTTTTTTAGATCATTCAAATCGGACCCTTATTTCACTTAAAAAACTGCCATTTTTTGCACATTTAGCTCTGTATCTACGAAACCGCTGGGCCTACCTTTGCCAAAAACTAACAACCACTTTTCCCCGTCATTACGAACTGAATGTTTTTGAAGCATACAAATCCGATACTCCGTTATCTCAAAAACTCGATTTGTATTTTCTGCACTCTTTGCTCTGTATCTCCGTAACGGCTAGGCCTGCCTTTGCCAAAAGCTAATCAGCACATCTCCCTATCAATATGAATCGAATGTTTTTTGAACCATTCAAATCGGTTGATCCGTGCGCCCGAAAACGTGGACGAAAAAATGCGAACATACAAAACACACAAACACACACACATCCATTTAGTTTCTGAGGTATGCCTTAAAATGTTCAGAAACCTTCAAAACGTCGAGAAATGCAAAAAATTCATTTAATGAGTGAATAAATAAATAAATACCCAAACAAATATATAAATAAAGTATAAATTTATGTAATATACATAAGATATGTTCAAATCACTATTTTATTACCCATGTTCGACATTACATTTCAATGTCCAATTATATAATTCAAAAATGTATTTATTACAATATTTGCCTTTGCATAATATAATAATACGAATCCATAAATCCAAATATTGTTTCAGTGCGACCTCCAAAATAAATAATTTTTTTCTATAGAATTACGAGACATAGAATTATGTCAGAATCTTCTTATTGAAGTCTCTTAAGACGCAAATTGTTTGTTTAAATTATTATTATTCACATCTGACTTTAGCTTTTGTATAGAAATAAATGTTTGTTTAAAACGTCGGGGAATTTCTGTGTTGGCTAACCTGTTTATAGTTATGTAATAAATAGGACTAAATGTAAGCAGCATTTCGCCTTAGAAAAATTCAAAAAAAGTTAATTAAAGAACCTATTTCTTTTCAATACTCGAATCTTAATAAACTGACATCTCGATTGACCCACTTCATAAATTTCTTCTCGAATTTCAACAAACCAAAACCTGATTTGCAACATTTCGTACCTCCGAAGAAAGTTGTAGTCTTGATGGGCATCGTGTCTTTCTTTCTTCAATTTTATCAAGTGATTTATGGAAAAATCGAATTTTGAGAAATCTTTTGGAATATGATAAGATTAATATTTATATTATTATTATTATCGATTTAATTATTTATCGATGGTCGAGTTGAAGGTATCAGGCGCGAATATGAAAGTTCTTGAGAATTTTTGCCACGGGCGATCGAAAGTGAAATTATTATTCTGTTTTGAATAAATAAATATATATATATATATATATATATTTGTAATATTTTTGCAGCCCAATCGTCGAATTAAAAAAAATCATTAAATAACAAAAATATTTATTCCATTAAACGTTTCGACACTTGATGTGTGTCATCATTTAGTAATCAAACCAGGAAAAACAACAGAAAAAATATTTATGATGTGAACACTAAATTTGTGTAAAATAATAATATACTATTATATTAACAACGAGAAATTGAAGGAGCACATATTGCCCTCCTATATTTTATGTTATTAATAGCGGTGCATTTTGAACACTGATCAAGGTTACAAGCAAGTGTAGTATGGAAAATTGATTGAACACTAAATTTGTGTAACATAATAATATATTTATTTATATTACGAATACAGGATTGAATTTAATAATTACAGAAAATAAATTATCTTAATTGAATTCATTACAGAAAAAATACAACTATTAAACAATATTAAGCCTAACATTAGTATTATCTAATACAATAACTTGAAGAAAGAAATGTTATAAAATTCAAATAGTTTATTTAAAGCTTGTAGATCTTGAGATTCTTCTTATGATAAAAAAAATCCTTTAAATATCCGTTATCCGAGAAATTGAAGGAGCACATATTGCCCTCCTATATTTTATGTTATTAATAGCGGTGCATTTTGAACACTGATCAAGGTTACAAAGCAAGCGTAGTATGGAGTGGGAGAGGGGTGTGAGAAACGAAAGGGGAAAGAGAAACAGCAAAGAAATATAAAAACGGGAGATTCTACAACTGTAAAGAATTATTTTTCATAAAATTAATAATGACTTTGTAACTGTCAATGTAAGATATGAGAGGAATTAGGAGGTTTGTTGACACAAGAAGTGTTAAGGGATATAAATAAAGACTCAACTATCTTTCTAAGGTCACAGTTTATTTCAATGTAAAGGATTGAGGGATTTGACATGTTAAAAGTGTGGTTCAATTTAACCATATGTTCCGAAAGCATCGTTTTGAATTGATTTGGGTTTGTAGAAATATATATAAATGTTGATTAACCCTCTTGTTATTTATTTGGTGTGTATAATTTTTTCATTTTTTATATATTTATATTTATTATCAACTTGTATTTATTGTAATATGTATCAAGTGTCGGAACGTTTAATGAAATAAATAATTTTGTTATTGAATCTATTACAAATAGGTTAAATTATTGCACAAATATTACAAATATGTATCATATATATATATATATATATATATATATATATATATATATATATATATATATATATATATGTATGTATATATTAGTTATGAACTATATCGGATCCCTGTAGAAGGACTCAACAAGAACAAAATACCACAAGATTTTTTAGGAAATTGAAAGCTGATGCTCAAGATACAAAAACAAGTTTAATTAGTAAAAGGTACTAAAATAATAAAAGTCTAAGAATGTCAAAAATATGATAAACCTGCTATTGACCACCCAAAAACTCACACATAATTTTTATTTCATAATTTTTGAATTAAGTGCATTTGTTTTTATAACTTTTGAACAACTTGCTTAATATAAATGAAATATTTAGTAAAATTGTATGAAATTAATTATTTTACATGAAAAACTCTGGAGCAACTCTGTGTACTCTTAAATAATAAATAAAAGTTGAATCTCTAACTATAATTATATTTGACTATTATAAATAAATTTGCATATATCAATTGAAATTTCTAAACTATCCGATTAAAATAATTTAAGTATTTAGCCAATTTGTATAAAATTAAATACTTTACAATGTTGTCGAATACAAAAATATCCTACAGCAACTCGGCATACTTTTAAATAATTTTTGAAAATCGCAAAAGCAATTGTATTTTGATATTATAGAAAAAAGTTCATTTGTGCCTTACATCCTTTGTAACTTTTAAACCATTTGATTGAAGTATATGAAATATTCTACAAATTTATACTAAACTAGATGACCCGACAGACGTTGTCCTGTACTTATGTTTACAATTCAAAAGTTCAAATTTTTTTTAATAACCTATACTGATATTTACCAATTAGTTAAAAAATATTATGTTTTTTTACACAACAGTCTATACCGAAATGTATATACATCCACCCATATGGATCTTAAATGTACAACTGCTTTAAATAAAAAGATGAGTATTTGTTTTTTTGAAAAACATTATAAAACATTTTTTTCTTATAGTTAATTCTTTTATCGATATCTGAATTAAAAAAAATGAAATTACACCACTGAGAGGGATGTCATCCCCCGGGAAATGGCAAAGGAGTCTAAATTATTTTCACTTTTGAACTTGAGAGTAAGATAAACCTAATTCCAAAAATTCATACAAATTGGAGCACAGTAAAAAAATTCAGACCAATTCTCTCGTAACTTCTAAGTTATTCTATTAAACTAAATAGTGTACTTGGTAAATTTTTACAAAATTAAATATTCCACGACATTTTCTAATACGAAAAGACCCTAGATCAACTCGGTATGCTCTTAAATGATACTCGAATGTTGGAAAATTAGGCCAAAATCAGTAGTATAAGCAAGAGTGCATTTATTTGTTATATCTCTTGTAACTTCTAAATTACTCAAGTAATATTAGGTTGTCAAATATCTCTCTTCCGATTTTTTGCTCTTGGTTTATAATACAAAAAGGCGGAAGGGACATATTTGACAACCTTATATAAACAAAGTTTTTGGAAAAATTTTCAAAATTAAATAATCCACGACATTTTCTAATACGAAAAGACCCTAGAATGGTATAAACATGTGTCCAATTATTATAATACGAGAAAATAGTAATATGTTAGTAATAATAATGCAATTCGTCGGAGTTGGAAAGTGTGCAAGTAAAGTAGGCATCATTATACGGAAAGAGAACAAACAGGTTATTTACTCGCATTTCGCATTTATCATAAAACTCTTGTGACTCTTTCTCTTCAAACAAAACAAAACACATTTCTCTTGAACACCTGGTCGTAAAAAATGAACCTACTGGCGTGACAAGGTCGTCTGTACCATAAAACATGATAATTAAATAATAAAACTATTATTAAAACAATAGTAAAACAGTTCAAGTTTTCTAAAAACTGTCGAGAATATTTTTCATTTTTGTGTGCAAATTATGAGTATCTATATAATCATTGTATTTTCAATTTTTAAATTCAATATATCAAAATTGAAAAGGTTTACTACTGGGTAACCTTTTAGATCTAGGTTTAATATTTCATTTATCATCGAAATTACTGAATGTCTTCCTTTTTGTAAAGACCGTTTGTAATTCAATAAAGAGAAATAAAAAAAAGAGTGCGCGTAAGGATCACACGCGATTGAAGTAAAACTTATTTGCTACTGTATAAAGTAGCAAATTTAAGTTGAGTAAAAATAAATACATTATATAAAATTTTGAACAATGTTTATTAGTAATATGGTAACACTCGTGATGTACACATTTATTAGTGTCGTCAATCATTATACACATTTATATAATGATAATTATAAATTATATATTTATGATTGCATTAAAAATATGTATAATATTTACAACAATAATGTAATCAAAGTCGTACTTGAAATATGACATGATCGTTTTAAAGTAATTGCTGATTATAAATTCTATAATATTCATTCACACAGTGGATTATGTTAAACAACGCCTAAACAATATTGTTTTTGCAAATTAATTCATCCTGTAACAATTGTGTTTGAAGAACTTCATGTAATTAAAATTAACATACATTCATTTACTGTTTGTATTTTTTACTTTTTCGCTGACGATATAATCTCATTCCTTGAACAGCTGTAATATCCGTCTTGCCTAACAAATTGAAGCCATACTTTTTATTTGTTTTATTTATCGAGCCCTGCACATAGCTTGATCTATGAATCATTTGCTTTTTTATGTGAACGTTAATGCAATGATTATCATCAATATTACGAGGTAATAAATTAACCATTATTAATGTCAACAGGCACATTTATAATTTGGCCAAACATTCCTAATTTGCATGAAACACAACCTAGGTGAAATTAACCATTCAGATACAGTATCTAGTTTAGGTAGATAATTTGTATCTTACACAAAGTGGGAATTTACCCGAACTTAATATCTTTCGACAAGTTTGACATCCAACCTGATTATTTAAATCAATATTCAAAAACATTATTAAGAATTTGTTTTTGAGCATCATTTGATATTTCTAAGTCACTTTGAAGCCAAAGTCGATCACACACACAAAACATCATGGCCAAAGCTATCATTTCTTACGCAGCGCAGATTTTTCTTGGTTTCATTATTTATTTGCGATCATTTGCACTACAATTATTTATGGGGGACGGGATAAAATATTCTTCCGATCCTGACATTTTTATTAACTCACGAATTATACTACTAACCCATGTCGCGCCTAAAGAAGTTTTTACACCCATGTCGCGCCTAAAGAAGTTTTACTTCAAAAAAAAATTATGAATATACCGAGTAGATGTAGAGTGTTATGTCGTTAGACAATGTTATAGAACATTCAATTTTGAACAAACTTCCCGAAACACTATTTAAATTCCGTGAATAGCATAAAAGTTATGATTTTTTTCTCGAGTAAAAGCACTTGCGTTAAATCAGTACTATACAGTTATTGTTGTTAGACAATGTTATAGATCATTCAATTTTGAACAAATTTCCAGAAAACACTATTTAAATTCCGTGAATAGCATAAAAGTTATGATTTTTTTCCCGAGTAAAGCACTTGGGTTAAAGCAGTACTCTTATGCTATTTACAACATTGAGTTTAGAGACACTTAACTTTAGAGTATACTGAGTAGATGTAGAGTGTTATATTGTTAGACAATGTTATAGATCATTCAATTTTGAACAAATTTCCCGAGCACTATTTAAATTCCGTGAATAGCATAAAAGTTATGATTTTTTTCTCGAGTAAAAGCACTTGCGTTAATCAGTACTATACAGTTATGTTGTTTGACAATGTTTATAGATCATTCATTTTGAACAAATTTCCAGAAAACACTATTTAAATTCCGTAAATAGCATAAAAGTTATGATTTTTTTCTCGAGTAAAAGCACTTGCGTTAATCAGTGCTCTCATGCTATTTACAACATTGAGTTTAGAGACATTTAACTTTAGAGTATACCGAGTAGATGTAGAGTGTTATGTTGTTAGGCAATGTTATAGATCATTCAATTTTGAACAAATTTCCCGAAAACACTATTTAAATTCCGTAAATAGCATAACAGTTATGATTTTTTTTTGATTGAGTTTAATTGCACTTAATTTTCATTTAGAGTTCAATATAATTGCAAAATGAAACGCTGCTTAGTGATGTATTTTAGTATAAGTTTGTTGTAGCTAGCTAGAATATTAGAAAATATTATAGATTATTTAATTTTGAACAATTTTGCCAAATATTTTTTTGTTACTCAGATGAACAGTTTAAGAGTTACAATAGATTAATATATAAAAGCATAGTCATTACAAGTGTAACGCGGTCTTTTGGACCTTATTTTCGACATCAGTCACGTACCAAATACCAGTAAATAAATGCATATATCTTTTAACAACCTGTATTTCGCAAAATACACTATCCACTATCAACTTATACTTTTTTCCCAACTAAAAGACACATTCCTCGGCCTTATGCAATATCGTTCGAGTAATTTCTCTTTTCTTCTTCCGTAAACCGAGAGTTGCATTTTATACATCACATTTAACGACGACACGAAATTTAGAACAATTTTATTAAAAACGAGTTGCATAAATACATTTTGTAACACTGACGACATTGCACGTGGATAAATAAATAAATGAGATTATGTAATAAATTATTTGTTTGTTATATATCTTGTAACTTTTAAACCGTTCGTCTAATACGAATAAAATGTTTTTCAAATTTGTTTAAAGTTAAATAATCTATAATATTGGCAAACACAGTATCTCAGTAACTCGGTATATATTAAAATTGCTGTTTGACATTAAAACACAATGAAGACTGTCATTTGCCAAACATTTCAATTCACTTATGGGCTAAGACAGTATTAAAATATAATATATTCATGATTATGAATAAGAAAAATGTAAGGTATACATTATAATAGCCGAGAAGCAGCTGAGATGTGCCAAAAATTAAATAATATATTATATATAATATATAAATGCAGTTAACATGCGTCTGACGGTTGTGTATATACCCTATATAATTCAATTTGACAGATAATTATTTTTTAAACAATGTAGTCGTGTTTTGCTTTACTTTACTAAATCACAATGCAAAAAATTACTTATTCAAAATATTATTTAGAAGTTTCATTGTGTCAAAAATTCATATGTTTGGCATCGGATTCGGAATATTTGCTCAAGTCAATAGAGCGATTTGGGTTTGAATTTTTCTACTGTGCTCTAATTTGTATGAAATTTTGGAATTAGGTTCATCTTTGCTCTCAAGTTTAAAAGAAAATTAATTATACACTATTCTCAGTGGTGTGATTTCATTACTTTTCAAAATAACGTCGGATATCGATAGAAGAACTAATATATATAAATTAGGGTGGTCCTTAATATGGACATTTTCGAATTTCCTTGCTTCCAAGGCTCAAATGGTTCCAAATTGATAAAAAGAACAATTCTCTGAAAGTTTTAGCTCTTAATATTAACTTTTGATATGAGACTCTTAGCTCTTAATATATATAAGCTCTTAATATATATAATATAGATTTTGATATTAGACAGTTTTGTTTTATTATTTAATTTTGTACAAATTCACTAAAATACTATTTTATATTTACCATATATTATAAAGTTATTGAAGATGCATGAATAAAGTACTGTGTGCTAAATCATTTTGCCAAGGAAATCTTTAAGAAATTTACTATTTTCTCTAATTAATTTTGGGTATACCGAGTTGTTGTAGAGACTTTTGATGTTGAACAATATTGTTTATTATTTATTTTGTATAAATTTGCCAAAATACTAATTGTACTGCACTTATAGTTTAAATTAAGAAAGATGCAATAAATAAATGCACTTGTGGTAAACAAACTTTGTATGCTACGAATTATTTAGTCTTAAATTTTACTTCTTAAATTTTGATAAAAATTTTTAGTGTATACCTAATTGCTATAGGAACTGATTATATTTTATGAATTATTGGTAAATTTTTTTTAATAATTACAAAACATGAAATATAATTTTCATGTATTTTTTTTTATTTCTTAATTAACTATAAATTCATTTGTTATATTTAATAGAAACTTTAAGAGTCTTATGATTTTCAGAATTTGTTTTATTATAATTATTGGACTATTTATTTAGTAATAATTAATTTCCATTACAATATTTATTTTATTAGGCCAAGAGCCAACATGTTTTTTTGCACAAGGACAATTAAAGTCCGGTTCTGTACTAACATATTTTTTTTATTTATAGTTTTTGCATTGTAGTTGTATGCAAACTAGATATTTCCTTTCTATAAATTATTATAAAATAAAAATTGGAATTGTATTGAGTTAGACTGGTCAAGGTGAATGGCAAAATAGAT
>NW_020539727.1:24219631-24241866 GCF_003426905.1 Ctenocephalides felis
GTTTTTTAATATTATTAAAATTGTTAATAACTTAAATTTACTTTCCAGAGTTCTAGAATCTATCATTTTTTTATATAATTTTTATATTAGACAATAAGCGGTACATTCTTTACATTTTTAATTATATTTTCTAAATTATCTAATTCATCTTAGAACTGCCTTCTGTAAATTTATAGATCATAAAATTATCTACATTTTTTGCTAATATTATATATCTGTAAATTTATTAACTAATTTTATAAAAATTATTACAGATAACTATTGTATAAAGAGTGTATTCATAGACGGGACGCTGAAGGTAATTTTTTTTTACATTTGGTTATATAAGTCTTAAAATATTTAAGTTATCTGAAAACGGTTTGAGACAAATTTATAGATATATAAATTATCTATATTTTTGTCTAATATTATATTTAGATCAAATAAAATTTCATTACTAAAAAATACATTTATTTACAACCTATTCATTAATATATCTAGAAATGTGCGGAACATTTTTTTACATTTTGTTAGATAACTCTTGAAATATCTGAGTTATCTAAAAACGATCTTAGACAAATTTTTAGATAATTATCTTCAGATTTATCTAACATTATATGTTGGTTAAATAAAACTTCATTACTAAAAAATGAATTTGATTACAACCTATTCATTAATATATCTAGAAATGTGCGGAACATTTTTTTACATTTTGTTAGATAACTCTTGAAATATCTTAGTTATCTGAAAACGATCTTAGACAAATTTTTAGATATATAAATTATCTATCTTTTTGTCTAATATTATATTTAGATCAAATAAAATTTCATTAACAAAAAATACATTTAATTACAACCTATTTTATCCCAGACCAGTATTTTTAAAGTTTTGGGCAAAAATATACAAAAGTGTACCACGACGTACCTATCACTTACCTTCATTGTTAACATTTCAATTACAGTTTACAGTATTAATTTATAATTTTAGGCATATTTACTGTTTGGGAGATTCATGAGGAATTTTCCTGGCTATATAATGATTTTGGACAATTTTCTACTAGACAAATATTTTAAGAGTTCTGGACAAAATATACAAAAGTATAATAGGACGTACGTTGCACTAATCTTCATTGCCAACGTTTCAATTGCAATTCTCAAAATTAATAAATAATTTTATGCATATATATTATTAAGGAAATTTGTAGGCAATTTTATATTATACAAGTGATATCAAACAATTTTCTTATAAACTAAAATTTTAAGAGTGCCTGGTATAAATATAAAAAAAAATGTACCACGATGTACCTTGCGCCTAACTACTTTGTTCACATTTTAACTATAGTTTTTAAAACTAATAAATAGTTTTATGCATAAACATTGTTAAGATAATGTGTAGATAATTTAATTATCTAAAAAATTGTATAAGACAAGTTTTCTACCAAACCAATATTCAAAGAGTTCTTTGCAAAAATATAAAATAAACGCACCACAAAATTCCTTTGTTTAGAATTAAATAACTAACTAAATCATATAAAATTATTTATTACATTTACACAAATACTTTATTATATACATACGTGTGTGTATATATGTGTGTTCGTGATAAATATTGTAAACTCCAAATTCTTGTACGTTTTTAGAATAATTTGTTAAACAAATAATTCAAATTCCTATTTTTTTTCTATTCAAATCGCGCGCTGACATTCCAACGCAACATTGACCTTATAAAGTAGACGGAGAGCTGGTGTCAATTATATATATATGTATATATTTATATATATATATATATATATATATATATTACAAATTTTGGGAAAAAAATTGGGGAAACACTATGGACTGTTAATGTATTTTTTTTAAATTGCAAGTGTCTTTATTTTAAAAACAAGTTAATTTTTCAGAGACCAAATGAAAAAATGCGAAAAACTTGAAAATTTGTTTGAAAACATAAATTTTTATGAATGTACACTTATAGTATATACCTTTATAAATAATATACTAAAATTACAGCCTTTAACTATTTATAGTACACTCAAAATAAATTTTTGAAATTAGCTTAAATGTATTTTTATTTAACACTTATAGACAAAGTTGAAGTGACAAAATTATGTTATTTGTTTAAAAAATTTAATAATTTGTTTGAAAACAATAAAAATTAAGTAGGTACACTAATAGTATATACTTTTGTGCATACTATACTAAAATTTCAGTCCTTAACTATATATAGTACAGCCAGTATAAATTTTTACAATATTTTATGGGCAAGCCGGACAAAATTTTAGAATTTTGTAGAAAACTTTGATAATTTATTTGAAAACATAAAATTTTATAAATGTACATTAATAGTATATACCATAGGTGGGGAACCTGCGGCCTCGAGGCCGCATGCGGCCTCCGGGAGGTTTTTGTGCGGCCCCTTGCCGTCTAGTACAAAATAGCAGAGTTACTTTCAAACAACTATTGTACAAAAATCTCACCAAAAACAGTCATATTGTAACATGACATCAGCCTGAAAAACAGACTCTTAGGCAGATACGAAATAGAGATGTAATATATTATATTATATTAATATTATTTAATATAAGTAATATTTTCGATTTCGCAAGACATCGCCTATTATATGATACAAGAAGTATTGTAAAAAAAATTAACAGTGCAAAAGAATCGTTAGCACCCGGGTTGAAGATTTTTATGAGTATCCGTAGTAAAATGATAAAAATTTATACTTTATATTTTATTTATTATACTTTTTTTATTTATTTATACTTTATTTTTTATAAATTATAAATATAAATTTATAATTTATATACTTCTAGCAACCAAAAGCAAATCCGTAGCTTTGGCGGAGATCGGAGCAACCAGATTTTACCTAGATATATTGGCAATTTTATGAGACCATAGTTATAAAATGACACAAAACTATACCTTTTTTCATAAAACACAAAATATATTTTTAAAAATTGGTGTCTAGTGGCAAGTTACTGAAACTTTCCGTAGTGAAAATTACATTTTATAAGAAGTTTTGAAAAATGATGAAAATTTAATTTAAGAAACCTTTTTTTTTCATATTTCGATTTTTTTTTGTCAATTATTAACTTTTATGTATTAAATTTATTAAAATTAAATTTTATTTGAATGATCCGATTCCTATTGATAGCGAGACGTGCTGATTAGTTATTGGCCAAAGCAGGTCCCAAAAATAATAATACAGTTTTTGAAAAATGGAACGTCCAATATCATTAAAAGAAATTTACATGTATAGACAAAACGGAGAATTTGTGGGAGGCAGGTCTAGCGGTTTCGATGGTCCAATAAAAAATTTGAAAAAGAAACATTTGGCGGTCAAAAGTGATCAAAACATATGCACATCAAATTATCATATATTTTAATAATAAGAATAAATTTTGTTTACATTTTACTATGGGTTCTGTATCTGGGCGTTATTCTGAGGGGCGACGCTTACGCGCTTCTTTATTTTGTCTCTACGCAGCTAAAGCAGGGCGATCGCTTTAAAAAAAGTTCTTTTTTTTATTTTAATTTTTTGTACGGGAAGTTCCAGCAATTTGCCTTAAGGCACGATGCCAAGCACCACTATTTATAGTATGTAATGCGTAATTAATTTTCTGCAATTAAATAGCAATTTTAATTTTAGAAAAATGATATATAAAACTATTTTACCTAAAATTCAGGGATGGGGCGGCATTTTTGTTAGTGCCCCAGGGCGCCCCTGCGTATTTATATGTACATAATATATAGAATTTATTTATATTTAAATCTTGAAATATAAATATAGTGTAAGGTTTTTGAAATGAGAACAACTTAAATGCAAAATATAAAGTAACAATACATTTTGTGCTTAATAAATACATATTTTAATTAAAATATTGCTTTCACGTGCATTATTATGAGTTTATACATTATCAAATAATACGCTTATTTTATGGGTAAGCATTATCATTCTCTAAATGGATTAGGTACATCATTTATTAATAATATTTTTTAAATTATATTTTTAATGTCTGTCAATAGTGCCTAGTCTAGGTATATTTCTTTTGGCAAGAGGTAACGTTGTGTTTAATGCATTAATCCTATTTTTTATTATAACAACTATTGTCCTTAATGACAAAAGGAATATTCATACCGAAAGTTTACAAATGAATTTAATCTGGCTTTTCCAAAGCCCGAAATTCCCTAAATTAAATATTAACATCTTAGTTTGCAAAATAAAATTCTTGTGAATTCAATGGTATAAGAAGAATATATAATTTCTTATTTCAAATAATTATGTAACAATAAGAAAATGAAAATCAATTTCAAATCAAAACACTTAATATCATTTTTATACAAGAAATGAATGTTTAAATGAAATTAAAACGAACTAAAATATTTATAATTCATTTAAAATTTAATTTATAAAATATTTAAAATTTTTAAGTATTTTATTTACTTTTTTCTATATAATGTAATAAATTGTTATAAACTATAAAAAATTATAATACTTTCACAAAAGTCACTTTTTTAGGTCAATCAGCTTAATGCGGCCTCTTTTATTGCTGCCTAATTTAAGTGCGGCCTCTAACGGCAAAAAGGTTCCCCACGTCTGTTATAGATCATTCAATTTTGAACAAATTTCCAGAAAACACTATTTAAATTCCGTGAATAGCATAAAAGTTATGATTTTTTTCCCGAGTAAAAGCACTTGGGTTAAAGCAGTACTCTTATGCTATTTACAACATTGAGTTTAGAGACACTTAACTTTAGAGTATACTGAGTAGATGTAGAGTGTTATATTGTTAGACAATGTTATAGATCATTCAATTTTGAACAAATTTCCCGAAAACACTATTTAAATTCCGTGAATAGCATAAAAGTTATGATTTTTTTCTCGAGTAAAAGCACTTGCGTTAAATCAGTACTATACAGTTATGTTGTTTGACAATGTTATAGATCATTCAATTTTGAACAAATTTCCAGAAAACACTATTTAAATTCCGTAAATAGCATAAAAGTTATGATTTTTTTCTCGAGTAAAAGCACTTGCGTTAAATCAGTGCTCTCATGCTATTTACAACATTGAGTTTAGAGACATTTAACTTTAGAGTATACCGAGTAGATGTAGAGTGTTATGTTGTTAGGCAATGTTATAGATCATTCAATTTTGAACAAATTTCCCGAAAACACTATTTAAATTCCGTAAATAGCATAACAGTTATGATTTTTTTTTGATTGAGTTTAATTGCACTTAATTTTCATTTAGAGTTCAATATAATTGCAAAATGAAACGCTGCTTAGTGATGTATTTTAGTATAGAGTTGTTGTAGCTAGCTAGAATATTAGAAAATATTATAGATTATTTAATTTTGAACAATTTTGCCAAATATTTTTTGTTAACTCTAGATGAACAGTTTAAGAGTTACAATAGATATAATATATAAAAGCATAGTCGATTACAAGTGTAACGCGGTCTTTTGGACCTTATTTTCGACATCAGTCACGTACCAAATACCAGTAAATAAATGCATATATCTTTTAACAACCTGTATTTCGCAAAATACACTATCCACTATCAACTTATCATACTTTTTTCCCAACTAAAAGACACATTCCTCGGCCTTATGCAATATCGTTCGAGTAATTTCTCTTTTCTTCTTCCGTAAACCGAGAGTTGCATTTTATACATTCTGCTCACATTTAACGACGACACGAAATTTAGAACAATTTTATTAAAAACGAGTTGCATAAATACATTTTGTAACACTGACGACATTGCACGTGGATAAATAAATAAATGAGATTATGTAATAAATTATTTGTTTGTTATATATCTTGTAACTTTTAAACCGTTCGTCTAATACGAATAAAATGTTTTTCAAATTTGTTTAAAGTTAAATAATCTATAATATTGGCAAACATAAGTATCTCAGTAACTCGGTATATATTAAAATTGCTGTTTGACATTAAAAACAAATGAAGACTGTCATTTGCCAAACATTTCAATTCACTTATGGGCTAAGACAGTATTAAAATATAATATATTCATGATTATGAATAAGAAAAATGTAAGGTATACATTATAATAGCCGAGAAGCAGCTGAGATGTGCCAAAAATTAAAATAATATATTATATATAATATATAAATGCAGTTAACATGCGTCTGACGGTTGTGTAATATACCCTATATAATTCAATTTGACAGATAATTATTTTTTAACAAATGTAGTCGTGTTTTGCTTTACTTTACTAAATCACAATGCAAAAAAATTACTTATTCAAAATATTATTTAGAAGTTTCATTGTGTCAAAAATTCATATGTTTGGCATCGGATTCGGAATATTTGCTCAAGTCAATAGAGCGATTTGGGTTTGAATTTTTCTACTGTGCTCTAATTTGTATGAAATTTTGGAATTAGGTTCATCTTTGCTCTCAAGTTTAAAAGAAAAATTAATTTATACACTATTCTCAGTGGTGTGATTTCATTACTTTTCAAAATAACGTCGGATATCGATAGAAGAACTAATATATATAAATTAGGGTGGTCCTTAATATGGACATTTTCGAATTTCCTTGCTTCCAAAGGCTCAAATGGTTCCAAATTGATAAAAGAACAATTCTCTGAAAGTTTTAGCTCTTAATATTAACTTTTGATATGAGACTCTTAGCTCTTAATATATATAAGCTCTTAATATATATAATATAGATTTTTGATATTAGACAGTTTTGTTTATTATTTAATTTTGTACAAATTCACTAAAAATACTATTTTATATTTACCATATATTATAAAAGTTATTGAAGATGCAATGAATAAAAGTACTGTGTGCTAAATCAATTTTGCCAAGGAAATCTTTAAGAAATTTACTATTTTCTCTAATTAATTTTGGGTATACCGAGTTGTTGTAGAGACTTTTGATGTTGAACAATATTGTTTATTATTTAATTTTGTATAAATTTGCCAAAAATACTAATTGTACTGCACTTATAGTTTAAAAGTTAAGAAAGATGCAATAAATAAATGCACTTGTGGTAAACAAACTTTGTATGCTACGAATTATTTAGTCTTTAAATTTACTTCTTAAATTTTGATAAAAATTTTAGTGTATACCTAATTGCTATAGGAACTGATTATATTTATATGAATTATTGGTAAATTTTTTTTAATAATTACAAAACATGAAATGTATAAATTTCATGTATTTTTTATTTCTTAATTAACTATAAATTCATTTGTTATATTTAATAGAAACTTTAAGAGTCTTATGATTTTCAGAATTTGTTTTATATAAATTATTGGACTATTTATTTAGTAATAATTAAATTTCCATTACAATATTTATTTTATTAGGCCAAGAGCCAAACATGTTTTTGCACAAGGACAATTAAAGTCCGGTTCTGTACTAACATATTTTTTTTATTTATAGTTTTTGCATTGTAGTTGTATGCAAACTAGATATTTCCTTTCTATAAATTATTATAAAATAAAAATTGGAATTGTATTGAGTTAGACTGGTCAAGGTGAATGGCAAAATAGATATTAATATAATAATAACTACTCTATACCAACTCGGTCTATTTATTAATTAAAATAAAAAATAAATAATTATAAAAAATAAATAATAGTCCTAAATGTTTATTTGGCTTTGTACTCGTTCGACTGATTTTAATGAAATATTGGGAAGATTTTTACATTATTCCAGAGTCGTTTTTTATTTCGTACGAAATTTGTATCGTGTATAGTATCATGTAATATATTCCATGGTGCTATAAATAAGCTTTAAAATGAGCACTGTTAAAGGTATGTTTTTTTTATTTAAATCAAATAGTTTTATGAGGCCATTTCCACCGAAATTACAATTAATCGTATTTTATCTAGAATTAACTTGGTTCAAAAGATTTCAAAATATCATGCAAATTTTTCCTCTCCATTGATTGCACTAATTTCGTTGATCGTAAGTTGAAAAGAGCACATGTGAACAGGATTTGATAAATTAATACATTTAAAATATGAACTTACGTTAATTTTTATAATTTACAATATTTTATAACTACTAATCATACAGCATCTTGGTTTACTTTAAATTAATATTCAAAAACTCCAACGACTAATGTGCATTTATTTATAATATTTGTCATTGCTTTTAAACTATTCATGAAATATTTATGTAACATTTGGCAAATATATACAAAATTAAATTATTTGTAATATTTTCTTACATAGCAATTACATAGTAACCGGGTAACCGGGTGTACTTTGAAATAGCAATTGAAATTAGAAAATGGATTTAATTGCATTTATTTTTATATCGTTTGCTAAACCTAAACCATTCGATTAATATGAATGATGTATATGACAAAAATGTTTAAAATTAAATAATCTATTCTATTTTCTAACATCATAAGTCCCTACATCGACTCGGTATGCTCTAAAATCTCGTTTCAAATTTATGTTAACAGGTGTCAATAAACGGTTGACTAATTGTTAAATAACTTTTACTTTCCAAAAGAAAAAATGTCATCGTCATCGTCGGAGGTTTCTATTCAATTCTCGTCTTTAAAGTGTTAAAAAAAAGTTAGATAATGGACCGTAGACCGCACTAAGACTTCATTGTAACCGCAGATGATAGATTTAGTACATAAATTACTTTTGGCAAGTTGCTGATTTAATTATATGGGAAAAAATTTAAGAAAAAATGGCACATGAATTGATGATTTATGTTGTCGTGCACTTGTTTTTGAACAGCATTTTAAAGTATACCGAGTTATTGTAGAGTCTTATAGTGTTAGAAAATCTTATACATAATTTAATTTCGTACAAATTTGCCGAATATTTCATTTAATTTAAACAAACGGTTGAGAAGTTATAGGAGAAACAAGTAGAAACCTTAGAGTTCTAAAGCATTTTAGAGTATACCGAGTTGATGTAGAGTGTTATGTTGTTAGACAAAATTGTACATCTTTCAATTTTGCACAGATTTCCCAAATACGTCATTCATATTAATCGAATGCTTTAAAAGTTACATTAAATGTTGTTAATGAAATGCACCGTTCATTTGCAAGACAAAATGTAACTAGCAAAGTGACAAACAATGTAATTCTCTGAGTTCAATTGCAATTTTAATATATACCGAGTTACTGAGATACTTATGTTTTCCAATATTATAAATAATTTCAATGTCAATCAATGATAAGTGGATTTTGTAATTTTTTACATTTATTTCTACAATCTAACTATATTTCTATGGATCAAAAAATTCTAGAAAATTTCCCGAAAAAACTTCAGGAAGATTTATCAAAATCCGAATAATCGTTTAGGAGTATTATCCTTTTATATGCCATTACAGAAGAATTTTATATATAAGATATATCTCTCTATATAAAACTTAAAGTACAAATTATTTTTTACATTTTCTCCGCCGTTTTTTTATGCATTTGACTGCATTTATATCGATGACACAACTTTTCTTCCTGTCATTTACTATTATTACCATTATTAATATTAACAAATTATTGTTATTTTCCAATAAATAATTTGCGGAACTGATGGCAAAATATAATGACTGACTGTGAATGTGAAGTAATAGAGAAATTTCTCCATCGTCATATGCAAAGAATAAATTTAATATGCGAAATTGCAATTATTCCATTTCATAACTCTCGACATGTGAATAAAATGGAGAAATGAGGAAAAAACTAGGAAATTATTATTATTAATGACTCTTATTGGTAAATAGAGGAAAATGATAAATGCACCTAATTCTGCTTTTACAAGTTCCAGATAAATTTAAGAGGGCAAAATTATCTTAAATAATTTTTTAAACGACACTTTTCATTTAACCAATTAGATATTTTTAATAGGATCATAATTTTAAAAAATATATATCGAATATTTTTACCAATGGACTTAAAGTTATACAATATACCAAATAGTGTTCCTTGGCCAAATTTTCTTATGGTTTTAGTTTAAATCAACTTTGACTGTTTGAATGATGTTCTAAATAAATATTTGAAGTGCTTTGATTATTATTATTTTTGGCATTTGTCCTACAATGTCAACAATTTCAATATAATTTTTGGAACGTTGATTCAATGAAAGACACTCTTTGAGAAGTTTTGCCAAATTGCATAATAAAATGTGCAATAAAATAATAGATATATACATACATATACACATATATATATATATATATATATATATATATATTAGGGTGGTCCTTAATATGGACATTTTCAAATTTCTCTGAAAGTTTTAGCTCTTTCAATCATTCAATCAAACTTCGTATGGAAATAGCATGGAAAAAATTTGAAAATTAAAAAAAAATTTTTTTAGGTATGACCTAGCGACAAATGAATTAAAAGCAAAAATTCGTGTCATTTCTTATTGAAAATTCGACGCTCTGCAAAATTTTTGAAAATTTTTTATGCTATTTATTTGAGCCCTTAGGAGCAAGGAAATTCGAAAATGTCCATATTAAGGCCCACCCTAATATATATATATATATATATATATATATATATATATATAAATCGACAATTATATTTCCATATGTACATATACATATTGTAACTTAGCGAACAGAAAGTTTTTATGGCACGTATAAATAATTAATTAGAAAGTTACTCCACATATTTATATCTACACATTTGTAATACATATAAACGTATATATATATATATATATATATATATATATATATATATATATAAATTTAAAATGTATGTGTATATAATAAGTGCGTTTACTTTTATTTTAATTAACAGTACGGAAAACGATTATATGAATCATCGTACAAAAAATACAATTCGTGATATTACTTCAATATTACAGAAATATATATATATATATATATATATATATATATATTTATATGCTATAAAAATTTAAAAAAAAAAGAAATGCATATTTTTAATACTTGTTTTAAAATTTTGAACTCTACAGCAACTCGGTGTTACTCTAAAATGGTTATGAATTAGTTCGAAACTCATTCGTGTCTTTATGTATTGTAATTGATATAACTTTTAAACTAATTACGTAATTTGTAAGAAATATTTGACAAATTTGTTTAAAATTAAATAATCTATAGTTTTGTCTAATATTGTGACACTCTACAGCAACTCGGTGTACTTTAAAATCGCCTCAAAGTCAACGCAACGATTTTTAAGTTTATTTGAATAAAGTATAAAAGTTTATACATAAGTGTTTAAAAATTGTTATAACTTTTAAATTAATTATTTAAGGAATATGAAATATTTGGCAAGTTTGTATAAAATTAAATAATCTATAGTTTTGTCTAATATTGTGACACTCTACAGCAACTCGGTATACTTTAAAATCGCAGCGATTTGTAAGTTTACTTGAAAATCATAAGTGTATAAAAATTGTTATAACTTTTAAATTAATTTTTCAAGGTATATGAAATATTTGGCAAATTTGTATAAAATTAAATAATATATAATTTTGTCTAATATTATAATGCTTTACAACAACTCGGTATATCCATAAATCTAAGTAGAAAATACTAAAGGTACTTATACACGATGTTCAGTACATATTGCAAAGGCACTTTTACTGGAAAATAATTCATATCTTTCAAACTATTTGTTTAAAATAAAAACTATATTTGACAAATTTGTTCAAAATTAAATTATCAACAAAATTGTCTAATATCACAACACTCTACAGCAACTCGGTATACTCATAAAACGCTCCCAAAAATATTACAATCTTATTCTGTCAATTTAAAATGAATTTTTTATTACGTTTATATTTATCAGAGCATTTCTTTTCGCTTCCGAGGTGAAATTTTTGGGGAATTTTGAAACAGAGAAAGAGATTTTTATTTATCAATTTCTTTTCGACAATAAAATTATTTCGAATAAAATATTCCATCGTCGGAATTATAATCAGAACATTCTCTAATATTTATTACATTTTTTTTTACCGGCGAACGAACGCACTTTCTTTGGAGAAAGAATAATGAAATAAATTATTTATATGAATTTATAAATATAAATATGTATATATATATATATATATATATATATATATATAATTATAATCAATAGAATAAATTCTTTAACAATTACTCTGTCCAAATAGATTTGGAAGTTATTTGTGAATTGTTTAATTAAAAAACACAATTACTATATAATTAAATCTATTATCTTTAAAAAGCAATGATTTAAACAAATCAAAACAATTTTATCTAATAGTTAAAATGATTTTATCCATTATTTTTTTAATTTTCATAATTTATATCTAAAACTTACATTGAATTTTTAATCACCTAGATGTCTCGAACTCCATATAAAGTTTTAAATAAACAAATTGTATTTTGTTCATACAACAAACACTAAATCACTGTTTTTGAAATTTTGTTTCTGGTTTTATTTAACACTAAAACATTTATAAATTACACACACATTATAACAAAAATTATATATATATATATATATATATATATATAAAATTAAAAATAAAATAATTAATATAAATGAATTAAAAACTACCATGACATTATTTAACCAATATTATTTAATGTAATTTTTTTATGTAAGTTATTTATTTTATTTCAGGATGATGAAACACATTTAGTGTCAAAACGTTCAAACAGTTTTTTTATATTTTTATTTTAATTCTAGTATGAGTAATTTGAACCCAAAATTCAAAAAAAAAGTTACAATTTTTTTTTTGTATAGTGATTTAGTAAAGTGAGGCAAAACACGACTGCATTAATTAAAAAATAGTAATCTGCCAAGAATACAATGTATCTTATATTATTTTAATTTTTGGCACATTTTTCAGGATGATGAAACTCATTTAGGGTCAAAACGTTCAAACAGATTTTTTATTTTTTTATTTTAATTTAGTATGAATAATTTGAATCCAAAATTCAAAAAAAGTATGTTTTTTGTATTGTGATTAAGTAAAGTAAGGCAAAACACGACTGCATTAGTTAAAAAATAATAATCTCGCAAATTGAATCATCTGCCAAAAATACAATGTATCTTATCTTATATTATTTTAATTTTTGGCACATTTTTTTAGAATGAAACTCATTTAGTGTCAAAACGTTCTAACCGTTTTATTATTTTTTTATTTTAATTTTAGTATAAATAATTTAAATCCAACTAGTGGGGTGTATGGCATCGTGCCTTGTGGCAAATTGCTGGAACTTCCCGTACCGTAACGAAATGTTCGAGGAATACTGAATGTTTTCAAATAGATTATTATTAATATTGTAACATTGTCTAATATTTATAAGAATGATATAAACTGAATTGCAAAGTTGAAATTATTTGTTTAAAGTATATTAGAACTATAGTCAGAATTAAAAAATAAAATTTGAATTATTTTCGATATACAAAAAATTAAAAAAAAAAAGTTGAAACAAAAATTTTTTTTCCAAAATTAATTACTTTGTTAAGACAAGCAGAAAGTATAATTTAGTATAATTTAAAATTCAAATATTACTAAAGCAATTAAATGTACAACCAATCGACAAAATCAATAAATTATTAAGTAATAATAAAATATTATATTTCTCTATTTATAATAAAATGAAAGATTGTAAAAAATAATATATATTAATAACTTTTTAATATTATTAATAACTTCTTATTAACTTTCGTTTTAAATAAAATTGTTTAAAACTTATATAACTTTAAAATTTAAAATTGTATTAATATCTTAAAATTTGAATTTATTAATATTTTATTATTAAATTTTTTTCCTAATATTTTTTTTAATTTATTTACTCCAAGTGTGTCGTTTTCATTTTCATTCAATGTCAATCAAGTGTTCCACTTTTTGTTCACGAAGAAGCAAAAGTGTTTTATACTTCCGAACACTTTAAGAACACTTCATAAATACTTCAGCAACATTTCAACAACACTTCAGCAACATTTCAACAACACTTCAACAAAACAAGAAGGCTAATTTTTGTAAAAATCTTTATATAAACTGAAATGGGAACCTCTATTTTGTTTTTTTTTCTTCCCGTAGGGTAAGTTATTGTAATAGTCCAAAAATCGAAAATGAAAATTTTTATACATCTTTACGTTTCAAAACCTTCTGAACATTTTGGCATACCTCAGAAAAAATGGATGTATGTGTGTGTGCGGATACAAATTATTGTCAACGATTTCGGGAACACGGATGAAACGATTTGAATAATTCAAAAAACATTCGATTCGTATTGATAAGGAGACGTGCTGATTAGTTTTTGGCGAAGGCAGGTCTAGCCGTTCCGAAGATACGGGGCAAAAAGTGCAAAAAACGGTAACTCAGTTTTTAAGAGACCGGAGCGTCCGATTTGTATAATTCAAAAAACATTGACAAGATGAAGAACTGATCAAATTTTCATGAAGGCAGGTCTAGCGGCTTCGGAGATCCAGTGAAAAAAGTATAAAAAATGCCATTTGGCGGTCAAAAATGATCATTAGACATATGCACATCAAATTATCAGATATTTTATAGAGATTTTAACAATAAGTATAAATTTTGTTTAATAAAAGTTCAGAATTTCCAAACTATGCCAAAATAAAGAAAACTTTTTTTTTCAAACAATTTTTTTTTTTCAAAAAAAAAAAAGTAATTTTTTGTCGAATTTATAGTTTCTCAAAAATCTAGTAAAATTTTTTCAAAAATGTTAATCGTTTTTAAAAAAATAATAATTTTTGGTACGGGAAGTACCAGCAAATTGGCTTAAGGCACGATGCCATAAAATATCACTGTAAAACATAAAAAACAAAAGTAATAAAATGGCTATATTTATAAAATATTTAAAAATGGTTATAATTAATAATATTTTCATATAAAAAATTGTCTTTAGAATTATTTTTCATTAAATAAATTAATTTAAACTCGTATTAATAAAATATTAAATTTTTAATGTTTGTTAATATTGAAATATAAAAACGTTTTGTTTATTTAATTATATTCAGTAGTTTATAGTGTATTTTTATCAATAATTTTAAATAATTAATTATATTAGTTTAAAAGAGTAATTTGTAATTTGTTGTATTTATAACACATTATATTTTAAGTAAATAATAATAATATTAATACAATTGATAAGAAATAAAAGGAAAATATTTTCAAACTAAAAAAATATTTTCATTTATTTTATTTATTAATTTTATTATTATTATTATTTGCTTTTATTTTATATTAAATCAACATACTACGGATATCATTTTAATGAAAATTCTATCTTTATTTTGTACTCTTTTATTTAAAATCATGTTATTGTTCATTATTGTTACTAGACGTTAAATTGTTTAGCAGTTGTATGTAACAAATATAGTAATTAAAAAAAAAAAAATTATCAAGTTTATTGAATGTCCTTTGCTGGACAGTTGTAAATCAAAGAGATAATAAAAAAAAAAAAAATCACCAATAAAATGAATAATTACTAAACCAATAAATTAATCAAAACAATCAATTCATGAAATTAGAATTAATTACCATATATATTAAAAAAAATTACACACAATACACACAAACACTAATTAGAACCAAAAACAACACTTCTTGATAAAGGATTCCTCCTTTAGCACTTTGCTCCATAAACGTTAAAAAATCTTAAACCACAAACTATCTTAAACAAATAAATCCCTTAAGATAATAAATATAAATTATCTTTTATCTTTTATCATTATCTTTTATTATTATCTTTTTCCTCAAAGAGAGAGTAAATCTCTTCCGTTCCTTGGCCTGAAGCCGACTGAGGTAAGATTCTAATGAGAATCTCGGCTGGTGTTCAATTCGAATTCGAATTGGAAAGAGCGCGGAATTCACGAAACGAAAGTATGACGACAGCAATATATGGTGAGAGGTGTAAAAGGTGTAAAAAGTGTAAAATATACACCTGTAGAAATAGATATATGTGTGTGTGTGTATGATTATGTGGTTTTGTGGTTCCGTACCCAAATATTGCAGTGCAATTGTACCGCGAGATACATTCTTTGTATTCATTTGGTCAATTTAAATAGAAATAATTATGTAAAAAGTGTAAAAATAGTCAAATCGGTTGCTAATTATACTGCACAAATTTATAATAATTGTTTCAATATATAGTTTGATACAAAAATGTTAAGATTTTATGTATTCAAATTTCGGGGCGGCCGAGCTTTTAGCTACCCTCAAACGGCACCTTGTTCCAGGTTAAGTGCACACGCTTGGGACTCGACGAAAGCAAAAATTGAACTAGCTGTAAGTGGAATTCTGTCTTAAGGCAATTAAGGCATCGTGCCTTAAGGCAAATTGCTGGAACTTCCCGTACCAACAATTATTTTTTTTTAAAAAACGATTGACATTTTTAAAACAAATTTACTTCGAAAAAATAAAATTTTTGAGAAACTATAAATTGGACAAAAAATTACTTTTTTTTGAAAAAAAATTAAAAAAAAATTTTTTTTTTTATTTTTTTTTTTTTTTGAAAAAAAAATGTTTACTTTATTTTGACATATTTTGGAAGATCTAAACTTTTTTTCAAAGCAATCGTGCTGCTTTAAATGCATAGAGACAAAATATAAAGCGCGTAAGCGCCGCGTCGCCGTATAACGGATGAAAATTGGTACATAACCCATAGGAATGTAAACAAAATTTATACTTATTGTTAAAATCTCTATAAACTAGCTGTAAGTGAAATTCTGTCTTAAGGCAAATTGCTGGAACTTCCCGTACCGCAATTCAAAATTCGAGTAATTAAAAATAATCAATAATAATAATCAATAAAAGTTGATCAATGATTTGAAACTTTTCATAGAATTTCGAACCATATTAAATCATTCTATCTTAAATCATTTATTTTGAAATATTTTGGAAATTCTGAGCTTTTTTTCAAAGCAATCGTACTGCTTTAACTGCATAAAGACAAAATATGGAAGCGCGTAAGCGCCGCGTCGCCGTCTAACGGATAAACATTGGTACGAAACCCATAGGAATGTAAACCAAATTAATACTTATTGTTAAAATCTCTATAAAATATCAGATAATATGATGTGCATAGGTCTAATGATCATTTTTGACCGTAAATGGCATTTCTTGTTACTTTTTTTACTAGATCTTCGACACCGCTAGACCTGCCTTCATGAAAATTGGATCAGTTCTTCATCTTGTCAAAACAAGTAAAATGTTTTTTGAATTATCAAAATCGGACGCTCCGTTCTCTTAAAAACTGTGTTACTGTTTTTGGGACTTTTTGCCCCGTATCTTTGGAACGGCTAGACCTGCCTTCGCCAAAAACTAACTAATCAACACGTCTCCTTATCAATACGAATTGAATGTTTTTTGAAATATTCAAATCGGTTGATCCGTGTTCCCAAAATCGTCGACGAAAATTTATATCCGCACACACATACACACACGCACACACACACACACATACATCCATTTTTTTAAGGTATGCCAAAATGTTCAGAAGGATTTCAGAAGAAACGTAAAGATATATAAATATTTTCATTTTCGATTTTTTAGCGATTACTATAACTTGCCCTACGGGAAGTTAAAAAACATTATGATTGAATAGATGGTGTGAATTTGGAAAATATTCAAAAAAAATTCCAAATTTTCAAAAAAATTCAAAGTTTCAAAAAAATTCGAATTTTCGAAATTTTTCATCGTTTTTCAATTTGAAAAAAAATGATTTCTTACAGAAATTTGAGTATATTTCGATAATTAAAAAAAAAAAATCGAATATTTTCAAAGATTTCCAAATTCTCAAAATATTTAGAAAAAACGTTTTTTTAAATTTCAAGAAATGTCTAGCTAAACTTCTAAACAAAAATCAAAATTTTGAAAAAATCTCTAAATTATCAAAAAATTTCTAAATTATCAAAAAAATTCTAAATTAGCAAAAAATAAAATTTTTAAAAAATGAACCTTTGTAAACGTACACACAAGTTGTTCATAAAGCACATTCGTCGCCCAATTTATAAAGCACTTATAAGTTTACAGTATGTAATAAATAAACAATTTGAAATTATTAAAAACAATTATTGATTATTTTCATTCCTCGATTGTTTAATTACGGTACGGGAAGTTCAAGCAATTTGCCTTAAGACATGATGCCATACACCACTAGTTTATTGATTATGTGCATCTTAGCTTAATACTCCTATGACTTCACAGAGTACAAGTACAGTTATACTTAATTTTCAAACATAATTTTAGAGTATACCGAATTGCTATAGAGACTTTTGATATAGAGCAATCTTGTTTATTGTTTAATTATGTAAAAATTTGCCAAATACACTATTTAGTTTTCAAGCTCGGTTTAAAATATATAAATGATATTACATGCTAATGTACATTAGCTAAATAAATAACCAAATGCATTTTATGAGTCACTTCAAGTTTGATTTTAGAATATACCAAGTTGTTGTAGGGCACTTTGTTGTTAGACAATGTTGTAGATTATTTAATTTTGTATGTGTTTCCCAAAGAAACAATTTAGTTTCCGTAAATAGTTTAAAATTTAAGAATTTTTTTATATAGTAAATACATATGAAATAAATTTTAATACTCCTATGTCATGTACAGCGTTAAGTTCGTTTGAACTTGATTTTAGAGTATACCTAGTTGTTGTAGAGACTTTAGTTGTTAGACAGTATTGTAGATTATTTAATTTTGTACAAATTTGTCGAAAACACAATTTAAATTTCGTAAGTAGTTTATACGTTATGAATATTTTATTGCGTAAATGCGCATTTAACTAAATTAGCACTCGTATGTCATTTTCAGCATTAGCTTCAATTTTAGAGTATACCAAATTTTTGTAGAGACTTTTGTTGTTAGACAGTATTGTAGATTATTTAATTTTAAACAAATTTCCCTATAATACTACTTGAATTCCGTAAACAGTTTAAAAGTTATGATTTTTGTCTTAAGGGGGTATTCTACTGTAGAGTCATGAATTTCGCCCGGTTTTTGAAGCGCTGTATAAAGGAAACAAATCATGTTTTTACTATCGATTTTTTTATCATTTGTTTATTGATATTTCATTATTACATAAAAAAATTATTATTAAAAAAAATTAAAATTCACAAAGTTATGAGCAGTCAAAGTGGGGTTCCCAAAAATAGAGGGTGTCCTGGCGTACATGATTCCACCCTCCTGGTGATTTGAAAACATAAAAATATATGGATTCTTAATTATAATAGATGCCGCTATCGTATGAACCTTGAATAGTTAAACAAAATTTTTTGTTTGAATGGCGGCAGTTTGAAAAAAAAATTATTTTTTTTCATGTTTTTTTAAAACAATTCCGAATTTTTAAAAAATACTAAATGAAAAGTTATAGTTTTGGGCAAGGTCCATACGATAGAGCGATGTATAGAGAAGATTCTCTCCAAATTTGAAGTAAATCGGTTCATTAGAACTCGTGATATCCTTACCGCCAGCTCGAAAGAAGTAGTTCCGAGAAAAACGCGTTCAAAGTTTTGAGACTCGGTCTGACCCGAACCGAGACCACGTCACTAAAGCGGCTATAACTCAGGAAATAATAGTAATTTTTAAAAATCCTTTTAATGACATATTTTTGAATAACTAAACTTTAAAAATATGAAAAAAATTTTTTTTCGATTTTTTCAAAATTCTACAGTAGAATACCCCCTTAAATAAATGCATCTTCTCTAAATGAGTAAGTACTCTAATATCTTTTACAACGTTAGTTGTACCTTGGCTAAATACATAAATAATCAAAAATCTTTTACAAGTTATTTTAGATCAATTTTAGAGTATACCGAGTTGCTGTAAATCAATTTGGCTGAATACATCATTCATATAAATCGAAAATAAATACAATTTTGCTATAAATAAAAAACTGAAAATAAGTTTATGAATACTTAACTATTCTCTAAAAGTATACCGAGTTGTTCTAGATCCTTCAATTATTAGACAGAATTGTTTCTTATTTAATTTTATACAAATTTGTCGAATACACTATTTATATCACAAAAGTACTTTATGAGTTATAAATATTTCAAACACTTCATGTCCAATCGTTGCTATTTATATTCAACGAAGGTATATTTTTGTATTATAATGATTGACATTTCCTAAAGCCATTTATGAGTTGTAGAGTGTAAAGTTTTAATAAATATAAATAGTATAAATTTAAAAAAAAAATTAAATTTTGTTGAAAATATAAATATAAACTGAATATATAGTAGCTTGATTGGCATATTGTAAATGCAAACTAGATTAAATGCTTTATAGGTGATTCATTGAAGAAAAGTGATGCTAAAGTGGTTATAATATATATATATATATATATATATATATATATATATATATATATTATATATTTCAAACTTGATTTATTTCCAATCGACTGACTAGAGCCTGTCAGTTATTATTAACTGGCATATGTTGATTCTTGTGTATTTTTCTTACGAGTTATTTTTAAATTTAATCTACATCAGCTAACTAGGCAGATGGCCCAGTAATTAACATCAAAAACATTTTACTTAACCTACAGAAAAAAAATAGTCAGAATCAAAGTAATCTTATGAATTATTTTTAACTAATAATTCCCTATTATTACATCACCTTTTTTGCAGAATGTCAATATTTACAACTGGCAATAAGAATAATTTACTAAATTAATTTATATAATAACGATCGCCTTTGTAACTCTATAAGGAGTTGTTTTGCGGATTAAAGGCGATTTAAATTCTCAAACAGTGCAAACGATTGTTCGAAACAATTAAATGAAAAATTAATTTAGTTTAGTGTTCGATTTTGATTTGCATAAACGACAATAACATCATGGGAAGGAATGATTTTCAAGGATTTTTGGAAATTATATATATACACAAGCCTATTGGCAAGTGCAAATTAGGGCAAGGCGTTGCTGTGAGGTGCTATGATGTTGGAAAATAGTGTTAATTATTTAATTTCGTACAAATTTGTCATATATTCATATATATATGGTATTGGTATTTTGCCTCGAGGCAAGTTGCATAAACTTTCCGATATGTGTAAATAATCGACCTAATCAATAAAAAATAAATTAATATATGAGTGGATTTATTACACATATTCGAAAACGAACGAACATGTTAACTCGGAGTATTTTCTAAAAGCAAGTTTTCAATAACCAACAATTTTTATAATTGAACCAGAAAGATTTTAATGGTTTGGTATGTTCATTAAGACCAAGTACTATATTGTTATACCAAGAAAATTGCCTAATTTTAATTTTAACAAACGTCAAAAAAACTACTCGAAACGAAAATTTTAACACTTTTTCAAATTACAAAGAAACGGTTCGACAGATCGTCTCACAAACTGACAAACGATAGTCCTCATTGAGATACATCAAATGGCTTTTAAATTTCTGAAATCGGTTCAGCCGTTTTAGAGAAAACGTCGATCAAAGGTCTAATTTTGACAAATGTCAAAAAAACGATACTAATTTTTGCAAATTTTGAAGAATTTTTTAAATTAAATGACTTGTCGTAGGGCCGTTATATTTTAGTAAGATCTATAAGACTATGGTATCTAAAAAAATAATAAAAATCATCGATTTTTTTTTTGACGATTTTCATGAAACTTTTTGATGATTGATATCATGGTCTTATAGAACATACTAAAATTTTACGTCCCTAATTAAAGTAGTTTATTCTAAAAATACATCGAAGTTTGAAAATATATTATTGTCAAAAGTTGCTTTTGTGATGTGATGAGTTAAACTTTGTCAATTCATTAAAATTTAGAATAATTAACTACAATTCTAAGGCATACAAGTACGTGTTTAGTTTCTAAATAAACTGTTGGAAATTTTATCTATAATACCTAAAATCTAAATTTCGGTTGATTAAGTCAATTATTACTTATTTCGAAAAGTTCAAGCAACTTGTCTTAAGGCAAAATGCTACTTTCAACTAGTTAAATTGGTTGTGATATCCAAAATTCACTCAAACATCGTTTTTAAGCTTAGTCACATTATCATACGAGTATTTTGATAGTTACATACTAGATGAATGCTATAGCATCCACGTCAAGTATTATTCTTCTATTTTAAGCAATGTGTTTGACCAAGTAAGGCGCATGGCATCGTGCCTTAAAGCAAATTGCAGGATTTTTGCTTTTCTGCGATTTACAAAAAAACTGCTCGGCCGATCGCACAAAACTCAGAAATGCTAGTCCTCATCGATATACATCGAATGGCTTTTAAATTTTTGAAATCGGTCCAGCCGTTTGGAAGAAAACGTCGATTTGCGGCAAAAAATCTGTACACACACACGCACA
>NW_020539727.1:24242866-24300706 GCF_003426905.1 Ctenocephalides felis
GTCTATTTACACAAAGCGAATTTAAAATGATAAGAACAGATTCAGCAAATTTTCTAAGGACATAATTCTTCTCTATATGCAAAATAATAGGATTCTTTTATTAAAAGTATAATTTAAACAAATAATAGGTTCCCAAAACAGTCGAGTAAAATTTTAATTACAGATTTGTTAACATATTCTTTTCCAAATTTATTATGAACTTTTGCCGATTTAAACCCAAGTAAACGTCTTCATCAACATAAAAATAACACAATAAATCCCAAACAATTTAAGACAATGCTAACCGATCATATTAATAATTTAAACCATAATATAGATTTTTTCAACCCAAAAATTTTACATTTTGAAGAGAACGTAATTAAAAGAAGATTTGCTGAGGGGTTGTTTTTGCAATTGCATAACGACAGGGTTATAAACAAACGTTTTGACAATATGGCCCTGAACGAAACAAACACGTGGTTCCTAAATAGCGTGTCAAAATTTCTTAAAAAATGATAAGATCCCATCGCTTTTTAAATTTCCCGTGAAATTTGAACACATGCTAAAAACTGCTTCAAGAAAAAATGGGACATTTTTATCTTAAACTCCGAACAGTAAATACATAGTTTCGACAACTTGTTAAAAGATATTTATTTTATCAATGTGCACATACTCATACCATGGACTAATAATGTTTTAACATATTATATTAGGATACAAAATTGTAAGTGTTTTTATTATTATTATTATTATTGTTTTTCTATGAAATTTCTTACATATTATTTATTTAGTTTTAATTTTCATAGTTAAATTGATTGGCACTGAATGAAGGCTAAGATGCTAGCCGAAACGTATCGATTTTAAATAAATCTGAAAACTCTCATACTATTTTTATTGATGTAACGCCCGACTTTTTAACCCAAATTAAATATATCAACAACAAATTCAAGACTATCCAAATATATACATGGTCGCGCATTTCGCGGGTCTGGAGTGTCTGATTGTCAAAATTTTTTTTTATTGTGTTGGTATACATGCCCCTAAAGTATGATGAAATTTTCAGCTATATTCACTGTTTACTTTGTCTGTGGTAGTCGCTAAGGTTCGACGTGTTTTTCTGAGCTCGGCGACTTTTACAATGGAAGAATTGAAAAGTCAAAGAATTTGTATTAAATTTTGCGTAAAAAATGAAATAAAGTGTTGCAAAGTGCAAAAATTCACCAGATATGGCTCCGTGTGACTTTTTCCTATTCCCAAAGTTGAAGAGACCCATGAAAGGACGGCGGTTTTCCTCGATTGAAGAAATAAAGGCCGAATCGCTGAGAGTGCTCAAGGACATATCAAAAGTGAATATCAAGGGTGCTTTCGAAAATTGGAAAAACGCTGGCATAAGTGTATTATATCTGGGTGGACTACTTTGAAGGGGACCACATTAATGTAGACGAATAAATAAATATTTTTTTGAAAAAAACGAAAATTACGAAAACTTTTTGAACAGACCTCGTATATATATATATATATATATATATATATATATATATTTATTTATTTATATATATATATGTGTATATATCTATTTATAAAAATGCGTATTCAATTCAATAATATTTCCCAATCAAATTGATTAAAATAGAAATTTCCTGTAAACAGCTCCAGCCAGATATAATATATATATCGGAAGAAAACATATTTACTACAAAATCGTATGCATTTATTTATTTATTACCTTTTGTTGTTGATTTAATACTAAACTTTGTACTTTATATATAGAAAACGATATAAAACTAGTTGGTATTGGTATTTTGCCTTGAGGCAAGTTACATGAACTTCCCGATATGTGTAAATAAATCGACTTAATCAATAAGAAATAAATTAATTTATGAGTGATTAAAAGTATTCCGAGTGGATTTATTACACATGTTCGTAAATGAATGAGCACGTTTTAATCAAATTTTTATTCCTGATTTCATTTGTATGTATATATATATATATATATATATATATATATTTAAATTTATAAATAAGTAGAATAATTCGTGTTTTATTCGGTCTGATGAGCAACAAAACCAGCATAAGTGTTGCCCGAAACAATTAACCCACTTTTTATAAAGAGAAAAAAACTACTAATTATTTTTACACTATCAATGAAAGTTTTTCATTCATTTATTCATTCACCGATACCCAAAAATGTTTTTAATTATTCAATTTCTAGTAGATTAGCCCGGTGAAATGTATATTTTATATCTAGAACAATTTTTAACTTTTTGTCTAATATCAAAATATATAAAAATAAATATAAATATATAAATATAAATATGAATATATAAATATATAAATATAAATATATAAATATAAATATAAATATAAAAATCTTTACAGCAATTCGGTACACTTTTAATACTTCAGTATGTTCTATAAGACCATGATATCCATCGTGAAAAAATTTAAGGTAAAAAATCTGTTCACATACAAACACACAAACACATACTTTTTCCTAAAATGTTGGTCTCATTCGATTCAGAATGGCTTGAAACGTCGAGAAAACTAAATTAGGGAATCGGATTTTTTTATGAAAACAAACTTCTCCGTCGCAAAGTTTTGAATTTAATTAATATTCGTTAACAAACTCTTTTCCAACTTGTTGTAATAGATATTTACTTATGAATTTATGTGCCAATAAAAATAGCTCGAAGGCAAAAATTTTATGCAATTAATTTCACTAAATTGCCATTTAATTAGAGGTGACAACGCGTTTATTAGATAGAGTTATGAATAAATTTCAATTTCAAATACGTAATCGTCGAAAAGACATTTTAACGAGAAATACTTTCATTTAGAATTACACACATTACTGGTTATAAATAGTTATGTAACTAAAAATGGAAAAGTCACACTTTGAATAAATATACTAAAAACGATAAATATTTCACACAAAATATGAATATATATATATATATATATATATTATATATATAAATTTTAATTTTGTTCTAATAAAAGTTCATCACACAGTTTTTGTTATAATTCCTGCTATTTTATCGCAAAATAGAAAATGAAAATTTTTATATATCTTTACGTTTCTGAACATTTCGGCATACCTTAGAAAAAAATGGATGTGTGTGTGTGTCCACGTTTTCGGGCGCACGGATCAACCAATTTGAATGGTTCAAAAAACATTCGATTCCTATTGATAGGGAGATGTGCTGATTAGTTTTTGGCAAAGGCAGGTCCAGCCGTTACGGAGATACGGAGCAAAAAGTGCAGAAAATACAAACGAGTTTTTGAGAGAACGGAGTATCCGATTTGAATGATCTAAAAAACATTCAATTTGTAATGATTGGGAGAAGAGATGATTAGTTTTTGGCAGGGACAGGTCCCGCCATTTCGAAGATACAGAGCTAAATGTGCAAAAAATGGCAGTTTTTGAGAGAACTAAGCATCCCATTTGAATTATTCACAGAACTTTCTGCTTGTATTAATAAAACAATTGCTTTTGAGGATAAAAAATCCTAACATCTTTTTTTATTTTCCATAAAATATTTTTGTAATATTGGATTAAAAATTCAAAAAATTACCCAGGCTAAGCACAGTCTAAGCGCCACTCTGGTACAAATGTTTTCCCAAGTGCGTTTAGACTGTTTATGCACTGGAGCAATTTTCCAATTTTGTGAAAACTATTGAAAATTGTGAAAATGCCGCCAAGCTAAGCACAGTATTAGTGAGAATTTCGCACAGAATTGTTTGCAAATGCGTTTAGACTGTGACTATACGGGAGCACTTTTTCAATTTTGTGTAAATTAGGCAACTATTTTTTTTTTGAATTTGAATTCGAAATGAAATGACGATTGTTAATGTTCTGTAGATAAATTGATTTATTGATGATTTACATTTGATTTGCTCAGATATAACAAGATAGCAAAAATAATGAAAGTTACAGCATTTGTAATAATATATTTGAGAACGTTTAAAATTTCTCGAATATTTCATTACGGTACGGGAAGTTCGAGCAATTTGCCTTAAGGCACGATGCCATACACCACTAGTTCCTGCTATTTTCAATACATAGATTTGCTCTAACAAATACTAAAATTGATGTTTTATCTAATTTTGAGAATACATTTACTGTAATATTACATAAGTATATTACTTTCGCAAATGGTTCGATGCATAATTTGTTTTTTTTTATTAATAACAATTTACATCGTTCGATTGATCGATTTTTTAATTTGGCTAATTAGAAACTCGATTTTAATATGTGAAAATTCAAATGACGCATTCCAATGATCCAGAAACGTGTTTTTGTGAAATAAATCACTTTCACAGAATTTGACAGACGGATTGACAGATTTGTTTCGTTGTTACAACACCAGGTTGCAAAATTTATGGGATATAAAATTGATGCAAGTAAATAGTTTTATGGGTATACCGAGTTGATTTAGAGCCTTATGGTAAAAGACAATATTGTAGAGAATTTAATTTTGTACAAATTTCCTGAATGCACTAGTTAGTTGAAACAAATAGTTTAGAAGATGTGAATTATAAGGTTGTCAAATATCTCCCTTCCGCCTTTTTGTATTATAAACCAAGAGCAAAAAAGCGGAAGGGAGATATTTGACAACCTAATATTTTATCAAAAAATGTACAATGTGAGATCATCGTGTATGACCACTCTCTATAGTTTGTAGTGCGTAGAAAATATTATTTGCAATTGCCATTTATGAGTATACCGAGTTGTTGTAGAACATTTTGTTGTTAAACAATATTGTTTGTTATTTAATTAAGTAAAATTTTCAGAATACATCATTCATGCCAATCGAATGGTCTTAAAGTTATATACGATGTTACGTAAGAATGTACTTCTGGTAAATTTCTAATGCGTCGAAAATATTTCTCACTTTCGGTTGCCAGTTATGAGTAGACCGAGTTGTTGCACAGCTTTTTAGTACTAGACAATGTTGTTTATTAGGTAATTTTGTACAAATTTTCCAAATATACCAGTTACTTTAAACAAATAGTTTAGAAGATATAAACTATTTTATAAAAAAATTTACCTTCGCTAAAAGATCGTCGTCTAAAAAACACTCATCTATTTAGTGCGTAGAAAATATTTATCATTTTTTCTTTTAGTAGATTCTAACACCAAAAACATCCATTAAATTTTGTAGAAGATATCATTAAAAAACACGGAAATTTTGGCCTACTTCCCCATTTTGGCCTTCATTATCAATTTTGAAAAAGTCAACAATATACTAGAGGATAATCTTCTGTTCCAAAAAGTTCCAGAAACTTTTACTTTTCAACTTATAAATTTAACATAAAAAATTTATTACAATTTATTATATTATTTTGTACAAATTTTCAAAATATACTAGTAATAGTATAAACAAATAGTTTAGAAGATATAAATTATTTTCCAAAAAAGTGTACTTATATACAAGCAGTCAGAAAATATTATTCTAAACTAGTCTTGGACTTTTATTTTAATAGATCTTTTAGTAGATTTTAACACCAGAAACATCCATTAAATTGTAGAAGATCTCATTAAAAAAACATGAAAATTTTGGGCTAGTTCCCCATTTTGGCCTTCATTATCAATTTTGAAAAAGTCAACAATATATTAGAGGATAATCTTCCGTTCCAAAAAGTTCTAAAAACTTTCACTTTTCAACTTATAAAACATGAAAAATTTAATAAATTTATTATTATATTATTTTGAACAAATTTTCCAAATATACTAATTACATTAAACAAATAGTTTAAGAGATATAAATTATTTTCCAAAAAAGTGCACTTATATACAAGCAATCAGAAAATATTATTCTAAACTGGTCTTGGACTTTTATTTTTATCGATCTTTTAGTAGATTCTAACACCAGAAACATCCATTAAATTGTAGAAGATATATAATATATTCATTCTAATTAGCAGTACTACTTATTTAGTTGTTTATTTATATTTTTATTTATTTTTATTGTGTTTAGTTTATTAGTTATGTCTTTTTTATTTGTTGTTATAATTCACAATTTATACTCATTTACCTCATAGATCTTTTCAATTTTAAGTTTACTCAATATAATCACAAAGTTTAAATTTAATATATCAAAATTGAAAAGGCTTACTACTGGGTAACCTTTTAGATCTAAGGTTTAATATTTCATATATCATCAAAATTACTGAATGTCTTCCTTTTTGTAAAGACAGATTGTAATTCAATAAAAAAGAAATATTCTAACACCAGAAACATCCACTAAATTTTGTAGAAGATCTCATAAAAAAAACACGGAAATTTTGAGCTAGTTCCCCATTTTGGCCTTCGTTATCAATTTTGAGAGAATCAAAAATCTACTAAAAAATAATCTTCTGTCCCAAAATGTTCCAAAAACTTTCATCGATTTTTATAGAACATGAAAAATTTATTAATATACTAATCTCAGATTTTTATTTTTATCAAATTTTCCAATTCGGCCCTGTTTATTGGTTTTAGCGATAAGACAATAATTATAATTGAGAAGCAGAGAGTCACGTACACAATATAAATCTGGAGATAACCGAAAAATCTGAGAGCTGCTAAAAAAATACTATTTATATCAATTTACACCAAGTTATAGATGCCACATGATTCTCGTTCCTAATTTTCCCAAAAACTCCTTAGATATGATATAATCAACAATGACCAATCAACAAACCAAAAAAATCTCCCGATTTTTCTATATTTATTACTTAAGAATGAAATATCGAATTCAAAGTCGTTTTATTCAAAATTTTTATATCGGACTGTATAAAATATTTTTAATTAAACATGCAATAAAGACCGAATAAAATTGTATACAAATACACTTTCGAAGTGAACAAGTAACTGTCTTTATTATTATTTCTCGTGATCAACGAGCTCTGCAGGACGTACCGTTTGTACTACAGCTTTGAAATTTGAATATGATATAGTTTAATGTATGTACTAAAAATAAAAAATACTAAAACTTACAAGTTTTTAACAAAAATTGCATGTTATTTACAATTATCTTAACAACGTACATAAAAATACAACAATTCGTCATTATTGAAGTATATCGTTTTCAACGAGCTCTTCAGGACGTGCCGTTTGTACTACAGCTTTGAAATTTGAATATGATTTACTTCAATGTATGTAACTAAATATATAAAATACTAAAAATTACATGTTTTTAACAAACATTACTAGTTATTTACAATTTTCTTGACAACATACATAAAAATACAACAATTCGTCAATATTGTAGTATATCGTTTTCAACGAGCTCTTCAGGACGTGCCGTTTGTGCTACAGCTTTGAAATTTAAATATGATATACGTCAATGTATGTACTAAATATATAAAATACTAAAACTTAGAAGTTCTTAACAAAAATGTTATTTGCAATTTTCTTAACAACGTACATAAAAATATAACAATTAGTCATTATTGTAGTATATCGTTTTCAACGAGCTCTTCAGGACGTACCGTTTGTACTACAGCTTTGAAGTTTGAATATGACATAGTTCAATGTATGTACTAAAAATAAAAAATACTAAAAGTTACATGTTTCTTAGAACAATTACGAGTAATTCATGATTTTCTGAATAAGGTACATTCGAATACTGCAATTTTGCCATTATTGTAGTATATCGTTTTCAACGAGCTAATCAGGACGTACCGTTTATACTACAGCTTTGAAATTTGAATATGATAAACTTCAATACAAAAATTGAGTAATAAAGTCTTTAAACTTTTTGTCACAGGTTAATAATTTTACCTTTCAAAATATTTTTAATTAAACATGCAATAAGGACCGATAAAATTGTATATAAATACATATTCGAAGTGAACAAGTAACATTATAAAGTCGGGAGTATTACTATTCTATTATATATTACTATTTTATTATATACTATATATACTATTTTATTAAGATAAAAATTTGCTTATATAAAATATACATAAACAATAATAAACATAAACATAAACAAATTGTTAGAAATATTTTTTTTATCGTCGAGTACTTTATTTGGTATGAGAGAGCATATTTAAGATGCATTCTCAGTGTACAAGTTAAAACAGCAAATCGAGACTACGACAGTTCGATGGCAAATTTAAGATGCTATTAGAACCACTTTTTGAATCATTAAATTATCTTCAGGTGTTCTCAAGATATTGAATTTTTAAATATTTAAAAAGAAAGGATTTTCAAGGTCATACGCAGAATCCATAAAAATTTATAAAATTTGCAAAGGGTAAAAATGCAATTTTATTAAAAAATATTGCAGATATTTTGGTGATTCAAAAAGTTGTTCTAAAAGCATTTTTAATTTGCCATCGAACTGTGTTAATCACGATTTGTTGTTTTAACTCGTTCACTAAAAATGCAATATTAATTTGCATACTCATATAGAAAACATCAAATAACACAATCGGTAATAAAAATCTAGCTTCAAAAATATACTAATTAACTATAGAAATGTTATCAACTTGCATTTTTAACAATTTTATGAGATTCTTGAAAATTATATATGTAGAAAGTATATTCTTGATGAATAAGTAAAAATTGGAAATCGGGAGTATTGCTATTCGATGGCAAATTAAAAATGCTTTTAGAACAACTTTTTGAATCACCAAAATATCTGCAATAGCTTTTATAAAATTGCAATTTTACACTTTGCAAATTTTATAAATTTTTATGCATTCTGGGTATGACCTTGAAAATCCCTTCTTTTTAAATATTTAAAAATTCAATAACTTGAGAAGTCCTGAAGATAATTTTATGATTCAAAAAGTGGTTCTAATAGCATTTTAAATTTGCCATCGAACTGTCATAGTCTCGATTTGCTGTTTTAACTTGTTCACTGAAAATGCACCTTAAATATGCACTCTCATACCAAATAAAGTACTCGACGATAAAAATATTTCTAACAATTTGTTTATGTTTATGCTTATTATTGTTTATGTATATTTTATATAACTAAATTTTCATTTTCTCCCCCAGGTGTTCCTATGTCTGACAATTTCCCAAATATCAGCCATCTACGTACCATTTGGAACCAAAACCAATTTCGCTCCAAATAGTTTATCTTCCAACGATGACTATTTGTCACAAGGAAAAAATCATCACACGAATTTATACTACAAAAAGATTTACGTGAATCCTTATTATTTGATTCCGTACACAAATTTTAATCCTTTGGACCAAAATTTTAGAAAAAATGAGGAAAATTTCGAGAGGAGAGCTGATGAAGTTGACCAGGGAAAAAGATGGACATTGATAGGTGAGATGATGATAATATATTATTTGTTTATGTTAATTTTAAATGTTATATAGATTTTAAATGTTATTATAGAAGTCGTATCAAAATGTACCACTTTTTCTATACTACTCATAATTGCAATTTAAACTAGTAAAAATTGAAAAACCCCAAAAAAGTTCCGAATTTTCTATTTATTGCTAAAGAATGAAATATCATCGAATTCAAAGTCGTTTTATTCAAAACTTTTATATCGGAGTTTATAAAAGTGTTCCATAGGAAATATTGTAAATTTTATCTAGTTTTGCCCTATCTAACTGAAAAGGAGTGGTTATCAATAAAATCCTAATCTACTACAAAGAAGAATTTGTAACATCAGAGCATCCTTGCCGCACTCCTCCCTCCATGAAATAAATTTATATATTTGGTAATCTCCAAAATATCCTTCCAAACTTTATTTATGCAACCAATATTATTTCAACGCACACTGAATTAGTTATCCTAGATTGAACAGATTTAGCATCCTTGCCGCACTCCTCTTGCCCCACAAAACTAGCAAATTACATTTGCATTGGCAATAGATTTTGGCTTCAATTTATCCGAAAACTCCTTAGACTTAACATAATTATCAATGATTATAATTATCCAAAACTTCATAATTTGCTGCTTCTAAATATATAAATAGTAAATATCCTGAAATCCTTGAATATAAATTTGTTGGTCAAAAAGACATCTTTGTCACTTTCTGATATCTTAAATTAGATCAGGAAGAAAATCTTGTAACATAAGAGCATCCTTCATAAAAACTAGAGGTGTATGCCATCGTGCCTTAACGTAAATTGCTGGAACTTCCCGTACCGTAATAAAATATTCGAAAAATTTTAAACGTTTTCAAATATATTATTACAAATACTGTAACTTTCATTATTTTTGCTATCTTGTTATATCTGAGTAAATCATAAATCAATTTATCCCTCGAACATTAACAATCGTCATTTCATTTCGAATTCAATTTCAAAAAAAATAGTTGCCTAATTTACACAAAATTGAAAAAGTGCTCCCGCATAGTCACAGTCTAAACGCATTTGCAAATAATTCTGTGCGACATTTTCACTTATACTGTGCTTAGCTTGACGGCATTTTCACATTTTTCAATAGTTTTCTCGCAAAATTGAAAAAGTGCTCCAGTGCAAAACAGTCTAAACCCACCTGGGTAAACATTTGTACCAGAGAGGCGCTTAGACTGTGCTTAGCCTGGGTAATTTTTTGAATTTTTAATCCAAAATTATAAAAATATTTTATGGAAAATAAGAAAAGATGTAATATTTTTTTATCCTCAAAAGCAATTGTTTTGTCAATACAAGCAAAAAGTTTTTTAGATCATTCAAGACGGACGCTTAGTTCACTCAAAAACTGCCATTTATTGCACATTTACCTCTGTATCTTCGAAATGGCGGGACCTGCCTTTGCCAAAATCTAAGCACCTCTTCTCTAAATCATTACAAACTGAATGTTTTTTAGATCATTCAAATCGGATGCTACGTTCTCTCAAAAACTCGATTTGTATTTTCTTCACTCTTTGCTCCGTATCTCCGTAACTGCTGGACCTGCCTTTGCCAAAAACTAATCAGCACATCTCCCTATCAATAGGAATCGAATGTTTTTTGAACCATTCAAATCGGTTGATCCGTGCGCCCGAAAACGTGGACGAAAAAATGCGGACATGCAAAACACACACTTCCTTACAGCTTCATATAGATTCAGAAAGATTGTCGCCTTCAAAACATCCTTGAATCAATTCCAAAATATCATTATCTACCACAGTTGTCGTAGATTTAACATTTATTTAATTTTAATATATTTACTCGTCCTTCCAGCTCTCTCACTAACATCTTAATCTCTTTGAATGTATTCAAAAGATTCGAAAATGTTGACACAGACCATATCATCATCTGTCACCATGTTTATAAGGGAATACGGATTTGTTTTCGCACTCATTTGACTTTCGGAGTGCATATCGTAATATAAATACAAAATCAAAACAATAATATAAATAAATAAATAAGAAAATTGTTACAATTGTGCAAATATTTTGCACAATCGTGCAAGTTAAGGAAGTCGATAAAATAGAAGTGAGTTGATAAATAAAATCGTTGATAAATAAAATCGGTTCAAGGTGTGTATTGGCTTATACACCTGGTAAAAATTTGTGCAAAAATAGTAGATGTTTGATAAAATATACAAAACTTAGCGCGAAACTATTACTTGGATCTGGTCAAAACAAACACCAGAAATAAAAACTTTTGATTTTCAAACAAAAAAAAACAGTTTAATTGTCCAAAAACCAATCACCTAAAAGAAGAAACGTTTAGTTGTCCAAGAAATGATAAAAGTGTTATCAAATTGAAAAACGTTAGTTATCAAAGCTGCCAACTTATTCCTGATTCATTATTTAACGTAGCGAAGCACCAAATTTTTTCTTAATTTGATATTTCTTATTAAGATCCACTATAAATATCCTATTTAAATATTTAACATACCATATTATCCATAAATTTCCATCATCCCAATTCCAAGATTGTTAACTCACACGACTTCTTATTTTGGAGTTTGCTAAAACTATTTTCCCTAATTAATATTTCCGTTAATTAATTCCTAATCATCACTAATTCTTCAGATTAATTTAGGATTTCCATAACTAAATCATCAAATATTCCTTTAACTTTGCTAATTCCATGAGAAACTAGTATTTTTTCATTGATCAGATTATCAAACCACAAGATTCTTCTTAATTTTTTATTTTTTCAATTAATTAGAAAGCAATTCACCAAGATTTCATTTCATTTGGCATTTAAATTTCATTTTACCAAATCACCAAATTTTCATTTATTTAACTTCCCGTATGTTTACTAGTTATAGTAATGAGCCGAAAATCGTGAATAAAAATTTTTGCATTTCTCGACGTTTTGAAGGTTTCTGAACATTTTACTGGCATACCTCAGAAACCAAATGGATGTGTGTGTGTGTGTTTTGTATGTCCGCATTTTTTCGTCCACGTTTTCGATCCCTATTGATAGGGAGATGTACTGATTAGTTTTTGACGAAGGCAAGTCGCGCCATTTCGAAGATACAAAGCTAAATGTGCAAAAATGGCAGTTTTTGAGTGAACTAAGCGTCCGATTTGAATGATCTAAAAAACTTTCTGCTTGTATTGACAAAACAATTGCTTTTGAGGATAAAAAATTATTACATCTTTTTCTATTTTCCATAAAATATTTTTGTTGGATTAAAAATTCAAAAAATGACCCAGCCTAAGCACGGTCTAAGCGCCACTCTGGTACAAATGTTTACCCAAGTGCGTTTAGACTGTTTATGTGACTGAAGCACTTTTCCAATTTTGTGAAAAACTATTGAAAAACGTGAAAATGCCGCCAAGCTATGCACAGTATAAGTGAAAATGTCGCACAGAATTATTTGCAAATGCGTTTAGACTGTGACTATACGGGAGTACTTTTTCAATTTTGTGCAAAATAGGCAACTATTTTTTTTTAAATTGAATTCGAAATGAGTTCTATTCTGTAGATGAATTGATTTATGATTTACATTTGATTTGCTCAGATATAACAAGATAGCAAAAATAATGAAAGTTACACTATTTGTAATAATATATTTGAAAACGTTTAAAATTTCTCGAATATTTCATTACGGTACGGGAAGATCCAGCAATTTGCCTTAAGGCACGATGCCATACACCACTAGTTTCATTGTTTCTGTCACCAACTGACGTTTTTACATTGATTAGATTATCGATTCACCAGATTAAGCCTTGATCTTGATATGAATAAACATCAAATGACAATTGTCCTTTGATTTGGCACTTGCCATCAACAAAATCGATAGATTTAATTTGGATTTGATATTTACCATCATCAAATCTTCTAGATTTGGTATTTTTATCATAATATATTATTCATTGACACCAAATGACAATTGACATTTGATTTGGCACTTGCCATCAACTAAATCGACTAGATTTCATCATCAAATCGGCTATATTTGCTATTTTTCATCATTAATATATTATTTCTGGACAGCAATTGACGATTGGCTTTTGATTTGATCAATTGCATCACCACATTTGCCCCAGATTTGGCATTTTTAATCGTTTAATCACATAATTTCCATCTTAATTTTATATTTTTCATCCTTAGTATAATATTCATCAGTATCAAATAACAATTGTCTTGATTTGATACTTGCCAGAACTAAATCTAGTATTGCCCAAGATTTGGCAAATACCATCAAAAATTACCAGAATTTTCTTTGATGCACTCTCTGTAAGATCTTAGAGGTCCACCAAATGACAGTTGTCTTTTGATTTGATTCTTCTAAAAAAGAAAATCACCAGAATTGTTCTACATTTGACATTTGCCATCATCAAATTTCTTCCTGGATTTGACATCTACCATTAAGATCCTACTTTAAGTTGGAATTCCACCTTTACATCCTACTTGTTTTTCACCAATCAACGTCTATAATCGAAAAGTGTCATTTAGGATTCTCAATCATTGAAAATCTACCAAATATACCGTTGGCAGTTGTCCTAAAACTAACATTCTCCACTAGATTTCTTCTTTGTTTCACCATTTACCACAAAGATCCTTTCTTAAGTTGACATTCCATCCTCATCATCCTACTTATTTTTAGTCGTCTATGTAAATTCAATATTTAGAGATCGAAATAATTTACAATTTAACAAATCTACATAACCATAGTTGGTTTAGATTGGACATTCATCATCAAATTCTTTCCTTATTCGGATAATTACCAACTAAATCCTTCCTGAATTTGATATTTGCTCTTCCTAGTTCTTTACAAATCGACGTCTATCATCGAGATATACAATCCAGAAATCTCGACAACTAAAAATCTGTCGATCTCACATCACCATAATTATCCTAAAATTGACATTTTCCACCAGATTTCTTCCTGGTTTTAACATTTACCACCTGAATCCTTTCTAGTTTTGGCATTTACCACCTGGATCCTCTCTTGGTCTTCGCCAATCGACGTCTACCATCGAGATCTACCATTTAGAGATCTCATAACCCAAAATCTGTCAATCTCACATCACCATAATTATCCTAAAATTGACATTTTCCACCAGATTTCTTCCTGGTTTTAACATTTACCATCTGAATCCTTTCTAGTTTTGGCATTTACCACCTGGATCCTCTCTTGGTCTTCGCCAAACAAGGTCTATAATCAATATCTACCATTTATAGATCTCATAGCTCAAAATCTGTCAATCTCACATCACCATAATTATCCTAAAATTGACATTTTCCACCAGATTTCTTCCTGGTTTTAACATTTACCACCTGAATCCTTTCTAGTTTTGATATTTACCACCTGGATTCTCCTTTGGTCTTCGCCAATCAACGTCTACCATCGAGATCTACCATTTAGATATCTCATAACTCAAAATCTGTCAATCTTACAACATCACAATTATCCTAAAATTGACATTTTCCACCAGATTTCTTCCTGGTTTTAACATTGACCACCTGAATCCTTTCTAGTTTTGACATTTACCACCTGGATCCTCTCTTGGTCTTTGCCAATCGGTGTCTATCATCGAGATCTACCATTTATAAATCTCGACAACCCAAAATCTGTCAATCTCACATCACCATAATTATCCTAAAATTGACATTTTCCACCAGATTTCTTCCGGATTTTCACATTGACCATCTAAATCCTTTCTAGTTTTGGCATTTACCACCTGGATCCTTCTCTTGGTCTTCGCCAATCGACGTCTACCATCGAGATCTACCATTCAGAGATCTCGATAACCAAAAATTTATCAAATCCAAATTTGGAAAATCGGAAAACTGTTCACGATGGAGATGCGCCGTCCATTCCAAACAAAACAGGTCATCAAACATGACATGAATTGCAATGTTCCCGGAAAATTTAAGCACCAGAAATCATTCGGTAAGTGGAATAGAAATATAGAATATTATATTATATACTTATATATATACAGACTAACAAACGTTTCGGAACTATGCTTGTGTCATCATCAGTAACTCAGAGAGAAGGGTGAGCTGATCCTTGTGAATTTGTTTATTGTATCTCTTGTAACTTTTGAACCGTTTGACTAAATTGAATCAAATATTTTGCGAATTTGTACAAAATCAGAATAGAAATATAGATTATACTTATATATACAGACTAACAGACGTTTCGGAGTTATGGTTTGTGCCATCATAAGTAACGAGATATGAATGACCTAAACCTTGTGCAATTTATTTATTGTATCTCTTGTAATTTTTGAACCGTTTGACTAAATTGAATCAAATATTTTGCGAATTTGTACAAAATTAGAATAGAAATATAGAATATTATACTTATATAAAAAAAACTGACAGACGTTTCAGAACTATGCTTGTGTCATCATCAGTAACCAAAGATGGATGACCTGAGCCGTGTGTATTTATTTATTGTATCTCTTGTAACTTTTAAACCGTTCGTTTAAAATAAATAAAATATTCTACAAATTTATTCAAAATTTAATTGTTTATAATGTTGTCTAATATTGCCATGACCTACAGCAACTCGGTATACTTCAAAATGACAATTGGAAACACACAATGTAATAGATCTAATTCATATAGGCGAACTAAATGTTTATGCATTCATTTATTAGATCTCTTGTAACTTTTAAACGGTTTGTCCAAAATAAATAAAATATTTTGCAAATTTTAACGAAATAATATTGTCTATAATGTTGTCTAATATCGCAATGACCTGCAGCAACTCGGTATACTTTAAAATGACAATTGAAAACACAATGTAATAGATCTAATTCGTATGGGTGAACCAAATGTTTATGCATTATGTCTTGTAACTTTTAAACGGTTTGACCAAAATAAATAAAATATTTTGCAAATTTGAACATAATAATATTCTCTATAATGTTGTCTAATATTGCAATGACCTACAACAACTCGGTATACTTTAAAATGACAATTGAAAACACACAATGTAATAGATCTAATTCATATGGGTGAACCAAATGTTTATGCATTATGTCTTGTAACTTTTAAACGGTTTGTTCAAAATGAATAAAATATTCTACAAATTCATACAAAATTAAATTGTTCAAAATCTTGTCTAATATTGCAATGACCTACAGCAACTCGGTATACTTTAAAATGACAATTGAAAACACACAATGTAATAGATTTAATTCATACGGGTGAACCAAATGTTTATGCATTTTGTCTTGTAACTTTTAAACGGTTTGTCCAAAATGAATAAAATATTTTGCAAATTTATACAAAATTAAATTGTTTATAATGTTGTCTAATATTGAAATGACTTGCAGCAACTCGGTATACTTCAAAATGACAATTGAAAACACACAATGTAATACGGGTGAACCAAATGTTTATGCATTATGTCTTGTAACTTTTAAACGGTTTGTCCAAAATGAATAAAATATTTTGCAAATTTTAACGTAATAATATTGTCTATAATGTTGTCTTATATTATAATGACCTACAACAACTCAGTATACTTTAAAATAACGTATTTAGTCTGATCAAGTGTAGTAACTCCTTACTTACGTAATCCGCCATTTTCAGTATATCTATGCGCTCAGATCTATTTTTAAACGAAATTTTTAAGTATACCAAGTTGCTGTAGAGCATTATAATATTAGACAATATTGTTCATAATTAAATTTTGTATGAATTTGTAGAATATTGCATGTATTTCACACAAACCGTTTAAAAGTTACAACAGATACAATAAATAAATGCATAAATTTTTCTACACATTTTGCATCGAAGTTTTCAGCATTTTATACCAAAATTATTTACCCATATATAAGTACATTTTCACAAATATACAGTTATCAATCCCTAGTCCTTTTTCCAGGTATAAACAACCTTTAAAATCCTTCTTTTTAGGTACAAAATCATTCCCAAAAATCTTTTATCAAAGTGTCTACGTGCAAACGATCACATCACATTCGTATTATTATCAGTTCAAAATTATTTATTTTAGACTAAACTTTATTTATTTAACCAAATAATTTATTTAGTTCGTAAATATTAATTTGTACGATAAGAGATGTTAAAAATATTTGCATTAAATTTAAATTTAATGTACAATTTAATATTAACAAAGTACAATGATAGGAAAAAAATATTCATGGAGTTCAAAGTGCTGGTTGATGAAGTGTTGAATAAGAGATTTTATTTTAATTGGTGAAAAGTGTAAAATTTGAGTGATTTTGGATATATAATAATATATAATTTATACAAAAAGTGTGCAAAATGATTCCGAAACTGATTTATAAATTTATAAAAGGTATGAAAGTATTTTTTAAAAAAAAATTATTAGGAATTTTGTATATTTTTATACAAATTTATTGAACTTAAAAATACTAGCCACTTAAAATTTCATAAGTTATTGTAAAACTTAACTAAATTCTTTCTTTACAAAATCAAAAAAAATGATACAATTATCATAAATTATAATATTTTTATTTGCAAAGTTTCTATTGACAAATAAGTTAAAATTTAATATATATTGATTTTTGGAAAAAATTGAATTAAACGTTTGTAATATATTTAATGTTATTAGTAATTTTTCATAAGTTTGTATATTTTATGTATAAAATTTCAACAGAGTTAAAAAAAACTTATAAATTATAATATTTTTATTTGCAAAGTTTCTGTAATTGACAAATAAGTTAAAATTTAATATATATTGGCTTTTGAAAAAAAATTGAAATAAATATTTGTAATATATATTAAATTTTATTAGTAACTTTTTAGAAGTTTGCATATTTTATTTATAAGTTTAAATAAAATTTCAACAGAATTAAAACAAACTTGGACAATTCAAATAATTTATAAATAAGTTTTTGAACGAACTTAGTATAAAAATTAAAATACCAAAATTAGAGATTTTTTGAAAAATCTTGAAAATTGGTAAAGTTATTTATATATTTGTGATTTTTTTAAGTTTATATAACATTCACAAAAAAGTTAAAATAGAAAAACATATTTTTTAATTCCAGTACTTTCTAATTAAAAAAATTGGTAAAATTATTATAAATTATAATATTTTTATTTGCAAAGTTTTTGTAATTGACTAATAAGTTAAAATTTAATATATATTGATTTTTGGAAAAAAATGAAATAAATATTTGTAATATATTTAATTTTATTAGTAATTTTTTAGAAGTTTGTATATTTTATTTATAAGTTTAAATAAAATTACAACAGAGTTAAAAAAAACTCGAAAAATTTAAATAATTTATAAATAAGTTTTCGAACAAACTCAATACATAAAATCAAAATATCAAAATTAGAGATTTTTCGAAAAAACTTGAATATGGTAAAATTATTTATATATTTGTGACTTTTTTTAAGTTTATAACATTCACAAAAAAGTTAAAATAGAAAAACATATTTTCTAATTCCAGTACTTTCTAAATCAAAAAAATTGGTAAAATTATTATAAATTATAATATTTTCATTTGCAAAATTTCTGTATTTTACAAATAAGTTAAAGTTTAATATTTATTTCAATTTTTTCCAAAAATCAATATATTTGTAATATATTTAATTATAAAAGTAATTTTCTATAAGTTTGAATAAAATTTCAACAGAGTTAAAAAAAACTTGAAAAATTCAAATAATTTATAAATAATTTTTGAACAAAGTTTATATATAAAATTAAAATACCAAAATTAGAGATATTTAAAAAAAAAACTTGAATATTAGTAAAATAATTTATATATTTGTGATTTTTTTTTAAGTTTATATAAAATTCACAAAAAAGTTAAAATAGAAAAACATATTTTCTAATTCCAGTACTTTCTAATTAAAAAAAATTGGTAAAATTATTATAAATTATAATATTTTCATTTGCAAAACTTCTGTAATTTACAAATAAGATAAAATTTCATATTTTTTCCAAAAATCAATATATATTTGTAATATATTTAAATTTATTAGTAATTTTTTATCAGTTTAAATAAAATTTCAACGGGGTTAAAAAAATTGAAAAAAATTCTGCTTGAAAAAACTGAATATATAAAATTAAAATACCAAAATTAGAGATTTTTTGAAAAAAAAACTTGAATATTGAGAGAATTATTTATATATTTGCGATTTTTTTTAAGTTTATTATTATTATTCTCAAAAATGTTAAAATAGAAGAACATATTTTCTAATTCCAGTACTTTCTAATTCAAAAAAATTGGTAAGATTATTATTAATTATAATATTTTTATTTGTAAAGTTTCGGTAAATTACAAATAAGTTAAAATTTAATATTTTTTCCAAAAATCAATATATATTTGTAATATATATTAAATTTTAAAAGTAATTTTTTTGTAAGTTTAAATTAAATTTCAACAGGGTTAAAAAAAAATTGACAAAAATTCAAATACTTTATAAATAAGTTTTTGAACAAACTTAATATATAAAATCAAAATACCAAAATTAGAAATTTTTTGAAAAAAAAAACTTGAATATTGAGAGAATTATTTATATATTTGCGATTTTTTTAAAGTTTATAACATTCACAAAAAAAGTTAAAATAGAATTCATAAAAAAACATTTTTCTAATTCCAGTACGAATATTAATTTATATTAATTTCTATTTCAGAAACCAGAAAGGATGAAGCTTATCTGATAAGGACGAAATATCCTAACAAAATACCTGTAAGTATTTTTTAAATTATCAAAAAACCAACCATTTTTTTAAAATAATTTTTAAAAAACTGGGAGTCAAAATGAAAAACTTATTCAAATCTATTAAAACATAACTTAATTTTCGTTCTAATTACTAAATCTGTGAAAACTCTAAAACGTCCAATTATATTTATCTAATTAGTACAAATTAAATTTTAATACAAATGTAATTAGTATGTTATTATGTAATTTCCAAATTTTGATAATTTGGAAATGACATTCGATAATTTTTATCAAACGAGATAAAAATGCAATTGCACATTTTTTTGCACGAACCGGATTTTAGCTAAAGGTTAAGAATGTTCACCTCTAATCTTTTTGGATGTTATACAAAGTTGCAAATGAATTAAATAAATTTAATGGATTGATAAAAATTGCAATTTGAATGATAATACTTTAAAAAATATAGGCGATTTAATGTTTAAAATAATATAAAAATAAATTTGAGCAAAATACAGCGCATTATTATGGTTTTGCATTATCAACGAGCTCTTCAGGACGCACCGTTTGTACTACAGCCTTAAATTTTGGATGACATTTTTTAATATATACATTAAATATTAAAAATACTAAAGTTTATAAGTTTCCAGGAAAAATTACGAGTTTTTCAAGATTTTCTATATATTGTCCATAATTAAACGATTGTGTCATTATTATTATTTGCCGTTATCGATGAGCTCTTCAGGACGTACCGTTTGTACTACATCCTTAAATTTTGGATATGACATTCTTTAATATATATACTAAATATTAAAAATACTAAATACTTAAAGTTTATAAGTTGTTAAGAAAAATTACGAGTTTTTCACGATTTTCTATATAATGTTCATAAGTGATACCAAAATAAAACGATTTTGTCATGATTATTATTAATCATTATCAATGAGCTCTTCAGGACGTACCGTTTGTATTACAGCTTTCAAATTTGGATATGACATTCTTTAATATGTATACTAAATATAAAAAATACTAAAATTTATAAGTTGTTAAGAAAAATTACGAGTTTTTCAAGATTTTCAATATATGTCCATAATTAAACGATTGTGTCATTATTATTATTTGTCATTATCAATGAGCTCTTCAGGACGTACCGTTTGTACTACAGCCTTAAATTTTGGATATGACATTCTTTAATATATATACTAAATATTAAAAATACTAAAGTTTATAAGTTGTTAAGAAAAATTACGAGTTTTTCACGATTTTCTATATAATGTTCATAAGTGATACCAAAATAAAACGATTTTGTCATGATTATTATTAATCATTATCAATGAGCTCTTCAGGACGTACCGTTTGTATTACAGCTTTCAAATTTGGATATAACATTCTTTAATATGTATACTAAATATTAAAAATACTAAAGTTTATAAGTTTCTAAGAAAAACTATGAGTTATTTAACAACAAAATAAAGCGATTTGATCTTCTATTTTATTAATTAATGGAAAATTTCTCGTCTTATCCTGATGTAACAATGTAAATGCGATAATTTCTCCTCTCTTCAACAATAATAATAATTGCGAAAATATTCCACGATATCTTTCTAAATTTATATTTAGCACAAAAATGACAATTCGTCCAGTCAGTAGTCTGCTCCGAGATAAAGACATCCTTGATAATAAATTGTCAACAAAACATTTAATGAGAAAACGATAAAAAAATATGGAATAATGAATGAAATATTTATTTATACGATTCGTTACGTTTGTTTATAACAAATAAATTATTGTAATAAATTAATTTATCTTATATATAAAAATGGAGCTCTCGATCAAATGTCCCGGTAAAACTCGTAAACGGCTAAACCGATTTGGCCAGTCTTAGTCTTGAAAAATTCGTGCTAAATCAGTAGGTTGTCGGAAAGGTGAGATATTATTTCAAAATCGCGTAGAAACTTTACATTTTTAATTTGAACGTTTTTGTAGAAGCGTAATTTAAATAAAACAATGTACGGTGGCTAATACGTCAAATGTAAAACGTTTTTGACAGATGATATTCAATTACGTTTAATAGAACGTTTTACGTGAATTTTATTTAATTATGATTAAATTGTAGTAAGTAGTTTTGTTCGTAGTTATATTTATACACAAAAACGTTAGTAAACGTTTTGACGTAAACAAATTGACGGCTTAAAATATATTTTAAAAATATAAAGCGTTGTAATACAGTTATGAAATTATAGTATGTTATTTCTTAATATGTGTACTGAAATATAAAAATATAAAATCAAATATGTTTCTAAAAGAAGAAACTAAAAAATTGCAATGCACACGTGCATACTCTATTTTCATTAGTTGCGAATCGATGGTTGGATATGATATGAGAAGTACTTTTAAAAAATGTTTTAAAAATATACAATATTATACCAGAGCTATAAAATTTTAGTATGTTATTACCTAATATATGTATTCAATTATAAAAATATAAAATCACATATGTTTCTAACAAAAAAAGCTAAAAAAACGGTGCTCCGAAAGATCTCATTGGTATATATAAAACATTTTCTAGGTTATATTATTTTTTATTTATGTTATTTAAATTCAGAACCTAAATTTGGTATCGATCAAATGGACATTTTGTCCAATAACATTTTCCCAGTTATAATTTCCCAGAATTTATCGAAAAATAGATAGTAATATATGAAGATCCGGGGCTAAAAAGGTCCAACAATATTTGAAAGTAGAGGGAAAAGTAAGTATAACTAGCTATAACCTTGATTCTTATGACTTTGCTATCGGGAGATAAACGGTAATCTTTGAAAATCCATAATAAAAGTATTTTCTTCATTAGTTAAAAATGTAATTTTTTTGAAAAATACTTTTAAAATTAAAATAAGACATTAATCCTGTTTGCCGCCTGGCCATTCAAAGTTACTCCGTCTATATGGTAAAAAGGTTTAAATCATAAACCATATTTTAATGGTTTTACTATATGAATGCTATAGCATCCACGTCAAATTATTGACTAAGGAAAATGATGCAGTTTCAATTGAAAAAATAATCTTGCACGTTAACACGTTCGCGCCCAATAAAATTTTGAGTAATCGGATAATTGTATTTTGCTCGTTATATACTAGATGAATGCTATAGCATCCACGTCAAATTAGAGACTATGAAAAAGATGGAGTTTCAAGTGAAAAATGATTTTGCATTTTAATACGTTTGCGCCCAATAAAAGTTTGAGTAGTCGTATTATCGTATTTTGATCGTTATATACTAGATGAATGCTATAGCGTCCACGACAAATATTGCGCTTCTATTTCACGCAACTATGGAAAAAGGAAAAAGTTGGCGCCCTTGAAAAGTTACCGTAGTCACATTATCATATTTAAACCGTGAATGATATAGCATCCACGTCAAGTATTGCGCTTATGACAAATTTTTGAAAGACATTAAAAAAGCACATTTATACAATGATGAAGTAGCTGGCAGTTTTACTGAACGTAGTCAGATAATTGTTCGTTTGAAATGTGTTATTTGTTGTGATATAATTGGTTTGATTTTTATAATATTAATATTTGCTCAAAGTCAAATTGGACCTTTGTGCCTCGCTCTGCTCTACATATATATAGGGTCCGCCAAATAACTTTTTTTTTTGAAAATTCTATAAAAAAAAACTACTGATTTTTTTTAATTTGAAATAATAGTTTTGGTTTGTAAGGGAAATGCAAATGGCAGCCTAACTTTTGAATGGTTGCCAAAAATTCAAAATGGATGCCAAAAAATCAAAATGGATGCTAAAGATTCAAAATGGCTGCAAAAGTTAGATGGCGGACCCTTTACTTTTTACTAAATTTACTTTAATTGATCGAATGTTACTTCAAACTTTTCAAAAAGCAGTTCAAAGAAGAAATACTTGATTCATTTTCTATCTCTCTTCGCAGACATTTGAAAATTTTGTATAAGCTCAGTTTGTATTATTTACAATTAAACACAAAATTCAGAATCCAAAAAGAATCTGAAAAACTTGAAACGTAATCAATAAGTCGAAAGACCAAAAAAGACTTGGATTGGATTAAACCACGTTTTCTATAGAAAGTCTATAATACTTTTAGACAAAATATATACAAACTAATGGGGTTTATTGTTTTTATAATACCTCATTGTATATGGCATTCAAACAACACAACCTTATGAACTTAAAGTATTAATATTCTTGAACATCTAGAAATTGTTTAGAATATACCTTACTTAGAAAAACAATGTTTGCCGGGTCAGCTAGTTGATATATAAAATTGTAACAATTGGTAACGTTGCTAAAATCTGAATTCTCGATTATTTGCTACCATCTAATTTACTATTTTCAGATAATCGTCGAAAGATACACAAAAGAGCAGAACCTGCCTTTGATCGATCGTAGTAAATTTTTGGTTCTACAGGACGTCACCGTTTCACAGCTGGCAACACTTTTGAGGGACCGTATGCGAGTTGGCCCTAACCAGGCATTTTATTTACTGATCAACGAAAGGACAATGGTAAGAAAAAAAACTAAATTTTCTATCTTACACCGGGACTATCATTTATCCTTTCCCCAGGCTGGTTTGTCTAAAAGTCTAGGAGAAATCTACAAGGAGCACAAGGACGAAGATGGATTCTTATACGTAACTTATGCCTCTCAAGAGGCATACGGTGGAGATATCAAAAAGTTTCAGGAAACCTCCTGTGGAGACACCAGGAACGTCCAGGAACCTCCAAATAATTTTTACAAACACTTGGTGTTCCGGGGGAGCGGGACTGGTGGAAAATTTGCCGAAACTAGATTTTGTAAGTAATAATAAATGATGTATTTGTAAGTGATCGCGTCTGTCTTGTTTTTGTTATTGTATCTTAGTGGCGTTTATTATTTATATTTTTTCTTCGTTGAAAGATAATTATTGATTGATTAAGCAGAATGCAATAATACCCCACATCAGCCTTGTCACAATTATTATTAATAATAAATAGTAACAGAACAAACAAATATAAATCAACGGATTCTTAACAATAACAAATACAATTTACAAAGTTAAATAATCATGAAGCATTTTTTGGAAAATATTGTAAACATTCGTATTTTTTATTCGCAGTGGATACATTACGTCCTGTAGAGCTCATTAGATACACATGTTGTAAATTTATCTAAAAATTTTTGGTAACAAAACAAACTTAAAATTTTGTGTTTTTCATCTCTTAATTTTTTTTGGTCATCTTAGTTTTTGAAAAAATACTAAATAAACGCACTCTTTATGATTTATTTACATTCTATCAAATGCAATTCGTAGTTTTGCTAGGGTTTTTGAAGTATACTGAGATGCTATAGGGTCTTACTATGTTAGACAATATTATTTAGAATTTAATTTTATACAAATTTTTTTTAATACATCATTTATTTTTAACAAATATTTTAAAAGTTATTCAATATGTAATAAATAAATGCGCTTCGGATGGATAAAATTAGGCGAATTTAGACTATTCCGGATTCTTTTATCAGAAAAATTTGTAAAGTATCTAATTTGGTATAAATTCACTATTAATATATTTGTATGTATTTATTTTATTATAACTAAAAATAAATGTAACCAATGAAATATTACAATGGCTAATAACTAGATACTGAAATTTTAACTTTAAACATTTTTCTTATTTAATTTTGTTCGCAAAGTTTTTAAATGTTATAAACATATGATATATAATAATATACATGTGTAATAAATTTTACTATTATTATTATAGCTATAAAAAAATGTAACCGATAAAATCTAACAATGGCTAATAATTAGATACTAAACTTTAAATTTCACTTTTTTTACATTGAGTTATAAAACGTTATATAATTTAAACGGAGTATCGGATTTGAATGATCTAAAAAACATTCAATTTGTAATGATTGGGAGAAAAGGTGATTAGTTTTTGGCACAGGCAGGTCCCGCCATTTCGAAGATACAGAGCTAATTGTGCAAAAAATGGCAATTTTTGAGTGAACTAAATGTCGGATTTGAATGATCTAAAAAAACTTTCTTCTTGTATTGGCAAAACAACTGCTTTTGAAGATAAAAAATTCTAACATCTTTTTTTATTTTCCATAAAATATTTTTGTAAATTTTGATTAAAAATTCAAAAAATTGCCCATGCTAGACACAGTCTAGTATTCTGGTACAAATGTTTACCCAAGTGCGTTTAGACTGTTTATGTACTGGTGCACTTTTCCAATTTTGTGAAAACTTTTGAAAAATGTGAAAATGCCGCCTAGCTAAGCACAGTATAAGTGAAAAAGTCGCACAGAATTATTTGCAAATGCGTTTAGACTGTGACTATACGGGAGCACTTTTTCACTTTTGTGCAATTTTGGGAAACTATTTTTTTGAAATTGAATTCGAAATAAAATGACGATTGATAATGTTCTGGAGATGAATTGATTTATGATTTACATTTGATTTACTCAGATATAACAATAAGATAATGAAAGTTACAGTATTTGTAATAATATATTTGAAAACGTTTAAAATTTCTCGAATATTTCATTACGGTACGGGAAGTTCCAGCAATTCCTTAACGCACGATGCCATACACTACTAGTTTATTCTTAAAATCTTTTCCTTTATCTAAAATGATTGTTTACAATGAACTCTTGTATCAATTTGTCCGAATCGAAATTGTCACAACTCGCGATAAACAATATGTATTTATATTGTATATATAAATATAAATTTAGAAACAAACAAATACAATTGTCGTAGTGTGCGATAATTTATTATTGAGATGATATGCAATTTATGCTGCAAATTATGACATAGCAACTATTATCATAATAAATTTATATATACTATATGAAAAACATTTATCCATCCTTAATTCTTATCGGCGACGACGTCGAAACAGACATCATTGACCGATTATTATAATTATATACGTTATATATATATATATATATATATATATATATACATATATATCTTCTTGTATATAAAAATGGAGTTCAATAAAATGATCCGCTAAAACTCGAAAACGACTAAACCGATTTGGCCAGTCTTAGTCTTGGAAAATTCGTGCTAATCAGTCGGTTGTCGGATATTATTTATAAATCGCGTAGAAACTTTACATTTTTATTTTGAAATTTTTTGTAGAAGCGTAATTTGTATAAAACAATGGACGGTGGCTAATACGTCAAATGTCAAATCTTATTTTTCAAACTTTTTTTGAAATGTTAATATGAAAATGCACTTTTTGGCGTTGTAGCACTCTTTTTTGAAAATCATATTTTTCTCAAACACGGTGCTCTGCAAGATCTCATTTGTATAATTATATACTCATTTGTATTTATAAAACATTTTCTAGGTTATATTATTTTTTACTTATGTTATTTTAATTCAGAACCTAAATTTGGTATCGATCAAAGGGACATTTTGTCGAATAACATTTTCCCAGTTATAATTTCCCAGAATTTATCGAAAAATAGATAGTAATATATGATTGTCCGGGGTTGAAAGGGTCCAACAATATTTGAAAGTAGAGGGAAAAGCATGTATAACCGGCTATAACCTTGATTCTCATGACTTTGATATCGGGAGATAAACGGTAATCTTTGAAAATCCATAATAAAAGTATTTTTTGCGTTGGTAGTTTTTTAGCATAAGTTGAAAATGTAATTATTTTGTAAAATTTCTTAAAATTAAAATAAGACATTAAACCTGTTTGCCACCTGGCCATTCCAAGTTATTATAGACTCCGTCTATATGGTAAAAAGGTCTAAATCATAATTCATATTTTAATGGTTTTACTAGATGAATGCTATAGCATCTACGTCAAATTATTGACTATAGAAAATAATGCGGTTTCAACTGAAAAATAATCTTGCACCTTAACACGTTCGCGCCCAATAAAAGTTTGAGTAATCGTATTATCGTATTTTGATCGTTATATACTAGATGAATGCTATAGCATCCACGTTAAGTTAGAGACTAAGAAAAAAGATTCGGTTTTAACTGAAGAGTAATCTTGCACGTTAACACGTTTGCTTCCAATAAAAGTTTTAGTAGTCAGAATATCATATTTCAATCGTCGTATACTAAATGAATGCTATAGCATCCACGACAAATATTGCGCTTTTATTTTATGCAACTATGGAAAAAGGAAAAAGTTGACGCCTTTTAAAAGTTTCCGTAGTCACATTATCATATTCAAATCGTGAATGCTATAGCATCCACGTCAAGTATTGCGCTTATGACAAATTTTTGAAAGACATTAAAAAAAAACACATTTCTACAATGATGAAGTAGCTTTGGAATTTAATAATAATAATAAAAAAAAATCTCACCCACGACCTCTGGCCAAATCCGTTTTAACGATTATTACCGTTTTAACTGAACGTAGTCAGATTTGTTCGTTTGAAATGTATTATTTGTTGTGATATTATTGGATTGATTTTTAGAACATAATGTTTGCTCAAAATCAAATTGGACCTTTGTGCCTCGCTCTGCTCTGCATATATATATATAGGGTCCGCCAAATAACTTTTTTTTTGAAAATTGTATAAAAAAAAGTACTGATTTTTTTCAATTTGAAATAATAGTTTTGGTTTGTAAGAGAAATGCAAATGGCAGCCTAACTTTTAAATGGCTGCCAAAAAATCAAAATGGATGCCAAAAAATCAAAATGGATGCTAAAGATTAAAATGGCTGCAAAAGTTAGATGGCGGACCCTTTAATTTTTATTAAATTTACTTTAATTCATCGAATGTTAGTTGAAACTTTTCAAAAAGCAGGTCAAAGAGGAAATACCTAATTTATTTTCTATCTCTCCTCGCAGAAATTTGAAAATTTTGTATAAGCTCAGTAGTATTATTTACAATTATACACAAAATCCAAAATCCAAAAAGAATCTGTAAGATTTGAAACGTAATCAATAAGTCGAAAAACCAAAAAAAAGGACTTGGATTGGATTATACCATATAGAAAGTGTATAAAACTTTCAGACAAATAATAGACAATCTAATGTGGTTTATTGTTTATATAATACCTCATTGTATATAACATTCAAACAACAAACCCATATGAACTTAAAGTATTAATATTTTTGAATACCTAGAAATTGTTTATTAGAATATACCTTACTTAGCAAAACAACGTCTGCCGGGTCAGCTAGTATATACACATATATAGACATATATGTTTTTATATATAAAAATAGAGCTTGTAATTAACAATCGGTAAAACGGATTTGGCCAGTTTTGGTCTTATACGTGTTAATCCAGAGGTTGTGCAAAAGGTGAGATTTTTTTTTATCATTATTAAATTCCAAAGCTCTAACCACTAGGCCACGGTGATGCCTGTCGAGAATTATTTACTAAATTCAATCAATTCCCCCTTCGAACAAAATGCGATAACAAAATCTGTCAAAACCGTAAACAAATCCATAAATCTAATAATAGTAACAACAAACTAAATAATAAACATTATCTTAATTGTTATTATTATTATTCATATTATGGCACAGCACACAATATATATAAATAATAAATTTATCTCGAGTAAGAAAATTCCACTACAGAATTTCTTGTAAAGTTTTTTTTCTTGTGAAAGAAAAGAATGAAGTTTTTCTTGTCAATTAATTGACATGGTGAAGACGACGACAACGTCAACCTTATCAAAAGGTCAATAGAAAGATCATACATGTACATTGACAATAATATTATGAGATTGTTATAAACAACGTGACAGAATGCATTATTTTGTCAAGATAATCGACTTAGAATTTAAATTTTTTAATAGTTTTTAAAATAGTGACAAAAATATGTATAGAGTGCTTGCCATGTCGTCCGAACCTAACTCAACGGTTTTCCATACATTTTTACTTAGGCTAGGATGCGCATGGTAAGCGTTACTTTAATATTTTTGAAGTAAATCTGTACAAAATGCAACGGAAGTGCGTTACAGCAGATAAGAGTCGAGTTCCTTCGTCATTCGCACTCGATGATATCATTTCTAAACGGGTCGATTGTGATTAGTCGTCGTGTATGTGAATAGAGATCTGTCGTTGTATGCGTACCGATATCAACAAAGAAATCGACATAGATAGATGAATTAACATTTTAAAGTTACATCGTAGTACAAATCTTGATTCAATGAATAATGCCTGAATCAGAACAATATTTTACCCTGTTCCTTGAAAATAATAAAACAAATTAAACATTTGTGCCGTGTACTAAAACGTAAGTTCATTGATTAGAAATAATTTCTATATTATTCGTAGTTTCTATAAATCTTTGAAGTCATTAAAATGTCAAATATTTTTTAGGCAAGACAGATATTACAGCTGTTCAAAGAATGAGATTATATCGTCAGCAAAAAAGTAAAAATACAAGCAGTCAATTAATGCATGATAATATTAACTACATGAAGTTCTTCAAACACAATTGAATGAGGATGAGTGAATTTGCAAAAATAATATTTGTTTAGATGTTTAACATAATCCTCTGTGTGAACGAATATTATAGAATTTATTAATCAGCAATTACTTCATTTCTCTAATGAAGGTTTATTTCTAAATGCTAATTACAATGACAAACCGATCGTGTCATATTTGAAAACTAGATATAATCTACTAAAATTTAGTATAGATTATTATACACTTGCACATTGAAATTTTGAATAAAAATAGTCGAAACACAAACTAGAGTATTTTGATAATTAGCAATAAGTGAAATTGGAACATTTTTTCACATTTTCTTGAATTCCATGGAATCTTTATTCTAGACACTTTAATTTGCGTACATTAGAAAACAAGTAGATGAAATTTACCAAAATTCAGTATAAATTATTATATACACTTGCATATTGAAATTTTGAATAAAACTTGCCAAACGCAGAGTTGAGTATTTTGATAATTAGCAATAAGTGGATTTGGTACATTTTATTACATTGTGTTATATAACATGAAAATTTTATTCTGAACACTTTGATTTGTTTACATTGGAAAAAACTAGATAAAATTTACTAAGATTTGGTATAAATTGTTATATACACTTAGATATTGATATTATGAGTAGAACTAGTCGGAACGCTAACTTGAGTTATAATTAACATAAATATGTTTCTATTGAAAAATATAATTAAACATAGTTTTTGTTTTTTAAATTACAATCTAACAAATATTTGATAGAAAATTTTATCTAAATAGCTAAATCTCATTTCATATTGACAAAGTATATTATTTACAAGTGTTCATGCAACTTGCTTGACTTTAATTACATTATTGTTTTTAAATATTATAAATATTTTTAATGCTTTTATAAATATGTAATTTATAATTTGTCATTATATAAATGTGTGTAACGGTCGACACTAATAAATGTGTGCATCACGAGTGTTACCATATTACTAATAAACATTATTCAAAATTGTTATATAATGTATTTATTTTTACTTAAATGCCATCTTGTACAGTGGCAAATAAGTTTTACTTCAATCGCGTCTTAACCTTACGCGCACTCTTTTTTGGTTTATTTTATGTTTTGAACAAAACTAGATGTAAAGAGTATTTTGGCTTAAGGCAATTTGCATGAACTTCCTGAAATGCATAAATAATCGACCTAGCAAGTAATTTATAAGTGAACCGAGTTGCTGTATGGCCTTAAAACGTTGTAGATTATTCAATTTTATATAAATAATCGACTTGATCAAATAGAAGTTTAGATTCATCATTAAAATCGTCTTAAAAAAACTATTTATATATCTTACATATAAAATTCTTCTGTAATGGGGTATGAAAGGTTAATCCTCCTAAACGATTATTCGGATTTTCATAAACCTTCCTGAAGTTAAAGACATTTTTTAGGATTTTTTGATTCATAGAAATATAGTTAGATTGTAGAAATAAATGGAAAAGATTACAAAAAACCGCTTATCATTGATTGACATTGAAAATATTTGAGGCATTGTTTGACATTAAAAACAAATGAAGACTGTCATTTGCCAAACATTTTCATTCACTTATAGGCTAAGGCAATATTAAAATATAATATATTTGTAGCGGGTTGCCAACACGCATAGCGGCTTGTCAACACGCATCACATGTCTCTGGACAGATTGGCCCATATAGTGACAGCACTGAGAAAAACAAAAGGAAATTCAAGTGTCAGATCGTATTGGTTTTTGTTTCTCCCGAGTAGTTTTTGCCAAAAAAATGTATAATTCTTGAAACCTTTCTTTTCTATTATAAATAAGAAAATACCAATAACGTTTTATTAATGATCAGTATGACAACACATAGTGTCGTGGATATTAATCATATATAAAATAAACGAAATATAAATAATATTTTATGAAATTTATCATTGTCTATCATTTTGGTATTTAATATGGACCACACCTCCATATTTTGGTGACCCCGAGAGTGAACAAGTAACACACATTTCGCAAGAAGGTAAGAAGATCAAGACATTTTTAGAAGTAAAAAATAAATTGAAGTCTCAAGAATAGAATTTTTAAGAATATTAATAATTAACATAAATGGCTCACAACTGCCATAATTCGTAGAGCATTCTAAGCATACAACTGAGACTCCAACCACGCACTTCAAGATCAATAACAACACGTGCTCAATAAATCACTTATTATCCTGGTAAATAAGTCGATTATAAGCACCATGGCAACAGACAGGGAACATCAAACCAATTTGGCAACCGCCACATACAATCAACCGCTAACTCACCAGCGAAGGGCCACATACACTCAACCGCTAACTCACCAGCGAAGTGTCAAATATACTCAGCCGCTAACTCACCAGCGAAGGGCCACATCTACTCAACCGCTAACTCACCAGCGAAGGGCCACGTAAGCAATCAACAAACTCAACAAGCCAACACGGCATTCAAAACGGCCACGGCCACAAACAAATAAAATTTATCACACAATCTCAACCAAAAGAAATTTACAAGGAAGTTCAAGAATGGCAGTCAGAGATACGAAACAATCTTTTTCATTAGGGCGGAGTGATATAGCTGGTTGTCAACACACATCGCGGCTCGTCAACACGCATCACATGTTACTGGACAGATTGGCCCATATAGTGACAGCACTGAGAAAAACAAAAGGAAATTCAAGTGTCAGATCGTACTTGGTTTTTGTTTCTCCCGAGTAGTTTTTGCCAAAAAAATGTATAATTCTTGAAACCTTTCTTTTCTATTATAAATAAGAAAATACCAATAACGTTTTATTAATGATCAGTATGACAACACATAGTGTCGTGGATATTAATCATATATAAAATAAACGAAATATAAATAATATTTTATGAAATTTATTATGACTGCATTTTGGTATTTCTACAATATGGAGCACGCCTCCATATTGGAGGTGTAGTAGTCCTCCATATTAATACCAATATTATCCAAATTGTAGTAATAATAAATTCCATAAAATATTATTTATATTTGATTTATTTTATATATGATTAATATCCACGACACTATGTGTTGTCATATTTATCGTTAATAAAACGTTATTGGTATTTTCTTATTTATAATTGAAAAGAAAGGTTTCAAGAATTATACATTTTAGCAAATTCGACTAGGGAGAGACAAAAGCCGTGTCCGATCTGACACTTGAATTTCCTTTTGTTTTTCTCAGTGCTGTCACTATATGGGCCAATCTGTCCAGAGACATGTGATGCGTGTTGACAAGCCGCTATGCGTGTTGGCAACCCGATCAGATCGTCAGCGACGGCAGCTAGAATACATATCACAGTTTTCCACTGATATTATATATGTGAAGGGTGATCAGAACGTTGTTGCTGATGCGTTGTCCAGGATCAATGCCATTCAAATGCCATCAAAGCTAACCGAAGAGGAAATTTCGCAAGAACAGAGTAAGGACGTTGAAATGCAAACTATATTGAACGGCAACACCTCTATTAATCTTCAAAAATTGACATTAGGGGGGTATCCAGTTTATTGCAACAAGCAAGATAATTGTGTGAAGCCCTACCTTCCACAAAGTCTTCGCAGAATTGCTTTAGACATTGTACATGGAAATGCACACCCAAGCATAAGGATTACTTCAAGGGAGTTGCGAAGAAGGTATGTGTGGCCTGGGATTGGTAAAGACGTCACCATGTGGGCACGTCAATGCATTCCTTGCCAAAAATCCAAAATTCATAAACATAATCACCTCACTCCTATCCATATTCCTATTCCTGAAAACAGATTTTCGCATATTCACATTGACATAATCAAATTACCGAATATTAATGGATATCCTTATTGCCTAACAATCATCGACAGATTTACAAGGTGGCCAGAAGCTGTTCCTCTAAAGGACATTTCTGCAGACACGATTGTCCAAGCCCTATTTTCAAACTGGATATCAAGATTTGGTACACCATGTGTGATAACATCCGACCAAGGATGCCAGTTTGAATCAGCTATATTCAAATCACTAATGAATGCAATAGGTGCTAAGAAAATACGGACAACGGCATATCACCCTCAGTCCAATGGTCTAGTTGAACGCTGGCATAGAACTCTGAAAGCAGCTTTAATGTGCTCTCCTGAGCCTTGGATCGAAGTATTACCTGTAGTCTTACTAGGTTTACGTTCTTCATACAAAGAAGACCTTAAAGCATCTCCTGCTGAGATGGTTTATGGAACCACATTAAGACTACCAGGCGAGTTTTTCACAACTAAAGAACTGTCATCCGATCCACAAGCATTTCTGGACTACCACAGAAGAATAATGCGGGATATTAAACCTACAGCCACAGCTCATCATAATAAAGCCAATATGTTTGTGCTTAAGGACATAAATACATGCACTCATGTATTTGTAAGATCTGATCATATTAGAAAACCACTTGAGCCTCCATATAGTGGACCATATGAAATTATAGAAAGAATTTCAGACAAAGTGTTCAAAATTTCTATGGATGGTACTGATAAGAACATATCGGTTGACAGACTAAAACCAGCATACACAGTTAAAATAGATAACAGTCAACCAAGCTCATCTCAAGAATTTAAATCACATAACTTGGAGTTATCGATTGACCCTCCAAAAAAGATGAAACCTAAAAAAGTCTCCTTCAAATTTTAATAATCAAATTCATTTATTTTTACCGGATACCTCTTTTTCTTTTGAAGGGGAGTTATATGGCGGAATGAACACCATATGAAGTTGAAGGACGTCAATTGATGACAATGGCGGAATGAGCACCATATGACAGATGTCAGTTGAATAACGTCAATTGATGACAAAACTAAATTATATTGGGCTACGTTGATTCGGATCTGGCATCAAGCAAGCTATAACGATCTGATTATTGTTTTTATACGATCGAATATTATTGTCGCGCTTTTTAAAACGATCGAAAATATTGTATCGAGTTTTTTGCCAACGAGCGTTTTCTCGTGATCGAAATTTAGATTTGATTTAATGTAATATCAACATCTTTATCAATTGAGACATTAATAAACAGTCATTATCGAGTTGAAATAAAATTATTGCGATTTCATTCAAGAATTAATTAATGAATAATATATGGCCCACCAGCGCCATATATTCATGATTATGAATAAGTATAAATGTAATGTCTACATTATTATTGCCGAAAAGCAGCTGAGATGTGCCAAAAATTAAAATAATATAATAAGGTAGAGTCAACATCGTATATTACAAATTCTGACAAAATCAGAATTAATGCCGGGTGTGGTGAAGGAGTGCAAATTTTCTTTTCTGAGATTAAAATTATCATATTTCCAAAATATCAAGCAAATTCGAGCACAGTAAAAAAATTCACAGGGCACACGCTTTTTCCTTCTCCATTTACTGAAATAATTTTGTTGATCGTAGGTTGAATAGAGTACATGTGAACAAGATTTGACAAATTAATTCACTTTAATAATGAACTCATGTAATAATGTATATTGAATTATTAGTGAGAAAAATGTAATTTAGATATTAATATTACTAAAAGCCAGTTAAAGTAACGAAATTATAAAAAGTATAGGCAACGTTATTGAAGCAATTATTTTGGGTAGAAACATTCAAGGTGATATTGTACCTTTACCGCGAATGCTGTATATTAATTCGTTCTGAATTTGTTATAACTTTTAAAAGACTTCAATTTTCAACACGAGTACTTTTTCAATGACCATAAATCACAAAGGCAGACGATAAACAAAAAATGATTTATTCATACATCCACATCTACATAATATTGTATAACCTTTGGAATTAAAATAAATTGAGCTATTGGAAATAAATTTGTACTCTAAATTGCAGTGTATAATTTTTGATATACAATTTTATTGAGCATGTTTTAATATTTGTTAAAGGGATAATTAAAGTGTTAACTGTGGGAATTGAGAACAATCATTTCATTTGAAACAGTTCTACATTTAACATCACTCATATAATGGTGTAAATAGTAATTCGAAAAACAATGATTATTATTTTTAACTGAACGGTAAATATTATTATAAGATGTTAAAAAAATGTAGATGTGGATACAGAACGTCTGTCGAGTCATCTAGTGTATATATATATATATATATATATATATATATATATATATGAAAAATATATAATTATTTATTCATATAAATAAATAATATTCTTTAATAAAAAAAACTAAAATTTCCACTTACCTTTTCAGAAGCTGCTACCACATCATCTGCCACACATCTACCACGAATGCTAATGATTGTTTTTTTCCTCCTGGCGAATCAAAATTTGCCAAAAAAATGATGAAATGGATGAAATGAATGGAAAACTGGAATGGAATTAAAAAAAGAAGTTTAGGAATAGATTTATGATGAATGAATTTGAAATTTGAAACATATGAAGAAAGATATTACATCGGAGACTGATAATTCTAAGAAAGACATTGTTTAATATCAAATTTTATTAAAAAACTAGTTTTATATAAAATGAATCTTACATTATTAGTTTATAATTAGCTTAGTTTTAGGGACGCCTTCATATTAATTTTTTGTATCAAAAAATTTAATTTTTTATACATTCATATATCATTGATGGAAAAACTACTGTAAATAGTTTTTAAGTTGTACTGAAGTTTTTGAATAAAATTTTATACAATTGAAGAAATAGACAGTGTTTATATTTATTGATATATATATATATATATATATATATATATATATATATATATACACCTAAGTCTGCTTTTACACGGTAGATTAGTTCCAGAAGAAGCCGTGTAAAAAAAAATGTGTAAAAAAAGACGTTGATCTAATACAAAAATGGGTGATTTGTTCCTAATCTTTAAAACCTATTAAAATTAGTGAAAAAAAAATAAAATTTCAAATCGTGCTAAATGGAATAAAATCGTGTAAAAAAAATTAAAAATATTCAATTTTCAAACCGTGTACAAAAAGACCGTGTAAAAACAGACTTAGGTGTATATATATTAGGGTGGTCCTTAAAATGGTCATTTTCGAATTTTCTTGCTTCTAAGGGCTCAAATGGTTCCAACTTGATAAAAATCAATTCTTTGAAAGTTTTAGCTCTTAATATTATCTTTTAGATAGTGCGCAATTCAATCAAACTTCGTATGGTAATAGCATAAAAAAAAAATTTGAAAATTAAAAAAAAAAATTTTAAATGAATGAAAAGTGAAAATTCGTGTCATTTTTTATTGAAACTCATGCTATAGTTCATAGCTCATTGCTCAAATAGTTCATGCTATTTTCATACTAAACTTTCAGAGAATTGTTTTTTGTCTATTTGGAACCATTTGAGCCCTTGGGAGCAAGGAAATTCGAAAATGTCCATATTAAGGACCACCCTAATATATATATATATATATATATATATATATATATTTGAATAGTTTTGAATTTGACGTTGATATATATGTTTAATTTGAGTTTAAAATTCGGGCGTAACATCAATAAAAATAGTATGAGAGTTTTTTAAAAGTTTATTTATTTAAAATCCATACGTTTCGGCTAGCATCTTAGCCATTATTCAGTGGTAATCAAATTAACTATAAAAATTGAAATTAAATAAGTTATATGTAAGAAATTTCATAGAAAAACAATAATAATAATAATAATAAAACACTTACAATTTTGTATCCTAGTATACTTTTAAAAAACTCTCATACTATTTTTATTGATGTTACGCCCAAATTTTAAACTCAAATTAAATATATATATAAATATGTATATATATATATATATATATATATATATACATATATATATAGTATTAGATGAATTTTATATTGATAAAAACTATCAAAATGATTTTAACCAATTAACTTATTTTTGACCAGAAAATTCCAAAACTATTCAAAACTGTTTTTAAAGAATATTATTAATATTAATTTAGACACACCTTTAATACAAATCATTTTGCATAAAACAAAAAATGTTGACCTTCAAAAAATTGGCAGAATCTTAATTATTTAAATTCTTATTTAGTATTGAAATATTTTTACATTTAGAAAACAACTTAATTAAAAACAAATTAGAGCATTTAATTAAATAACAATAATTTCTTTTTCTTTTTTAATAAATGTCTAATTTAAATGAATTTCTTCTTTTTTATAAATGTCTAATTAAAATGATTTTCTTCTAAGGACATTCAAGTTTTTAAGTATTTTTTGATTATTATGAAACCTTTTTAATATATTTAAATATATACTAAAATTACTCTTTCAACATTACCACTATATTATAATTAAAAGATAAATTATTAAAATTAAATAACAGGCTTTTGGAAAACTTATGTAATGCTTCAAATTTAAAAATAATGTTTTAATAAATGAATTATTAATAATTATATTAGGGTGGTCCTTAATATGGGCATTTTCGGAAACAATTCTCTGAAAGATTTTAGCTCTTAATATTGTCTTTTAGATAGTGTGCATTTCAATCAAACTTCGTATGGAAATAGCATGAAAAAAAATTTGAAAATTAAAAAAAAAATTTTTAGGTATAACTTAGCGACAAATGAATTAAAAGTGAAAATTGAAAATTGTCATTTTTTATTAAAAATTCGACACTCTGCAAAATTTTTGATGATTTTTTCATGCTATTTCCATACAAATCTTTGATTGAATTGCGCTCTATCTAAAAGACAATATTAAGAGCTAAAACTTTGAGAGAATTGTTTTTTTATCTATTTGGAATCATTGGAGCCCCTGGGAGCAAGGAAATTCGAAAATGACCATATTAAGGACCACCCTAATATATATATATATATATATATATATATATATATATAAAGCGAGAGGTTTTTCTTCAGATGGTGAAATAATATAATAAAATTGTTTCTTGGGCATCCATCCAGTAATTAAAAAACAGTTTTAATGAAAAATGTTTTTATTTTAAGAACATACGTTTCGGGTCTTGATTTGATCCATCGTGCATACAAATAAATTTTGAAAAACAACACAAAAACACAAAAATTGCACGAAAAAATAAATAAATGTGAAATAAAAAATTGATGAAACGTCGAGTTATGAAAAATTAAAAAAAAAATATTGTAAAATTAAAATAAATGATATATTTTATTATAAAAAAGCTTATTCCAAACAAACATGTTGTTAGTTTGGAAATTGTATTACTCATTACTTTACTTTTTTTATTCATTGCTTTCATTACTTTTTTATTTCACATTTATTCATTTTTTCGTGCAATTTTCGTGTTTTTGTGTTGTTTTTCAAAATTTATTTGTATGCACTGAAGATGGGTCAAATCAAGACCTGAAACGTATGTTCTTAAAATAAAAAAATTTTACATTAAAACTGTTTTTTAATTACTGGATTACTGGATATATATATATATATATATATATATAATAAATAGTCAACAAATAAGTAAAAAAGTAGAATAAACAGTATTAAAGTTACATAAGAATAAAAAGATAAAATCAGAGTTACATAAGAATTCCACTTGCCTGTAATCTACCACACATCCTCCTGCACATTTTCCTTAATTCACATCACAACCAACTGCAACAAAATAACAAAACAAATTACCAAATCATCAAAACCTTTCAATCAATCATTACCACTCACCTTATACTAAATAATTATAATTTCTATCAAATCATTCCGATATATTTTGGGCAGCAGCCACCAGTGTGTCGTGTATTTCCTTAGCATAACTTATTTGTGACCTGACAGTCGACAGATATTGTGGATACGAAATGGCAGCTTGTTCGGGCTGAGGTGGAGGTAAAGGCTCCACACGAGTTGCAGCCACTGGTAAAGGTAAGTACTGGTGTGCGGATGCTGATTGGCTCAGACATTGGATGGAAGTTTTCTGAAAAGGAAATAGATATAAATATATATATATATATATATATATATATAAATATATATATATATAAATCTCGTGTCACGATGTTGGTTTGCGATGGACGCCCAAACTGCTGAACCGATTTTAAATTTTATTGGCTCATCGTGTGCAATATATATCCAACTTAGGTATAAAAATTTGAAAAGTAATTTGAAATATAAATATATAATTTTATAAATTCTAAAAATTTTGACAAAAATGACCAAAAAAAAAACAAAACACTAAATGGACAGTCAAAATTTAAGGAAATTTCGATATATAATTTTGAAAAAAAAAATTTGACATTTCAAAAAATAAAATTCAAAACATGTACATATATATAAATATCCACATTAAATCCAAATTTGATGAAATGCTATATTCAAAATCACTGTTTATATTTTAAATCTAATTAAAATCAAAGCTTAAAAAATTGAATAAATTGACATGTAAAACAAATTAATGTCATTTGTCAGTATTTATAAAAATAATTATATAAATAGATTTACGATTTTAGATTTAATTTGATTAGCTTACCAAATTATTCCGGAAACCAAACTTCATCAAAACATTATAGATCAGAGATCACAATAAAAAAAGGGCATATTGAATTTAAAATTTAATCATAAACAAAATTTTGACATTTCACAAAAAAATGTTTAACGACTTATTTCAATAAGAAGCAAATAAATTAATTATTCCATGTTATGTTATAGGCAATATTGTCAAGCAAATTATAGATACAAAACATTATTGTAAAATAAATATTATCATATATTAAATTTCGACCAAGAAGGAAATATTTTGACATTTATAAATTTAGTGCATATTGGATATATGAAATTGACATTCACTATTTTTGAATTGAATGCAAATGTATAAAATCAAATATTTATATTAAAAATTGTATATTTAGATAAAGATACTGCGTTGATTTAGACTAAAATTAATTTATTCTTTATTTAAAAAAAAATTGACAAACAAAATTAAAATAAACAAAACACTATGATGCGTTGGAATTATTTATCGGAGTGTGAAGAAATTTGTGTAATTAAAATATAATATTATTAATATATCAGTTGAGATATATTTTGATTGTCATCGCAAATGCTAATTTTACAGGAAATTGTAACCTCTTACATGGAATAGTACAATCTGAGGGTATCATTGGAATCTGACAAAAACAAACTAGACAAACTAAATATTATATCATATTATATTAAATATCGATGCAAAAGAAAATATTTCGACAGTTATAATTAATTTGAAATAAAATGCAAATGTCAGAAATCAGATCTTTATGTAAAAAAATATTCATTTCCACAATATTCCTGTGTTGATTTAGCCAAACTTATGAATTTAACAATTATATAATTATTCATTGATGACTTAAAATAATTATTAATTTATTAACAAATAAATAATATTGAAAGAAAATTTCATTGACATATATGACATGACAAAGTATAATAAACAAAAAACTATGATGCGAGTGAATTAATTTTTGAATTATGAAATGTCAAATAATTTTGAAAATATTAACAAGTTTTTAACTATTTGTCAAAGAATCAGAGTCCAAATCTATTAAACATTTGATTTTTGGCACTTTTAATAAATTTTTATCAATTTAGGCATATTTTTTGTGGCAAAACAATGTTTGCCGGGTTAGCTAGTATATATATATATATATATATATATATATATATATATATAAATTAACTTACCAAATGTAATTCGATTTGATCACACTTTGAATAAAAGTCTTCAATGCATTTATCAAACCGAGTATCATCATCAATTGTGGACTTTCTGTAAAATAAAATAACCATTATTTATTTAAAATATTCACATTTAGAAATTTATTTAAACTATTGCATTATACTTACACCATTCCTGTGTCAAGTTGGTGATTCTTATGTAAGACTTGTGCTGCTGTTTTTAAGGTAACCTGAGATAAAAAACAAAAATCAACTTCATAATTAAAAAAGACACAAAAGACTAATACTAAATTTTACTACTAATACTAAATCAAAGAGTCCTTTATCATCTTACCGAAAGTGATTCCCTCAGCGGTCCAATCAAAGACTTGACCTTCGATATATTATCCAGCTTATCGGCAGGTGGAACTTGAGCATTCTGCTGCTGCTGCTGTTGCTGTTGTTGCTGTTGCTGCTGCATAGCATGTTGCTGTTGCATTGTTGAGGAGAAGGTTGCTGATAATACCTTGAGGTACTCCGACACCTCCGGACCAACAGGCACACCTCCAGGTCCAACAGGTACACCTCCTGGTCCTACAGGGACTCCTCCAGGACCCGACTTGGACTCCTGGCATTCCATTGGGTTTACTGGGACCCCACGCCTTGTTGGGGCACCGTGCATGTTCATATTCATCATGGTAATGGAATCTGGGTGAAACTAACTTGTGCACTATTTATAATAGATGGTAAAGATTAAGTTTATGATAATTTAAGGAACCGATGGGTAATTTTTAACAAGATTTGGTTTATTTAATGTTTTTTACACAATTCTACTCAATGCGCGTCTTTAACTAGAATGTCTGACATTTCACGCAATGGTGTTTGTGAACAGTGTGAAGTTGGCTACGTTCAATTCACAACTATGTTTAAATTTATGGCGCCAAGTTGAAATTTAAATTTGACAAAGTTTATATATGTGTAAATATATATAAATTTATAACAAATTTATTATGAAAGTCTTAAAAAACAAGCGAATACAAATTTAATAAAATAATGGAAATTATTTAGTATAACTATGAAAAATGTAACTTTAAGTGAATATTGTGAGTAAAAGTTTCATAGGACTTCACATTCTTCAAGTTAAGGCGCCAAGTTTTGAAATTTAAATTTGACAAAGCCAGTTTGAAATTTAAATTTGACAAAGTTATACATGTATATATATATATATATATATTATATATATATAAATATATATATATATATAAATTTATAACAAATTTATTATGAGTCTTAAAGAAAAAACAGGAAAATACAAATTCTAATAAATAATGGAAAATTATTTAGTATTAACTATGAAAAATGTAACTTAAAGTGAATATTGTGAGTAAAAGTTTCATAGAAAATATTAATAAAGGAAAATAATTCATTAAATTTTGTAAATTTATAAAAATCAAATAGACTGTAAAACTTGTAAAGTAGTGGAAATTTTATAGAAGAATTTGGGAAATTGGAAAATTATTCATTAGACATAAAAATTTGTAAAAATAGAGTGTCACTGTTTAAAAAGCTCTTCAGGACGCACCGTTTGTATTAAAATCTTGTAATTTTAGTATGTTGTTACTAAATATGTGTACTAAGTATAAAAAATACCAAAAAGTTAGTTTTCTTAATAAAAAGTATGAAATATTTGCGATTAACTGAATAAAGTACGTAAAGTGGTGTTGTAAACACAATGTTACTATTCAACGAGCTCTTCAGGACGCACCGTTTGTATTACAACCTTGTAATTTTATATGTTGTTACTAAATGTATGTACTAAATATAAAAAATACTAAAATATATGCTTTACTAATAAGAAGTGTGAAATATTTGCGACTAACTGTATAAAGTACGTAACGTGCTCTTGTAAACACAATGTTACTATTCAACGAGCTATTCAGGACGCACCGTTTGTACTACAACGTTGTAATTCAAGTATGCTGTTACTAAATGTATGTACTAAATATAAAAAATACTAAAATATATGCTTTACTAATAAGAAGTGTGAAATATTTGCGACTAACTGAATAAAGGACGTAAAGAGCTCTTGCAAACACAATGTTACTATTCAACGAGCTATTCAGGACGCACCGTTTGGACTACAACTTGTATTTCAAGTATGTTGCTACTAAATATGTGTACTAAATATAAAAAATATGAAATTAATATATTTTAGAAGAAAATTACAAGTTATCTATTAAGCATACGTTACGAAATTCAATTATAAATTAAAATCCCTTATAAATTTAAATTCAACATTTTAATATTTATTTTATAATTCCTTCGATTTGACAATACTATTTGACTTATATTAATATTATTTAATAATAATTACTATTAAAACCTTTTTCCATCTCAAAGGGCTTTCTCGTTAACAGTAAATTCATTTTATTTATATTATTTTTAATAATATAATAACAGTATTGAGGTTGATGAATTATTTTGAACACATAGAAATCAGATTATTTCGATTCGATGAGAATGAGGATTAATTATTAAAGAGAAATATAAAAATATCTTATATATAATATATATATATATATATATATATATATATATATATATATTTGTATCTAAATGCTAAATATTTTATTTAAATTTACCTCGTTTTTCTTCGATATATTTTCGTTGATATAAATTTATTAATAATATTAATAATATTAATATATATTCATATTATATATATAATTATTAAAAACAAAATAGGTATTGCCTCATCCACATCCAAAATGAAAATATTAAAAATTTATATATATAATATATTTTTTTATAAAGCTTGTTCTTATTCTTAATTTATAGAATTTAACATACGTTCAATATATTTGATATTGATTTATAATTTTTTATTGATTGATTTACTTAATTAATAATTTATACGTTAACGAATTAAAAATAAATTCATTCAGCAAAATAGAATAAAATTTTATATATTTATAAACTAACTAAAAATAACAACCGTTTTTTTAAATTATAATTTACATTCGATAAATATTTTGTAATTAAATATTTTATAAATTAGTAATATTTATAATAAATATTTATGAATCAATTATATTTATTTAGGATTTTATCAAATTTACGTTATATATTCTTTGAAGATGGAACTGTGTTTATATTTATAAAACCAATTTTATCAATGTCTGAAGAATATTTATAAATAATTATAAAAAATAGATAATGATAGACTAATGTTACTAGATTAAATATACTAAAAATAATTTATGTTCTATTTTGTTTGTTATTTTAATAATTATATATTTTAATATAATTGACGTTGTTATAAAAAAATATTAAATAAAATATGTAGTTTATATAATATTTTATAACGGTTTCCCTAATTTACTTTGGAATATCTTACATAACTTCAAAAGCACTCTCGATTTATATAAATGATGTATTTTAAGAATTTGTTTGCAATGAAATTATTAATAATGTTGTCGAACATTATAATGCCCTACAGCAACTCAGTATTCTCAAAAATTGCATACTAAAATTTCTGCATCCTACATGCATCAAAAAATGCATTTTCTTCGAAAAACTTGTATAACTCCAAAACCATTCGATTTATACAAAAGATGTATTAGAGAGATTTGTTCAAAATTAAATGGACTACAATATTGTCTAACATCATGATGCCCTACAACAACTCAGTATTCTCAAAAATTGCATACTAAAATTTCTGCATCCTATGTGTATCAAAAAATGCATCTCTTTCGACTTGTATAACTCCAAAACCATTCGATTTATACAAAAGATGTATTAGAGAGATTTGTTCAAAATTAAATAATGTACAATATTGTCTAACATCATGATGCCCTAAAACAACTTGGTATATTCATAAACCACGATCTAAGTTACTATTTCTTCACATTTATCGTTAAGAGCGTCAATTTCAAATATCTTACGTAAGTCCGAAACCACTCGTTTAGTATGAATGATGTATTAGGGAAATATATTCGTACTTAAATAATCTATAATATTGTCTAACATAATAAAACCCTACAGCAACTCTGTATACTCAAAAATCACGTCATTTCAATTTTTTATAATCCACAGTTCCACCTTATAACAAATTATTTAACAAAAATAAATAATTTACCAATAAATAATTTTTTGAGTAAAATTTTCGACCCACGCACCTACTAATAATCTTTTTATCTACATATAATTTATCTATTTTTTTTCAAGTGTCTTACACTTTCATTTAAAATTCATACCCGAGTTTTGAACTTCTTACACATCTATAAATAAATAACATTTAATAATAATAATAATATTAATACGATTATTAATTAGTTAATTATTTTACAAGCTTTGTTTTTGTCTCTTGATTGCTTATTTTGTTACTTAGAATGATTTCATCAGCGTTTATAATTTTTTTTTGAACGACATTTATTTATTAATTTGATATAAGAAGTGTACTAACATTAAAAAGCCGTCGAGATAAACAGTTATCAGTAATTGTTACTAATTATTATTAATTAATTATTATTAATTATACGAGCTTTTAGCTATCAGAAGATTTTTTGGAACTAAATTGGATGTAGGAGTAATTTCTGCTGCAAAAGAAAGGTTGTTTTTAGGGAATGCAATACCGATGGAAAATTTCAATACCGGTATTTCGGTAATTTTTCATTTTAAAAACGGAATACCGGTAAATTACCGGTATTTTTATTATCTTAAACAAACGTAAACAAATTTCAAAGTTACTAGTACAAATATTTAAAAATGTATATACAACTACAGCTATATTCAACTAAACAATAAAATAAAACAATAAGTTTATTTTTTTAAATAATAATTTAACAAAATTATATCAAATTTAATTAATTCATCATCACTATCGAGTATATTGAGTACTTTTCTCCAAAAACAAACTTATGAGTAAGAAAGAACCAAAAAACTCATAAAGATCATATTACATTATTATAATAAAAGTATTGTCTGTATCCGATGTGTTAAATTAGCATAATCTCCAATATTTTAAAAAAATAATAATTCTACACTAATTTAAGATCGGATACTTTGTCGAGATAAATAATAAGTTACCATAATTGTTGAGTATTGTTATTTAAAACAATGTGATTCTTCTATAGTATTTCCAAATTTCGAAACGTTTTCGAAAAATAATATTTTATAATTGTAATAAGAAGCAAAAATATTTAGTAATTATCATAATTATTATGTATAAAGTTAGAAAAAAATAAAGCTTACGCAGGGGTAATGATATAAAATATATGATGTATGATATAAAATATTTTGGCGCAATATGGGGGGGCGATACATGTAACAAGAAAAAAAAAATCGATTTTTTTTTTTTTCATAAATCGTTACAATAACATCTCAAAAATATTCCTGTAAATATTCAAAACAAAATTATCATTATTTATACAATAAAAACTCATTTAAGTGCCACGCCTCAACTCGACGCTTGAGTGCTATTTACTCTTATCTGTTTCTATGTGTCAAAACTTTAAACGCGTTTTTCTCAAAACGACATTTTTGAAATTTGCGGGCGGGATAACTCAAAAAGTTCTCAACCGATTCCAATGAAATTTTGCACATATCTACTTTACAGTAATAGCTTCTAGTTAAACCTCAAGCATTCCAAAATTTTTTTCAAAAATTAACCCTTTTACCAAAAAAAAACCATTGAAAAAAAGGTGAAAAATCGAACTTTTTTTTCTGAGGTGTGCCAATTTACGATTTTGTGACTTTTTTAATTTTTTTTTGGTTTAACTAGAAGATATATGTTTTATGAACACGTACAAACTAATTTTTTTGATTTCTAATCACCGTACGAAATGTGAGAACGCCCGCAAATTGATGGCGTTTTCCGAGAGGGTCTTGGCAGATTTATTTTTACGGCAGCCATTTTAAAAAAAAAAATTAAAAAAAATTTTTTTTGTGTATTTTAATATATAATAAATAACCCTAAAAAAGTTCAAAAAGATTCAGTCATTCCTTCCTAGTTTAAAAAGTCCTCAAAAAATGGTAAAAATTAAGGCGATTACATGTATCGCCCCCCTTAAAAAACCGTTACACTTTTACAAAATATAAAACAAACATCATAATCCTTCAGTCCAATTCTATTTATTGTAACACGATATGAAGCCCTTTGGAAAGCAATAAATATTCAGTTTAATGACGAGTTGAGATAATATTTGATATTTGTCTATCTTATATAATCACTTGAAGATATAGCTGTTTATGCGATTACGGAATTTGAAGATAAATTTGTTCCGAGAAATTTAAACTTTGAGGTATTATGTATCAAATAGCGCTTATGTAAAAATACCGAAAAACCGATATTTTTGGGATAAATACCGGTAAAAATCGGGCGGTTTACCGGTAATTCGGTATATCGGTATACCGGTATTGCATTCCCTAGTTATTTCTAACTTTTCTCCTTTCTGGTGCACCAGAAGTCTAATTCCTTCACTATTATTTTAATTGTCAATTAAAAATTAAGTCTTAGTGTCTAATTTATGACCTGGAGGTCTACCATTACTGCAAAAACAATTACTGGTCATCGTACCTTGATAATCGAGAGATCTACCTGGGTTTCTCCTTGGTGACCAGGTTCTTCATTTTTCTGCAAAATTAATTACTGGATTCCCTGTTTTAATCAACTAAAAATCTCTCATATCCTGGGTCTTGTTTCTTCCGCAGAAGCAATTGCTGGTCCTGGTTTGGTAAGTCAGAGGCTTAATTGGTGACCAGGAAATAAATTGTAGTCCTATTTTGATAATGCAGATGCCTAATTGATGACTTGCGTAATGAATGATTGATTGGTAGTCCTTTCTTGATAGTGCAGAGATCTAATTGATGACCTGTTTTTTGCAAAATCAATGATTGGTCGTTCTACTTTGATAATTCATAGGTCTGTTTTGATAATATGAAGTCATTGGTGAAATCGCATCACCTTCCTGAAAAAAAGAGAAAACTAGTGAACTTCCCGTACCGTAATGAAATATTCAAAAAATTTAAAACGTTTTCAAATATATTATTACAAATACTGTAACTTTCATTATTTTTGCATTATTTTGTTATATTTGAGCAAATCAAATGTAAATCATAAACAATTTATCTCCGGAACGTTAACAATCGTCATTTCATTTCGAATTCAATTTCAAAAAAATAGTTGCCTAATTTGCACAAAATTGAAAAAGTGCTCCCGTATAGTCACAGTCTAATTTGATATTTTGATGTTTGATTCATTCAAACTGGTTGTTCAGTACGCCTCAAATCATCGAAGAACGATTGTATCCACACATATGTACATACATTCATTTTTTCTAAGGTATGCCAGAATGTTCAGAAACCTCTGAAACGTAAATATATGAAAACATTTTCAATTTCAATTTTTGGACGATTGCATTAACTTATGGGAAGACAATAAATTGATTAAATTGAAAACTAGATAAGATGCTTACTAATAATTTTGGGCATTTTCAGTGGCGTCGGAACCAAATTTTTGATGGGTGGGCTCGTTTTTTTTTTTTTTTTTAGATAGGCAACCAGTGGTCTCATTTTTTTTTAGAGATATTAGCCCATATAATTTTTGAAATTGATGGGTGGGCTGAGCCCCCCCATCAAAATTCATGGGTGGGCTCAAGCCCACACAGCCCACACGGTTCCGACGCCACTGGGCATTTTTATTGCAATTTAATTAGTTTTATGGCAATAAGGATTCATCCAGATGCCATACTCATAAATCGTTAAAAATAAGAGAAACGGTCAATAGTGCAAAATTCGTAGACATACTTTTTTTCCGAGCGATTTTGTTATACAAAACGCTATTCAAATTATGCAATTATTTTACTTTTTTTACATTTACATATTAAGCTATTAATTCTAATCAAACTAGTGGTGTATGGCATCGTGCCTTAAGGCAAATTGCTGGAACTTCCCATACCATAATGAAATATTCGAGAAATTTTAAACGTTTTCAAATATATTATTACAAATACTGTGACTTTCATTATTTTTGCTATCTTAATTGTTATGTCTGAGCAAATCTAATGTAAATCATAAATTATCTCCAGAACATTAACAATCGTCATTTCATTTCGAATTCAATTTCAAAAAAAAAAAAAATAGTGGCCTAATTTACACAAAATTGAAAAAGTGCTCCAACATAGTCACAGTCTTATACGCATTTGCAAATAATTCTGTGCGACATTTTCACTCATACTGTGCTTAGCTTGGCGGCATTTTCACATTTTTCAATAGTTTTCACAAAATTGGAAAAGTGCTCCAGTACATAAACAGTCTAAACGCACTCGGGTAAACATTTGTACCAGAGTGGCGCTTAGACTGTGCTTAGCCTGGGTGATTTTTTGAATTTTTAATCCAAAATTACAAAAATATTTTATGGAAAATAAGAAAAGATGTAATAATTTATATTTATCCTCAAAAGCGATTGTTTTGTTAAGACAAGCAGAAAGTTTTTTAGAACATTCAAATCGGACGCTTAGTTCACTCAAAAACTGCCATTTCTTGCATATTTAGCTCTGTATCTCCGAAACCGCTGGACCTGCCTTTGCCAAAAACTAATAACCACTTTTCCCCGTCATTACGAACTGAATGTTTTTTGGATCATACAAAACAGATGCTCCGTTCCCTCAAAAACTCGATTTCTATTTTCTGCACTATTTGCTCTTTATCTCCGTAACTGCTGGACCTGCCTTTGCCAAAAACTAATCAGCACATCTCCCTATCAATAGGGATCGAATGTTTGTTAAACCATTCAAATCGGTTAATCCGTGCGCCCGAAAACGTGGACAAAAAATTGTATCCAGACATACATACACACTCACACACACACACACATACACACACATCCATTTAGTTTCTGAGGTATGCCCCTTAAAAATGTTCAGAAACTTTCAAAACGTCGAGAAATGCAAAAATTTTCATTTTCCATTTTCGGCCCATTACTATAACTACCCTACGGGAAGTTAATAACAAAAGCTTGGTTTAAACTATTCAATTCAAGAGTCTAATTCATCCCTTACCTGTGAAACGATGCTGGATCTATTACTAGGTGTCCCCAAATCTAAATCCATTGCAAAGGGCCCACTAAGTGACCTCTGCCCTGAAGGAGTCAAATGCTGGGTGCTGTACTCTGAAGGCGAATGGTGCTGGTGAAGTCCTGGTAAAACGACCAGAGGACGATCGTGAGACGAACTCAATTCTGGCGAGGAATCGCTAAAAACAATAATTTAATTAAGTGAAAAGATCTAGGGCAGAATTGGATGTGTATTATTACCTGATTGCACCCGAGTCTAACTGGAGAAGAGGCTTCCTATCTTCTTCATCGGCAGCTGCTGATGGCGAGCGGTCTGCTGCATGTGATGGGCCCTAAATAGAAATGATACAAAATCCGGGAAAAATTCCAGACAACTTCTAACTACCAACTAAACATGGTAAAATCAACTGTCAATCAATCATCTGTCAAAGTGATGTCGTCTACTTACAGCATGCCTGGTACTATCATGGCATTCACAACGACAATCTTCAGGATCAACATAACTGCGTACCATTGAAGAAGATCCTTGAGGTGTCAACGATCCTCCTGCTCCATGACCTGCTGAACACTGATTTGTACCCGACACATTCGGAGGCGACGTTGCTGCCGATCTATGCTGAGAAGGCTACAGAAAAGTGAAAAATAAAACGAGTCCTTTACCTTATTTAACACTATTCCTACCAGGACCGGTCAACTCAAACTCAAATGACCGTTTTTGATTTTTTGATTAGTATTTTTTATATCAACCGTAATTGAATCGTCATCAAACTTCACGACTTTTCCTAATATGGGTCATTCTTTTACAAACCGTACACCATCCAGACCTTGACATTTTAGAATTGAATGAAATTTTACAGATATTATACATAAAATCATTTGACAGGTATTTCAGGATTTTGCTGAAAAAAATTTTTTTACGTAAATATTTACGATTGAAAAATGGATTTTTTGCTCAATTTCTATGAACATCATCTGCGGTAAATTAATTATCTCCGGATGTGCTGATCGGATCACTATTATTATTTTTTTATTAGATTCATATTGAAGTGAACTTTGTAATGAATAAAATTTTTCTTTTTGTTCAACAACAACCCTTAAATATTTACAAAGGTTTTACTCAGCCTTACCCCAACGTGAATCGATAAAAAAAACATATTTTTTCTTTTTTTCTCTGCAACAAAATTCTTTTTACAATTTGTTGGAGATTTTGTTACATCGAAAGATATTAAATATTTTCAAGCGCGAGCCGCGCTTTTCACGTCGGGGCCTCAAAGACTTGTACTCATTTGTGAATTTCAAATGACAATCTTATTGTTTTCCGGTTGAAAAATATTTTATAATTTCTGGTGAAAAATGAATATATAGTCAAAAAAAATAGGGGAGAGCGGAGCTTAAAAGTTCGTGGGTAAAAAGATCCACTGCCAATATCTCAAAAACAAGTAAAGTTAGAAATTTTTTTACAACAATTTTGGCTGATTTTGTTCGCCCTATCATCTTTCTGAAACATTATCTGAAATATTTTCTTTCAGGAAATCTGTTTTGTATTCGTACTTAGTTGATTTTTTTCTGAATTCCTGTTGGAACTATACGGCAAGTTAATTGGAATAGAAAGTTCCTGCCTTGTACATCGTCTTCCCGTAATTTCTTTATGTGAAAACAATGGATTTATCCTGAATAAATACAAAATAAGGAAAATCCTTGATAAATTCTCTCTAAAATTCATATTTTACCGAATGATTTCTAACTACTTTATGAATGACATCTACACCAAACACGACGCTAATACCAATTGAATTGACTCCCGTATTAGTGTAATTTTTTCAACATATGCGTATGTAAGTGAAAATTAGTATCTTCTTTCTTAGCTTCCAAAATTGTAAATATTATTTGAGTTAAGTCCTTGATTTTTAGTTCTACCAGCTACAAATAGCTGTTATATTGCTTCAATTGTACCTACCATCACAGTTTCTTTTTTTACTAAAAGTTTAGCTATAAGTTGGATGGTAAAAAACGCTTAAATTTTTTATACGGTTTCATTGGTTATAAATGTTCAAAGAAATTCTCAGTTTTCTACGTATACTGGATGGTTATCAAATATTTACACCCCATTTGTGCGATTTGCTGGGCATATTTATATATTTACATCGTGTATTGAACAGTTACTAAAATTTTATACTACGTTTTACTGAATATTATTGAACATGTGTTGAATAAATTTACACCTTACCTTTATTGAAAATATATGTTTGTCGGTAGTAATACGTGGCCTTTTACAACAATTTTGATTGCTGTCAATGTAGTTGAACCAACTTTTGGATTCAAAACAAAACCTATCACTATCACTCTAAATTCGTCTGAATTTACATTTTCTTGTAAGTCTGATACTACAAAAAATGCTGTCCGAACATCGTCTTTCGTACTACCGGTCAAATGACCGGTCGCGGTAGGTAAAAATAAAAATTGGAAAAACAAATTTACATTGAAAAATGTATCATATTCACATATTAGGAAAAGTTATGAAGTTTGATGACGATTCAATTACGTTTAATATGAAAAATACTAATCGAAAAATCAAATTTCACTCAATCATTTGACCGGTCCCGGTAGGAATAGTGTCAACTGACTTCTTATCACTTACAATGTTGACTGCAGTCGGTATAGTCTGTATCCTCTTCGGTGGCCTCCGCTTCTCAGGAATGTCCTCAAAATTTATCCAACTTTTGACAGGAGCAGATCTCGACATGGTTCTTTCTTCTCGTGCTGAGTTTGGAGGCGTTTTCCTCGGAGGCAAAGGCGGCGGCGGAGTCGAACATGATTCTCTCCTCGATGTCGATGTAGAATGATGCTCTCCTGATTGGGAGGCTGTCGATCCTGTGCGTCTTCGAGCTGGAGCAATGGCTTGCTCCGCAAATTCAATCCAACTAGATGATAAAGGACATAGAAATGTTTTATGTTGGTAGCTAAAAATTATAAACAGCTTCATCTACCTTTCGGCTGCTTCAGCTACAGGTCTTCTAGGCGACCTTTGACGTCCTTCTTCTGCTTCAGATGAATGTGCTGTTGAGGGCAATTTGATTCTCAAACGTTCTTGCTGCTGTTGTTTAGCATTACTAGCTGTCAAGGAGTTTTCTTGCTGAGCTGCACTTTTCAGAAGTTGCTGGAACCTGCTGGGTTCTATCGGAGTTGTTGGCCGCGGTCTTTCCACCCTAGAAATAAAATAATGAAAACATCATATAAAATGTTAGATATAAAAATGAATCGCAAAATGTGTTGGTAAGCACATAACTCAACAACGCCTGGACCAATTTGGCCATTTATTTTTTTCAAATGTTCGTTGAAGTCCAAGGATGCTTCTTACAGCGAGAATAAATCGAATAATTGCCGGGAAACCCCTAAAAACAGCCCTTTTCTTTTTCACATACAAACGTTTTCTAACTAAAACGTAGAATCAATTTGAGCATTATTGCTATTATATAAAGGTCATATTAAATTACAATCACTCACTGTATACTTCTCCTAAACGATTATTCGGATTTTGATAAATCTTTCTGAAGTTTGTTAAGAAAATTTTCTAGAATGTATGTGATTATAAAATACTGGCATGTATGTGCAATACTGTAGAAATAAATGGGAAATATTGCAAAAAACGACATGTCATTGTTTGCATTGAAAACAAATGAAAACTATCATCCACCAAAAATTTCAATTTACTTATGAACCCAGACAATGTTCGAATATGTATAATGAATTTATGATTATGAATAAGAAAAATGAAATGTCTACATTATTAATGCCGAAAAGCAGCTGAGATGTGCCAGAAATTAAAATAATATAAAATACAGTATATGTATGGAAGATTGAATGATACACATACGAACAGGATATGACAAATTATTATTATTATTTTTTATTATTAACTTTCTAAATAGAAATCAGAACGAGTTACAATTCTGTAAGCTATTGTGATGTATGTAACTCAAATACAGTATTTGAGTTCAAAACAAAAATATAAAATAATGATATGTAAAAATAAAATTGTTTAAGAAACTCCCCAGTGGGAGTTTTGTCTATGGTTCATCCCCATAGCACCATATCGGCTTAATCACCGTTCTGTATATTAGCACCTTATTATCGAGGGACAATTTAGATTTTGGGCCTAACATTCAATATAGGGATTTTACTTTTCTCTCTAACTGTTTACATTTGTTGCTGATTTGTGGAATTCAATTCAATTTTTTGTCTAAGTGCAATCCTAGATACTTTATAGTATCTGATTGAGGTATCGTTTTATCATTGATTTTTACTGCCGGACACTTGTCTCTCTTTAGGGTGAAAGTGACTTGGCAAGACTTTGATTCATTAATTTTAAGTCTCCACTTCTGGGCCCATGCTTCTATTTTGTTTAAATGGTGCTGTAGCTTTGTGCTAGCTGTTACAGAAATTATATGGGATGTTGCTATTACTGTGTCATCACCTATGTACCTAACATTGCATCTTCTTTGTATCTAACATTGCATTGATTGTGGTAAATCGTATGTAAAAATAATATAAAGGGTTGGGCCCAAGCAACTGCCTTGTGGGACGCCGGCTTTTATGAATCGATAGCTGGATAAATCTGTAGCAACATTGGTTCTGAACTGTCTTTTGTCCAAGTAGGATTGAAAGAATTTGTGGCAAAGTAATTCACTCAAAATATGAAATCAAGTATTAATCAGGGCCGGTGCTACCTTTAATGCGATACATGCGAAAAATACGAGTGCACGCCTTAGGGGGCGCCAGCACAAGATTCGGATATTAAATTTTCAATATAGTTTTTTTTTCAATATATAATTTCTTTGCATCTTTCACTAATCTTTCCACAATATTTTAAAATTCGTAAAAATTTCACTTTATAACAACAAATGGGAAAGTAAAGATGAAAACATACAATTCCGCTCTCACGATATCGATTAGGAGAAGTTTAAGATTCATTTTTGGATATCTTAAATAATAAAAAATTAAACTAATTTAATCCAACATGAAGTACCAGTGTTATGTTATGGTTATGGTTATGTTATACTGTTTAAAAGACCTTAATTTTCAATATTGTGTTGGAATTGAGGCTCATCATTTTATTTAAAGCAGTTCTACATTTAACATCGCTGATATTATAAATGTATATGCATTTTGGCGTGAAGAGTAATTTAAAAAACAATAATTATTATTTTTAGGTAAACGGTAAATATTAGTATATTATATTAACAAATTGTAGACATAGGTACAGGACAACGTCTGTCGGGTCATCTAGTTACAAATAAATATGCCTTTTGGACATTTCAAATTGACTTACTTGCAAGTGGTTTTATTATTTTTCCTCCGCTGCTTGACGGGTACTATAGGAACAGCCACAGGACGTTCTTGCGGTAAAGTCGTAGGAACATAAGGAAACTCCTCCAACTAAAACATACAACACATAAACATCTACAATATTCAACGCAACAGTCACAAATAGGGAATGCAATACAGGTATACCGGTATACCGAATTGCCGATAAACCGCCCGATTTTTCGGAGGGTATTTTTACCGGTATTTACTCCAAAAATACCGGTATTTTCGGTATTTTTACATAAGCGCTATTTGATACATAATATACTAAAGTTTAAATTTCTCGGAAAAAAATTATCTTTAAATTCCATAATCGCATAACAGCTATATCTTCAAGTGATTCTATAGGATGAACAAATGTCAAATATTTTAACTCGTCATTAAACTGAATATTTATTGCTTTACTAAGGGCTTCATATCGTGTTACAATAAATAAAATTAAACTGGTAGATAATGATGTTTGTTTCTTATGTAAAAATGTAACGGTTTTTTAAGTGATATTGCGCCAAAATATTTTATCTCATACAGATTGCCCCTGCGTAATCTTTATTTTTTTCTAACTTTATACATAATAATTATGATAATTACGAAATATTTTTGCTTCTTATTACAATTATAAAATATTATTTTTCGACAACTTTCGAAGTTTGAAAATACTATAGAAGCATCACATTGTTTTAAATAACAATACTCAACAATTATAGTAACTTATTATTTATCTCGACAAAGAATCCGATCTTAAATTAGTGTAGAACAATTATTTTTTTAAATATTGGAGATTATGCTAATTTAACACATCGGATACAGACAATACAGTTTATTATAATAATGTAATATGATCTTTATGAGTTTTGGTCTTCTTACTTATAAGTTGTTTTTGGGTGAAAAGTACTCAATATACTCGATAGTGATAATGAATTAATTGAATTGGATATAATTTTGTTGAATTATTATATAAAAAAAAAAACTTATTGTTTATTTTATTGTTTAGTTGAATATAGTTGTAGTTGTATATACATTTTTTTTATATTTGTACTAGTAACTTTCAATTTTGTTTACGTTTGTTTAAGATAATAAAAATACCGGTAATTTACCGGTATTCCGGTTCCGGTTTTAAAATGAAAAATTACCAAAAATACCGGTATTGAAATTTACATCTACTAACCTCAAAAGAGTCCTCATTCAACTCAGCGACCAGAACCCTAGCCTCGGCTCCTGCTCTGCAATTTGCCCCTCAGCATCCTCCTCCTTTTCCTGGCGCCTTCCTCCTCGCCGCCTGAAGAAGACGACGATGACCTTCTCTGAAGATCGACAACGGCCACTCTATCTCTGTCGTCTATAGTCGCACCTCTGTCGTCGTCATTTCGTCCCTCGGACACGACCGATGACTTCTTTGTGCTCGTTCCAGTTCTGC
>NW_020539727.1:24301706-24334923 GCF_003426905.1 Ctenocephalides felis
CAAATGTAATTAGTATGTTATTATGTAATTTCCAATTTTGATAATTTGGAAATGAACATTCCCGATAATTTTTATCAAACGAGATAAAAATGCAATTGCACAACATTTTTTGCACGAACCGGATTTAGCCTAAAGGTTAAGTTAAGAATGTTCACCTCTAATCTTTTGGATGTTATACAAGTTGCAAATGAATTAAATAAATTTAATGGATTGATAAAAATTGCAATTTGAATGATAATACTTTAAAAAAATATAGGCGATTTAAGTTTAAAATAATATAAAAATAAATTTGAGCAAAATACAGCGCATATTATTATGGTTTTGCATATCAACGAGCTCTTCAGGACGCACCGTTTGTACTACAGCCTTAAATTTGGATGACATTTTTTAATATATACATAAATATTAAAAATACTAAAGTTTATAAGTTTCCAGGAAAAATTACGAGTTTTTCAAGATTTTCTATATATTGTCCATAATTAAACGATTGTGTCATTATTATTATTTGCCGTTATCGATGAGCTCTTCAGGACGTACCGTTTGTACTACATCCTTAAATTTTGGATATGACATTCTTTAATATATATACTAAATATTAAAAATACTAAATACTTAAAGTTTATAAGTTGTTAAGAAAAATTACGAGTTTTTCACGATTTTCTATATAATGTTCATAAGTGATACCAAAATAAAACGATTTTGTCATGATTATTATTAATCATTATCAATGAGCTCTTCAGGACGTACCGTTTGTATTACAGCTTTCAAATTTGGATATGACATTCTTTAATATGTATACTAAATATAAAAAATACTAAAATTTATAAGTTGTTAAGAAAAATTACGAGTTTTTCAAGATTTTCAATATATGTCCATAATTAAACGATTGTGTCATTATTATTATTTGTCATTATCAATGAGCTCTTCAGGACGTACCGTTTGTACTACAGCCTTAAATTTTGGATATGACATTCTTTAATATATATACTAAATATTAAAAATACTAAAGTTTATAAGTTGCTAAGAAAAATTACGAGTTTTTCAAGATTTTCTATATAATGACCATAATTGATAGCAAAATAAAACGATTTTGTCATTATTATTATTTGTCATTAACAATGAGCTCTTCAGGACGTACCGTTTGTATTACAGCTTTCAAATTTGGATATAACATTCTTTAATATGTATACTAAATATTAAAAATACTAAAGTTTATAAGTTTCTAAGAAAAACTATGAGTTATTTAACAACAAAATAAAGCGATTTGATCTTCTATTTTATTAATTAATGGAAAATTTCTCGTCTTATCCTGATGTAACAATGTAAATGCGATAATTTCTCCTCTCTTCAACAATAATAATAATTGCGAAAATATTCCACGATATCTTTCTAAATTTATATTTAGCACAAAAATGACAATTCGTCCAGTCAGTAGTCTGCTCCGAGATAAAGACATCCTTGATAATAAATTGTCAACAAAACATTTAATGAGAAAACGATAAAAAAATATGAAATAATGAATGAAATACTTATTTATACAATTTGTTACGTTTGTTTATAACAAAACTAGCAAACCCGACAAACTCCGTTTCGCCACCAATTGGTTTCGTGAGAAAGATGAAATTTTTTGTTTGTTTTATATTTGAAAAGGTAAAATTTGATTTTATTACACAACAGTAATGAATTTATTTCGATTGCAAAAATGAAGTGTTTTTTAGTTGAACTTCTCTAAGTAAATGAAAGTGAACCTGCATCTTATCCGTTTCATTGAAGTGCTCTTTGGTAAACCACATTTTTTGTTTTTTGGTCTGACGTTAATACAAACAAAGCGAATGGTTTTCCAACTCGTGAACAGGCAACCTATAACTGCCCATGTGAAAAACAATGATTTTATAAATAATATATTTGAAATTTATCCCGTAAACAATAAGCTATTGGCCTTGCGACTTGTTATTGCGAACGCAAGGAAATTGCAATTGTTTGAAGTCAAACGGAAGACCAGTCGGAATCATTGGTATGTCACCAAATCGCCAGCAATTTTTTTATTGAATGATGAAATTCAGTGCGTGTACATCATTATTGTTTGCGGCAAGAATTGCTCGTTGACTTAACCAAGCATAATTCTGATAATTCTCACTAATGTCATTACTCGAATTTTTAATTACGGTGCGTGAAGTTCCAGCAATTTGCATCGAGGCACGATGCCATGCACCACTAATTTTCTTAGCTATAAACCTTACGGAAGCCCGAGACCTTTCCAACGAATGCAAAATTGTCGAAATTGGTTCGTGCGTTCTGGAGTTATATCGTCAGGAAGGAAAACCCGACTTATTTTTATATATATGTAGATAAACTATTATAATAAATTTGAAATGTTGGTAAATTTACTATTTTCAGATAATCGTCGAAAGATACACAAAAGAGCAGAACCTGCCTTTGATCGATCGTAGTAAATTTCTGGTTCTACAGGACGTCACTGTTTCACAGCTGGCAACACTTTTGAGGGACCGTATGCGAGTTGGACCTAACCAGGCATTTTATTTACTCATCAACGAAAGGACAATGGTAAGAAAAAAAACTAAATTTTCTATCTTACACCGGGACTATCATTTATCCTTTCCCCAGGCTGGTTTGTCGAAAAGTCTAGGAGAAATCTACAAGGAGCACAAGGACGAAGATGGATTCCTATATGTAACTTATGCCTCTCAAGAGGCATACGGTGGAGATATCAAAAAGTTTCAGGAAACCTCCAGTGGAGACACCAGGAACGTCCAGGAACCTCCAAATAATTTTTACAAACACTTGGTGTTCCGGGGGAGCGGGACTGGTGGAAAATTTGCCGAAACTAGATTTTGTAAGTAATAATAAATGATGTATTTGTAAGTGATCGCGTCTGCCTTGTTTTTGTTATTGTAACTTAGTGGCGTTTATTATTTATATTTTTTCTTCGTTGAAAGATAATTATTGATTGATTAAGCAGAATGCAATAATACCCCACATCAGCCTTGTCACAATTATTATTAATAATAAATAGTAACAGAACAAACAAATATAAATCAACGGATTCTTAACAATAACAAATACAATTTACAAAGTTAAATAATCATGAAGCATTTTTTGGAAAATATTGTAAACATTCGTATTTTTTATTCGCAGTGGATACATTACGTCCTGTAGAGCTCATTAGATACACATGTTGTAAATTTATCTAAAAATTTTTGGTAACAAAACAAACTTAAAATTTTGTGTTTTTCATCTCTTAATTTTTTTTGGTCATCTTAGTTTTTGAAAAAAATACTAAATAAACGCACTCTTTATGATTTATTTACATTCTATCAAATGCAATTCGTAGTTTTTGCTAGGGTTTTTGAAGTATACTGAGATGCTATAGGGTCTTACTATGTTAGACAATATTATTTAGAATTTAATTTTATACAAATTTTTTTTAATACATCATTTATTTTTAACAAATATTTTAAAAGTTATTCAATATGTAATAAATAAATGCGCTTCGGATGGATAAAATTAGGCGAATTTAGACTATTCCGGATTCTTTTATCAGAAAAATTTGTAAAGTATCTAATTTGGTATAAATTCACTATTAATATATTTGTATGTATTTATTTTATTATAACTAAAAATAAATGTAACCAATGAAATATTACAATGGCTAATAACTAGATACTGAAATTTTAACTTTAAACATTTTTCTTATTTAATTTTGTTCGCAAAGTTTTTAAATGTTATAAACATATGATATATAATAATATACATGTGTAATAAATTTTACTATTATTATTATAGCTATAAAAAAATGTAACCGATAAAATCTAACAATGGCTAATAATTAGATACTAAACTTTAAATTTCACTTTTTTTACATTGAGTTATAAAACGTTATATAATTTAAACGGAGTATCGGATTTGAATGATCTAAAAAACATTCAATTTGTAATGATTGGGAGAAAAGGTGATTAGTTTTTGGCACAGGCAGGTCCCGCCATTTCGAAGATACAGAGCTAATTGTGCAAAAAATGGCAATTTTTGAGTGAACTAAATGTCGGATTTGAATGATCTAAAAAAACTTTCTTCTTGTATTGGCAAAACAACTGCTTTTGAAGATAAAAAATTCTAACATCTTTTTTTATTTTCCATAAAATATTTTTGTAAATTTTGATTAAAAATTCAAAAAATTGCCCATGCTAGACACAGTCTAGTATTCTGGTACAAATGTTTACCCAAGTGCGTTTAGACTGTTTATGTACTGGTGCACTTTTCCAATTTTGTGAAAACTTTTGAAAAATGTGAAAATGCCGCCTAGCTAAGCACAGTATAAGTGAAAAAGTCGCACAGAATTATTTGCAAATGCGTTTAGACTGTGACTATACGGGAGCACTTTTCACTTTTGTGCAATTTTGGGAAACTATTTTTTTGAAATTGAATTCGAAATAAAATGACGATTGATAATGTTCTGGAGATGAATTGATTTATGATTTACATTTGATTTACTCAGATATAACAATAAGATAATGAAAGTTACAGTATTTGTAATAATATATTTGAAAACGTTTAAAATTTCTCGAATATTTCATTACGGTACGGGAAGTTCCAGCAATTCCTTAACGCACGATGCCATACACTACTAGTTTATTCTTAAAATCTTTTCCTTTATCTAAAATGATTGTTACAATGAACTCTTGTATCAATTTGTCCGAATCGAAATTGTCACAACTCGCGATAAACAATATGTATTTATATTGTATATATAAATATAAATTTAGAAACAAACAAATACAATTGTCGTAGTGTGCGATAATTTATTATTGAGATGATATGCAATTTATGCTGCAAATTATGACATAGCAACTATTATCATAATAAATTTATATATACTATATGAAAAACATTTATCCATCCTTAATTCTTATCGGCGACGACGTCGAAACAGACATCATTGACCGATTATTATAATTATATACGTTATATATATATATATATATATATATATACATATATATCTTCTTGTATATAAAAATGGAGTTCAATAAAATGATCCGCTAAAACTCGAAAACGACTAAACCGATTTGGCCAGTCTTAGTCTTGGAAAATTCGTGCTAATCAGTCGGTTGTCGGATATTATTTATAAATCGCGTAGAAACTTTACATTTTTATTTTGAAATTTTTTGTAGAAGCGTAATTTGTATAAAACAATGGACGGTGGCTAATACGTCAAATGTCAAATCTTATTTTTCAAACTTTTTTTGAAATGTTAATATGAAAATGCACTTTTTGGCGTTGTAGCACTCTTTTTTGAAAATCATATTTTTCTCAAACACGGTGCTCTGCAAGATCTCATTTGTATAATTATATACTCATTTGTATTTATAAAACATTTTCTAGGTTATATTATTTTTTACTTATGTTATTTTAATTCAGAACCTAAATTTGGTATCGATCAAAGGGACATTTTGTCGAATAACATTTTCCCAGTTATAATTTCCCAGAATTTATCGAAAAATAGATAGTAATATATGATTGTCCGGGGTTGAAAGGGTCCAACAATATTTGAAAGTAGAGGGAAAAGCATGTATAACCGGCTATAACCTTGATTCTCATGACTTTGATATCGGGAGATAAACGGTAATCTTTGAAAATCCATAATAAAAGTATTTTTTGCGTTGGTAGTTTTTTAGCATAAGTTGAAAATGTAATTATTTTGTAAAATTTCTTAAAATTAAAATAAGACATTAAACCTGTTTGCCACCTGGCCATTCCAAGTTATTATAGACTCCGTCTATATGGTAAAAAGGTCTAAATCATAATTCATATTTTAATGGTTTTACTAGATGAATGCTATAGCATCTACGTCAAATTATTGACTATAGAAAATAATGCGGTTTCAACTGAAAAATAATCTTGCACCTTAACACGTTCGCGCCCAATAAAAGTTTGAGTAATCGTATTATCGTATTTTGATCGTTATATACTAGATGAATGCTATAGCATCCACGTTAAGTTAGAGACTAAGAAAAAAGATTCGGTTTTAACTGAAGAGTAATCTTGCACGTTAACACGTTTGCTTCCAATAAAAGTTTTAGTAGTCAGAATATCATATTTCAATCGTCGTATACTAAATGAATGCTATAGCATCCACGACAAATATTGCGCTTTTATTTTATGCAACTATGGAAAAAGGAAAAAGTTGACGCCTTTTAAAAGTTTCCGTAGTCACATTATCATATTCAAATCGTGAATGCTATAGCATCCACGTCAAGTATTGCGCTTATGACAAATTTTTGAAAGACATTAAAAAAAAACACATTTCTACAATGATGAAGTAGCTTTGGAATTTAATAATAATAATAAAAAAAAATCTCACCCACGACCTCTGGCCAAATCCGTTTTAACGATTATTACCGTTTTAACTGAACGTAGTCAGATTTGTTCGTTTGAAATGTATTATTTGTTGTGATATTATTGGATTGATTTTTAGAACATAATGTTTGCTCAAAATCAAATTGGACCTTTGTGCCTCGCTCTGCTCTGCATATATATATATAGGGTCCGCCAAATAACTTTTTTTTTGAAAATTGTATAAAAAAAAGTACTGATTTTTTTCAATTTGAAATAATAGTTTTGGTTTGTAAGAGAAATGCAAATGGCAGCCTAACTTTTAAATGGCTGCCAAAAAATCAAAATGGATGCCAAAAAATCAAAATGGATGCTAAAGATTCAAAATGGCTGCAAAAGTTAGATGGCGGACCCTTTAATTTTTATTAAATTTACTTTAATTCATCGAATGTTAGTTGAAACTTTTCAAAAAGCAGGTCAAAGAGGAAATACCTAATTTATTTTCTATCTCTCCTCGCAGAAATTTGAAAATTTTGTATAAGCTCAGTAGTATTATTTACAATTATACACAAAATCCAAAATCCAAAAAGAATCTGTAAGATTTGAAACGTAATCAATAAGTCGAAAAACCAAAAAAAAGGACTTGGATTGGATTATACCATATAGAAAGTGTATAAAACTTTCAGACAAATAATAGACAATCTAATGTGGTTTATTGTTTATATAATACCTCATTGTATATAACATTCAAACAACAAACCCATATGAACTTAAAGTATTAGTCGGGTCAGCTAGTATATACACATATATAGACATATATGTTTTTATATATAAAAATAGAGCTTGTAATTAACAATCGGTAAAACGGATTTGGCCAGTTTTGGTCTTATACGTGTTAATCCAGAGGTTGTGCAAAAGGTGAGATTTTTTTTTATCATTATTAAATTCCAAAGCTCTAACCACTAGGCCACGGTGATGCCTGTCGAGAATTATTTACTAAATTCAATCAATTCCCCCTTCGAACAAAATGCGATAACAAAATCTGTCAAAACCGTAAACAAATCCATAAATCTAATAATAGTAACAACAAACTAAATAATAAACATTATCTTAATTGTTATTATTATTATTCATATTATGGCACAGCACACAATATATATAAATAATAAATTTATTTCGAGTAAGAAAATTCCACTACAGAATTTCGATTTCTTCTAAAGTTTTTTTTTCTTGTAAAAGAAAAGAATAAAGTTTTTCTTGTCAATTAATTGACATGGTGAAGACGACGACAACGTCAATTTGTGGCCAACCTTATCAAAAGGTCAATAGAAAGATCATACATGCACATTGACAATAATATTATGAGATTGTTATAAACAACGTGACAGAATGCATTATTTTGTCAAGATAATGCATTTTAAAATCTACTTAGAATAAAAATTTAATAGTTTTTAAAATAGTAACAAAAATATCTAGAGTGCTTGCCATGTCGTCCGAACCTAACTCAACGCTTTCCCATACATTTTTACTTAGGCTAGGATGCGCATAGTAAGCGTTACTTTAATATTTTTTTAGGTAAAATTTCTTTAGGCGCGACTAGGGTCTAAATCCGTACAAATGCAACAGAAGTGCGTTACCACAAGGTCGAGTGTTAGTGATTCGTCATTCGCTCTCGATGAGATCATTTTTATACGGGTCGATTGTGATTAGTCGTCGTGTATGTGAATAGAGATCTGTCGTTGTATGCGTACCGATATCAACAAGGAAATCGGCGTAGATAAATAAACATTTTAAAGTTACATCGTAGTACATGTTGATTTTTTGAAAAATGCCTGAATCAAAAGAATATTTTACCCTGTTCTTTGAAAATAATAAAACTAATTAAACATTTTTGCCGTGTACTAAACGTAAGTTTATTGATTAGAAATTATTTCTATATTATTCGTAGTTTCTATAAATCTTTGAAGTTATTGAAATGGAAAATATTTTTTAGGCAAAACAAATATTACAGGTGTTCAAAGAATGAGATTATATCGCCAGCGAAAAAGTGAAAAAAAAAAATACCATCAGTCAATGAATGTATGTTGATTTTAACTACATGAAGTTCTTCAAACACAATTATTACATTGATGAGTGAATTTGCAAAAACAATATTTGTTTAGGCGTTGCACACATAATCCACTGTGTGAACAAATATTATAGAAGTTTTTAATCAGCAATTACTTCAATCCTTTAATGAAGGTTTATTTCAAAATGCTAATTACAATGACAAACCGATCGTATGGCCTTAAAATGTGGTAGATCAGTAGATTTCATATAATTAATCGACTTGATCAATTAGAAGTTTAGATTCATCATTAAAATCGTCTTAAAAAAAACTATTTACATATCTTAAATATAAAATTCTTCTGTAATGGAGTATGAAAGGTTAATCCTCCTAAACGATTATTTGGATTTTCATAAATCTACCTGATGTTTGTTAAGGCAATTTTCTAGAATTTTTTAATTCATATAAATTTAGTTAGATTGTAGAAATAAATGGAAAAGATTACAAAAAAACGCTTATCATTGTTTGATATTGAAAATATTTGAGGCATTATTTGCATTGAAATAAATGAAGATTGTCGTTTGCCAAACATTTCCAATCACTTATAGGCTAAGACAATATTAAAATATAATATATTCATGATTATGAATAAGAAAAATGTAATGTCAACATTATTATTGCCGAATAGCAGCTGAGATGTGCCAAAAATTAAAATAATATAATAAGATAGAGTCAACATGCGTATATTACAAGTTCTGATAAAATCAGAATTAAAAGAGTCATAATCCAATTAATGCCGGGGGTGGTGAAGGAGTGCAAATTGTTTTCACTTCTAAGATTAAGATTAGCATATTTCCAAAATATAAAGCAAATTGGAGCATAGTAAAAAAAATTCGCAGGGCACACGCCGTTTTCCTCTCCATTTACTGCAATAATTTTGTTGATCGTAGGTTGAATAGAGCACATGTGAACAGAATTTGACAAATTAATTCACTTCAAATATGAACTTAAGTAATAATGTATATTGAATTATTAGTGAAAAAAATTTAATTTAGATCGTAAATTACTAAAAGCCAGTTAAAATATGGTACAAAATTATTAAAATTATAGGCAACGTTATTGAAGCAATTATTTTGGGTAGAAAAATTCAAGGTGATATTGTACCTTTACCGCGAATGCTATATATTAATTCTTTCTGAATTTGTTATACTTATAAAAGATTTAAATTTTCAACATGTATGTATCTATGCTATGATAATAAATATATTACAAAGGCAGACGATGTCTTTTTGTGTGATAAATTTAAAAAATCAATGTTTTAGCATTGAATAAACAAAAAATCATTCATTTATACATTCACATCTACAGGTACGACTAAAAATATTGTATAACCCTTGGCATTAAAATAAATTGAGCTATTAGAAATAAATTTTTGTTATAAATTGCAGTGTATAATTTTTAGTGTACAATTTTATTTTACATATTTGTTAAAGGGATAATTAAAGTTTTATTTGAAACAGTTCTACATTCAACATCACTTGTATATTGGTGTAAATAGTCTTTCAAAAAACAATTATTATTTTTAACTGAACAAAAAATATTAGTATAGGATATTAAAAAATGTAGATGTGGGTACAGGACAACATCTGTCGGGTCATCTAGTATATATATATATATATATATATATATATACGCAATAAAAATATAATTATTTATTCATATAAATAAATAATTTATATTCTTTAATAAATAAATGTAAATTCCCACTTACCTTTTCAGAAGCTGCTACCACATCATCTACCACGAATGCTAATGATTGTTTTTTCCTCCTGGCAAATCAAAATTTGCCAAAAAAATGATGAAATGGATGAAATGAATGGAAAACTGGAATGGAATTAAAAGAAGAAGTTTAGGAATAGATTTATGATGAATGAATTTACATATGAAGAAAGATATTACATCGGAGACTGATAATTCTAAGAAAGACATTGTTTAATATCAAATTTTATTAAATACTAGTTTTATATAAAATGAATCTTACATTATTAGTTTATAATTAGTTTAGTTTTAGGGACGCCTTCATATTAATTTTTTGTATCAAAAAATTTAATTTTTTATACATTCATAAATCATTGATGGAAAAACTACTGTAAATAGTTTTTAAGTTGTACTGAAGTTTTTGAATAAAATTTTATACAATTGAAGAAGTGGACAGTATTTATATTTATATAAATATATATATATATATATATATATATATATATATATAGAATTTTGTGATATGAATGGAACAAATATTAAATGTTAAATATGAACAATACAACACTCAGATTTTTAACACACACTTTATTTAATAATTACAGACGTTTCGAGACCATGTTATGCCTCATCTTCAGTGTAATTTCAAAAACAGTTATTTAATTACTACACATTCTTTAATATTTTATTTAAATTACATTTAATTTTTGATATACAAAAAACACGAACTATTCCTTGCAATGCTTGACTCAGTACTAAAAAGATCAATTAAGAATTAATTTATAAAGTTATTCAGTAAAAAAGAATTAGTTGATAAAGTAAATTGTTTGGATTGTAATTGTTGTTATATTGGCCTTATTTGACAGAACTTAGAAAAAAGACTCAGGCAGCATGAATTACAATGCGAAAAAATTGATAACAAAAAATTTAAAAGTACGCTTGTGGATCATGCTAATATCAACAACCATAAGTTTAATTTTGATAATCTCCAAATCTTATTCCATGAAAAAGACTTATTTAAACGGAGCATGGCAGAATCATTGTTAATAGTTCGGACTAACAATAGAGTAAATCTGAAAACCGACACAAATATTTTACACCACTCTTATATAAACATCATTAATAATTTATATATTTTTTCATTTATATTATTCTCGTCAATAAATTAATCTGTTTTCATATTTGTTGATTCTAGTACACTCCTTTTATTTACATTATAATAATACCCATCCTGTTCTCCAATATTTCGATACTTAAGATTTGTTTAAAATATTTTCATAAGTATCACATGTTTTTAGTACCGAGTCGAGCATTGCAAGGGATAGTTGGTGTTTTTTGTATATCAAAAATTAAATGTAATTTAAATAAAATATTAAAGAATGTGTAGTATATAAGTAACTGTTTTTGAAATTACACTGAAGATGAGGCATACCATCGTCTCGAAACGTCTGTAACTATTAAATAAAGTGTGTAAAAAATCTGAGTGTTTTATATATATATATATATATATATATATATATATATATATATATAGTATTAGATTAAGTTTATGAAGTATGAAGTAGATTGATAAAAATTATCAAAATGATTTTAACCAATCAACTTATTTTTGATGAGAAAATTCCAAAACTATTCAAAACTGTTTTTTTGAAAGCATATTATTAATATTAATTCAAACACACCTTTAATACAAATCATTTTGCATAAAACAAAAAATGTTGACCTTAAAAAATTGGCAGAATCTTGATTTAGTTATTTAAATTCTTATTTAGTTTTAGAATATTTTTTATTTTTATTAAACAACTTAATTAAAAACAAATTAGAACATTTAATTATATTAATAATATTTCTTTTTCCTTTTTAATAAATGTCTAATTTAAATGATTAAAATGATATTCACTATATTTTTTGTAACTTTTGAACTGTTTGTGCAATTTAAATAAAGTATTAGACAAATTTGTTTACAATTAAATTATCTATAAATCTTTCTAATATTATAAAGTCGTACAACAACTCGGTGTATTTTAAAATTAATTTCGAAAGTTGACTATTGATATGATCTTATAGATACAATTGTGTAATTAATAACTATATCTATTGTAACTTTTGAACCGTTTGTGCAATTCAAATAAAAAATTAGGCAAATTTGTTCAAAATTAAATTATCAAAAATGTTTTCTAATATAACAAAACCCTACAGCAACTCTATATACTTTAAAATCAATTTTGAAAATGACTATTGATATGAGACATAGTGTAGTACTTGGATAGTGCATTTATTTACTATGTTTTTTGTAACTTTTGAACCGTTTGTGCAATTTAAATAAGATATGAGGCTCATTTGTTCAAAATTAAATTATCAAAAATGTTTTCTAACATATCAAAACCCTTATTTTTAAGAAATATCTGATTAAAGTAATTAAAGTGTTAAAAGTAATTAACTTAAAGTGTTTTAAGTAATTTTTCCTTATGAAACCTTTATAATATATTTAAATATATACGAAAATCACTCTTAAGATTATCAGTATATTATAATTAAAATATAAATTATATATTTAACAGGCTTTTGGAAGACTTATGTAACGTTTCAAATTTAAAAATATATATATATATATATATATATATATATATATAAAGCGAAAGGTTTTTTTCAGATGGTGAAATAAATATGATAAAATTGTTCTTGGGCATCCATCCAGTAATTAAAAACAGTTTTATTGAAAAAAATGTTTTTATTCAGAGAACATACGTTTCGGGTCTAGATTTGACCCATCTTCAGTGCATATAAATAAATTTGAAAAAAAAAACACAAAAACACACAAAATTGCACGAAAAAATAAATAAAAACGTGACACGTAACAAGTACTCCAAGCTAACAACATGTTTGTTTGGAATAAGCTTTTTTATAATAAAATATATTATTTTAATTTTACAATTTTTCAAAATTTATCATAACTCGACGTTTTATCAATTTTTTGTTTCATATTTATTTTTTCGTGCAATTTCGTGTGTTTTTGTGTTTTTTTTTCCAATTTATTTGTATGCACTGAAGATGGGTATATGGAAACGTATGTTCCCTGAATACAAACATTTTCTTTCAATAAAACTATTTTTAATTATTGGATGGATGCCCAAGAACAATTTTATCATATATATATATATATATATATATATATATATACATATACATATACATATATATATATATATATATTTATATATACATATACATATACGTGGTCTGTTCAAAAAGTACCCGGAATTACTAATAATTGAATTTCGCGGGTCTGGAGTGTCTGATTGTCAAAATTTTTTTTTTATTGTGTTGGTATACATGCCCCTAAAGTATGATGAAATTTTCAGCTATATTCACTGTTTACTTTGTCTGTGGTAGTCGCTAAGGTTCGACGTGTTTTTCTGAGCTCGGCGATTTTTACAATGGAAGAATTGAAAAGTCAAAGAATTTGTATTAAATTTTGCGTAAAAAATGAAATAAAGTGTTGCAAAGTGCAAAAATTCACCAGATATGGCTCCGTGTGACTTTTTCCTATTGAAGAAAATCGCTGAGAGTGCTCAAGGACATATCAAAAAGTGAATATCAAGGGTGCTTCGAAAATTGGAAAAAACGCTGGCATAAGTGTATTATATCTGGGGGGGACTACTTTGAAGGGGACCACATTAATGTAGACGAATAAATAAATATTTTTTTGAAAAAACGAAAATTCCGGGTACTTTTTGAACAGACCACGTATATATATATATATATATGCATATATATATATATATATATATATATATATATATATATATATATATGCAGATTCAATAATTTATTGATAGATAAAGAATAAGAAACAGTCAACAAATAAGTAAAAAAGTAGAATAAATAGTATTAAAAAGTCAGAGTTACATAAGAATTCCACTTGCCTGTAGTTTACTACACATCCTCCTGCACATTTTCCTTAATTCACATCACAAACAACTGCAACAAAAAAACAAAACAAATTACAACATCATCAAAACCGATTCTGCAATCATCATTACCACTCACCTTATACTAAATAATTATTTTTTCTATCAAATCATTCCGATATATTTTGGGCAGCAGCCACCAGTGTGTCGTGTATTTCCTTAGCATAACTTATTTGTGACCTGACAGTCGACAGATATTGTGGATATGAAATGGCAGCTTGTTCAGGCTGAGGCGGAGGTAAGGGCTCCACACGAGTTGCAGCCACTGGTAAAGGTAAGTACTGGTGTGCAGATGCTGATTGGCTCAGACATTGGATGGAAGTTTTCTGGAAAGGAAATAGGCATATATATATAGACATATATAAATATATATTAAATTTTTTATATAAATTTAAAACTGAATATCACATAAATATATATATATATATATATATATATATATATATATATATATATATATATGTACGTGTATACAATACATATATGTAATACTTTTTATCCCGTTTTTCATTCTAATTCATTATATATATATATGTATATATTAGAGATGGGCTTATCATATCCGAAGCCGGATCGACTCGGATTTAACTCCGCTTCAGGGAGGAGTTATATCCGCTTAACAACTCCACGACTCCGACAACTTTGAAACCGAAATACTCGACACAAATGCGTCGAGTGCGTTGTTTATGCATCTAAGGATTTGCCAAATCCCATTTAATTTTTTTAAATGAAAATTTACGAATAAAATAAAATTAAAAAATATTAATAAACCACATGATCGACTCAACGACTCGTAAGTTTAACAGTGTTGACCAAAGTAAAAACACAAAACTTTCTTTTGATGAGAAAATAATTGATTTTTTGGAATAATTTTATTTAAAAATAATGTAGTAAACTTTGTAATAAAAGCAAAACATTTATCATAAAATATTTTTATCGAATAATGCTTCTGCTTTCTAATTTTTTTTTCTGCTATTTCTATTCGAGAATTAATATTATATCAGATAGTTCGATTAGCATATTATTACTTTTATACAATTATATAATTGTGTAAAAGTAATAATATAATATAAATATTTTTTGTTGCTTAAATACATTGACGTCACTGATATATTTTACACTCTAAAAAGTATTGTTATTTCAGGCTATAGAAAAAACCGACTAAATGTGTCCAAATTCACGGCCAAAGATTGTCGTAGTTAGAAATATGACCCCTTACTATTCAATAAATTATACTTTGGAGTTATTCACGCTTGAACACAATTTCATTGTTCTCTATCTTTGAAGTAATATTTTTGTATTTTCTGGAAAAAACGTATACCTAAAACGTCATAAAACTGCCTGTTTAGAAGACGAGAAAGCGACAGCTTCCTTAGTACCAGTGTTCGCGCCAATCAAAGCATGCGGTTATATTGATATATAAACAAAAAATCATCAGTCGATAATCACATAATAAATAAAATCAATCAATACGTTATCAAAAAACATATTAAAATTATTGTGAATACACTTATAACTTGTTATTAACATAAGAAAATATTACTAGTTACAAATTATAGTATTTTACAATTGGTCCTTCAAAATTCAATCACAACAACCATTGAAAAAATAACCAGTTTAGGGAAGTCGGATATGACAAATCCGGCGAGACAACTCCACTCGGATTCACTCCGAGGTAGGAGTTGTATCTGAGTGATAACTCCGGAGTGAGTTACCCATCTCTAGTGTATATATATATATATATATATATATATATATATATATATACTAGCTAGCCCGGCCACGCGTTGCTGTGGCTAAGTAATCTATTGGTGGCAAGGAGGTAGTTTAGAGACAGGAGAAGCATATGAAATACTTTTTATCCCGTTTTTCATTCTAATTCAGAATTAATTATTTATAAACTATCCATGTAGTTTATTCAGGGTAGTCAATTTATGATACTATCAATGATTTCATTCATTACATTCGATTGTCAACTGTCATTCTGTGTTTCTGTCAGTGAAATTAACCTCTACTACCTCATGTTAAATATAGTTTTTTTTTTTTTTTATTACAATTTATTTTTGTTAATCAAGACTTTAATGTCTTATTTACAAAATTGATATGAGCAAAAAAATATATAAAAAAAACAAAAAATGCAATACATTGATGTTAAATATAGTGAATGAATATTAGTTCTTGGTTCTATATATGTAAGGTGAAGTGAAGTTTAATTAATAATGACGCGACCAAGACGATCGAATCTTTCCAAAAAAGCCGTAATGCATGAAGAATGCGAAATATTGCAAATGCAAGGACTGAAGAAAAACATTACATACATTTACATTTATATGTACATTTTGTCGAATAACTTATTCTCTGTTATAATTTCCCAGAATTTATCGAAGAATGAATAGTAATATTTGAAAGTCCGGGGTTAAAAGTTCCACCACCAAAGTGTTCAAAACCAGTAAAGCTAAGTATTGTTTAACAACGATATTTAAAAGTAGAGGGTAAAAGATGTATAACCAACTATAACCTTGATTCTCATGATTTTGCTATCGGAAGATAAACGGTTATTCTTTGAAAATTTGGTGATTCATTAGGTGAAAATGTATTTTTTTTTGAAAAATACTTTTAAAATTAAAATATGACATTAAACCTGTTTGCCACCTGGCCGTTCCAAGTTACCCCGCCTATAGGGTAAAAAGGTCTAAATCATAAATCATATTTTAATGATGAATGCTATAGCATCTACGTCAAATTATTGACTAAGGAAAATGATGCAGTTTCAACTTAAAAATAATCTTGCACGTTAACACGTTCGCGCCCAATAAAAGTTTGAGTAATCGGATTATCGTATTTCGATCGTTATATACTAGATGAATGCTATAGCATCCACGTTAAGTTAGAGACTATGAAAAAAGATGGAGTTTCAAGTGAAAACTGATCTTGCATTTTAACACGTTCGCGCCCAATAAAAGCTTGAGTAATCGGATTATCGTATTTTGATCGTTATATACTAGATAAATGCTATAGCATCCACGTTAAGTTAGAGACTATAAAAAACTGAAAATGGAGTTTTAACTGAAACTGATGGAGTTTCAACTGAAAAGTGATCTTGCATTTTAACACGTTTGCTCCCAATAAAACTTTTATTAGACAGAATATCATATTTCAATCGTCGTATACTAGATGAATGCTATAGCATCCACGAAAAATATTGCGCTTCTATTTTACGCAACTATGGAAAAAGGAAAAAGTTGGCGCCCTTTAAAAGTTTCCGTAGTCACATTATCATATTTAAATCGTGAATGCTATAGCATCCACGTCAAGTATTGCGCTTATGACAAATTTTTGAAAGACATTAAAAAGTACATTTCTACAATGTAGAAGTAGCTGGCAGTTTAACTGAACGTAGTCAGATTATTGTTCGTTTGAAATGTGCCATTTGTTGTGATATAATTGGTTTGATTTTTATAATATAATTAATATTTGCTCAAAGTCAAATTGGACCTTCGGGCCTCGCCCTGCTCTACGTATATATTTTTTTATTAAATTTACTTTAGTTCATCAAATGTTACTTGAAACTTTTCAAAAAGCAGGTCAAAGCAGATATATCTGATTCATTTTCTATCTCTCCTCGCAAAAATTTGAATATTTTGTATAAGCTCAGTAGTAATATTTATAATTATACACAAAATCCAGAATCCAAAAAGAATCTGGAAAACTTGAAACGTAATCAATGATTCAAAAGACCAAAAAAGACTTGGATTGGATTATATCATAAAGAAAGTGTTTAAAACTTTCAGACAAATAATAGACAAACTAATGGGGTTTATTGTTTTTATAATACCTCATTGTATATAGCATTCAAACAACACATCCTTTATACACTTAAAGTATTAATATTTTTGAATATCTAAAAATTGTTTAGAATATACCTTACTTAGCAAAACAATGTTTATCAGGTCAGCTAGTATATATATATATATATATATATATATATATATATACATATATATAAATTAACTTACCAAATGTAGTTCGATTTGATCACACTTTGAATAAAAGTCTTCAATGCATTTATCAAACCGAGTATCATCATCAACTGTGGTCTTACTGTAAAATAAAATAATCATTTATTGAAAATATTTACATTTATAAATTTATTTAAACTATTACATTATACTTACACCATTCCTGTGTCAAGTTGGTGATTCTTATGTAAGACTTGTGCTGCTGTTTTTAAGGTAACCTGAGACAAAGGACAAAAATCAACTTCATAATTAAAAAAGACACAAAAGAAGTTTTACTAATACTAAATCAAAGAGTCCTTTATCATCTTACCGAAAGTGACTCCCTCAGCGGTCCAATCAAAGACTTGACCTTCGATATATTATCCAGCTTATCGGCAGGTGGAACTTGAGCATTCTGCTGCTGCTGCTGTTGCTGTTGTTGCTGTTGCTGCTGCATAGCATGTTGCTGTTGCATTTGTTGAGGAGAAGGTTGCTGCATAATACCTTGAGGTACTCCGACACCTCCAGGACCAACAGGCACACCTCCAGGTCCAACAGGTACACCTCCTGGTCCTACAGGGACTCCTCCAGGACCGACTTGGACTCCTGGCATTCCCATTTGGTTTACTGGGACCCCCACGCCTTGTTGGGGCATACCGTGCATGTTCATATTCATCATGGTAATGGAATCTGGGTGAAACTAACTTGTGCACAATTAATAATGGATGGTAAAGATTAAGTTTTTGATTATTATGGAACCGATGGGTAATTTTTAACAAGATTTGGTTTATTTAATGTTTTTTACATAATTTGACTCAATGCGCGTCTTTAACCTAAAATGTCTGACATTTCACGCAAGTGGTGTTTGTGAACAGTGTGAAGTTGGCTACGTATCACTTCACAACTATGTTTAAATTTATGGCGCCAAGTTTGAAATTTAAATTTGACAAAGTTTATATATGTGTAAATATATATAAATTTATAACAAATTTATTATGAAAGTCTTAAAAAAACAAGCGAAATACAAATTCTAATAAATAATGGAAAATTATTTAGTATGAACTGTGAAAAATGTAACTTTAAGTCAATATTGTGAGTAAAAGTGTCATAGGACTTCACATCTATCTTCAAGTTTAAGGCGCCAAGTTTGAAATTTAAATTTGACAAAGTTTATACATGTACTCGTATATATATATATATATATATATATATATATATATATATATATATATATATATATATTTATAACAAATTTATTATGAAAGTCTTAAAGAAAAGACAGGAAAATACAAATTCTAATAAATAATGGAAAATTATTTAGTATTAACTATGAAAAATGTAACTTAAAGTGAATATTGTGAGTAAAAGTTTCATAGAAAATATTAATAAAGGAAAATAAATCACTAAATTTTGTAAATTTATAAAATTAGATTATATTGATTAATAAACTCGTAAATTAGTGGAAATTTTATAGAAAAACAAGGAAAATTGGAAAATTATTCATTAGACTTAAAAAAATTTAAAAATAGAGTGTCACTGTTTAAAAAGCTCTTCAGGGCGCACCGTTTGTACTACAAACTTGTAATTCAAGTATGTTGTTACTAAATGTATGTACTAAATATAAAAAATACTAAAATATATGCTTTATTAATAAGAAGTGTGAAATATTTGCGACTAACTGAATAAAGTGCATAAAGTGCTCTTGTAAACACAATGTTACTATTCAACGAGCTCTTCAGGACGCACCGTTTGTACTACAACCTTGTAATTCAAGTATGTTGTTACTAAATGTATGTACTAAATATAAAAAATACTAAAATATATGCTTTACTAATAAGAAGTGTGAAATATTTGCGACTAACTGAATAAAGTACGTAAAGTCCTCTTGCAAACACAATGTTACTTTTCAACGAGCTCTTCAGGACGCACCGTTTGCATAAAAACTTTGTAATTCAAGTATGTTGTTACTAAATGTATGTACTAAATATAAAAAATACTAAAATATATGCTTTACTAATAAGAAGTGTGAAATATTTGCGACTAACTGAATAAAGTACGTAAAGTGCTCTCGTAAACACAATGTTACTATTCAACGAGCTATTCAGGACGCACCGTTTGTACTACAACTTTGTATTTCAAGTATGTTGCTACTAAATATGTGTACTAAATATAAAAAATATGAAATTAATATATTTTAGAAGAAAATTACAAGTTATCTATTAATCATACGTTACGAAATTCAATTATAAATTAAAATCCCTTTATAAATTTAAATTCAACATTTTAATATTTATTTTAATAATTCCTTCGATTTGACAATACTATTTGACTTATATTAATATTATTTAATAATAATTACTATTAAAACCCTTTTTCCATCTCAAAGGGCTTTCTCGTTAACAGTAAATTCATTTATATTTATATTTATTTTTAATAATATAATAACAGTATTTGAGTTTGATGAATTATTTTGAACACATAGAAATCAGATTATTTCGATTTATGATAATGAGGACTTAATTATTAAAGACTAAAATATACAATATATATATATATATATATATATATATATATATATATATATTTGTATCTAAATTGCTAAATATTTTATTTAAATTTACCTCGTTTTCTTCGATATATTTTCGTTGATATAAATTTATTTAATAATATTAATAATTATATTAATATATATTCATATTATATATATAATTATTAAAACAAAATAGTTATTGCTCATCCACATCCAAAATTGAAAATATTAAAAATTTATATATATAATATATTTTTTATAAAGCTTGTTCTTAATTCTATATATATAGAATTTAACATACGTTCAATATATTTGATATTGATTTATAATTTTTTTATTGATTGATTTACTTAATTAATAATTTATTACGTTAACGAATTAAAAATAAATTCATTCAGCATAAATAGAATAAAATTTTATATATATTTATAAACTAACTAAAAATAACAACCGTTTTTTTTAATTATAATTTACATTCGATAAATATTTTGTAAATTAAATATTTTATAAATTAGTAATATTTATAAATAAATATTTTATGAATCAATTATATTTATTTAGGATTTTTATCAAATTTACGTATATATTCTTTGAAGATGGAACTGTGTTTATATTTATAAACAATTTTATCAATGTCTGAAGAAATATTATAAATAATTATAAAAAATAGATAATGATAGAACTAATGTTACTAGATTAAATATACTAAAAATAATTTATTGTTCTATTTTGTTTGTTATTTTAATAATTATATATTTTTAATATAATTGACGTTGTTATTAAAAACATATTAAATAAAATATGTAGTTTATAATAATATTTTATAACGGTTTCCCTAATTTACTTTGGAATATCTTACATAACTTCAAAAGCACTCGATTTATATAAATGATGTATTTTAAGAATTTGTTTGCAATGAAATTATTAATAATGTTGTCGAACATTATAATGCCCTACAGCAACTCAGTATTCTCAAAAATTGCATACTAAAATTTCTGCATCCTACATGCATCAAAAAATGCATTTTCTTCGAAAAACTTGTATAACTCCAAAACCATTCGATTTATACAAAAGATGTATTAGAGAGATTTGTTCAAAATTAAATGGACTACAATATTGTCTAACATCATGATGCCCTACAACAACTCAGTATTCTCAAAAATTGCATACTAAAATTTCTGCATCCTATGTGTATCAAAAAATGCATCTCTTTCGACTTGTATAACTCCAAAACCATTCGATTTATACAAAAGATGTATTAGAGAGATTTGTTTAGAATAAAATAATCTACAATATTGTCTAACATCATGATGACCTAAAACAACTCGGTATACTCATAAATCACGATCTAAGTTGCTATTTCTTCATATTTATCGTTAAGAGCGCCAATTTCAAATATCTTACGTAAGTCCGAAACCACTCGTTTAGTATGAATGATGTATTAGGGAAATATATTCGTATTTAAATAATCTATAATATTATCTAAGATCATAAAACCCTACAGCAACTCTGTGTACTCAAAAACCACAATTTTTTATAATCCACAGTTCCACCTTATAACAAATCATTTAACAAAAATAAATAATTTACTAATAAATAATTTTTTGAGTAAAATTTTCGACCCACGCACCTACTAATAATCTTTTTATCTACATATAATTTATCTATTTTTTTTCAAGTGTCTTACACTTTCATTTAAAATTCATACCCGAGTTTTGAACTTCTTACACATCTATAAATAAATAACATTTAATAATAATAATAATATTAATACGATTATTAATTAGTTAATTATTTTACAAGCTTTGTTTTTGTCTCTTGATTGCTTATTTTGTTACTTAGAATGATTTCATCAGCGTTTATAATTTTTTTTTGAACGACATTTATTTATTAATTTGATATAAGAAGTGTACTAACATTAAAAAGCCGTCGAGATAAACAGTTATCAGTAATTGTTACTAATTATTATTAATTAATTATTATTAATTATACGAGCTTTTAGCTATCAGAAGATTTTTTGGAACTAAATTGGATGTAGGAGTAATTTCTGCTGCAAAAGAAAGGTTGTTTTTAGGGAATGCAATACCGATGGAAAATTTCAATACCGGTATTTCGGTAATTTTTCATTTTAAAAACGGAATACCGGTAAATTACCGGTATTTTTATTATCTTAAACAAACGTAAACAAATTTCAAAGTTACTAGTACAAATATTTAAAAAATGTATATACAACTACAGCTATATTCAACTAAACAATAAAATAAAACAATAAGTTTATTTTTTTAAATAATAATTTAACAAAATTATATCAAATTTAATTAATTCATCATCACTATCGAGTATATTGAGTACTTTTCTCCAAAAACAAACTTATGAGTAAGAAAGACCAAAAAACTCATAAAAGATCATATTACATTATTATAATAAAAAGTATTGTCTGTATCCGATGTGTTAAATTAGCATAATCTCCAATATTTTAAAAAAATAATAATTCTACACTAATTTAAGATCGGATACTTTGTCGAGATAAATAATAAGTTACCATAATTGTTGAGTATTGTTATTTAAAACAATGTGATTCTTCTATAGTATTTCCAAATTTCGAAACGTTTTCGAAAAATAATATTTTATAATTGTAATAAGAAGCAAAAATATTTAGTAATTATCATAATTATTATGTATAAAGTTAGAAAAAAATAAAGCTTACGCAGGGGTAATGATATAAAATATATGATGTATGATATAAAATATTTTGGCGCAAATATCACTTAAAAAACCGTTACACTTTTACAAAATATAAAACAAACATCATAATCCTTCAGTCCAATTCTATTTATTGTAACACGATATGAAGCCCTTTGGAAAGCAATAAATATTCAGTTTAATGACGAGTTGAGATAATATTTGATATTTGTCTATCTTATATAATCACTTGAAGATATAGCTGTTTATGCGATTACGGAATTTGAAGATAAATTTGTTCCGAGAAATTTAAACTTTAGTGTATTATGTATCAAATAGCGCTTATGTAAAAATACCGATATTTTTGGAATAAATACCGGTAAAAATCGGACGGTTTACCGGTAATTCGGTACATCGGTATACCGGTATTGCATTCCCTAGTTGTTTCTAACTTTTCTGGTGCACCAGAAGTCTAATTCCTTCACTATTATTTTAATTGTCAATTAAAAATTAAGTCTTAGTGTCTAATTTATGACCTGGAGGTCTACCATTACTGCAAAAACAATTACTGGTCATCGTACCTTGATAATCGAGAGATCTACCTGGGTTTCTCCTTGGTGACCAGGTTCTTCATTTTTCTGCAAAATTAATTACTGGATTCCCTGTTTTAATCAACTAAAAATCTCTCATATCCTGGGTCTTGTTTCTTCCGCAGAAGCAATTGCTGGTCCTGGTTTGGTAAGTCAGAGGCTTAATTGGTGACCAGGAAATAAATTGTAGTCCTATTTTGATAATGCAGATGCCTAATTGATGACTTGCGTAATGAATGATTGATTGGTAGTCCTTTCTTGATAGTGCAGAGATCTAATTGATGACCTGTTTTTTGCAAAATCAATGATTGGTCGTTCTACTTTGATAATTCATAGGTCTGTTTTGATAATATGAAGTCATTGGTGAAATCGCATCACCTTCCTGAAAAAAAGAGAAAACTAGTGAACTTCCCGTACCGTAATGAAATATTCAAAAATTTAAAACGTTTTCAAATATATTATTACAAATACTGTAACTTTCATTATTTTTGCATTATTTTGTTATATTTGAGCAAATCAAATGTAAATCATAAACAATTTATCTCCGGAACGTTAACAATCGTCATTTCATTTCGAATTCAATTTCAAAAAAATAGTTGCCTAATTTGCACAAAATTGAAAAAGTGCTCCCGTATAGTCACAGTCTAATTTGATATTTTGATGTTTGATTCATTCAAACTGGTTGTTCAGTACGCCTCAAATCATCGAAGAACGATTGTATCCACACATATGTACATACATTCATTTTTTCTAAGGTATGCCAGAATGTTCAGAAACCTCTGAAACGTAAATATATGAAAACATTTTCAATTTCAATTTTTGGACGATTGCATTAACTTATGGGAAGACAATAAATTGATTAAATTGAAAACTAGATAAGATGCTTACTAATAATTTTGGGCATTTTCAGTGGCGTCGGAACCAAATTTTTGATGGGTGGGCTCGTTTTTTTTTTTTTTTTTAGATAGGCAACCAGTGGTCTCATTTTTTTTTAGAGATATTAGCCCATATAATTTTTTGAAATTGATGGGTGGGCTGAGCCCCCCCATCAAAATTCATGGGTGGGCTCAAGCCCACACAGCCCACACGGTTCCGACGCCACTGGGCATTTTTATTGCAATTTAATTAGTTTTATGGCAATAAGGATTCATCCAGATGCCATACTCATAAATCGTTAAAAATAAGAGAAACGGTCAATAGTGCAAAATTCGTAGACATACTTTTTTTCCGAGCGATTTTGTTATACAAAACGCTATTCAAATTATGCAATTATTTTACTTTTTTTACATTTACATATTAAGCTATTAATTCTAATCAAACTAGTGGTGTATGGCATCGTGCCTTAAGGCAAATTGCTGGAACTTCCCATACCATAATGAAATATTCGAGAAATTTTAAACGTTTTCAAATATATTATTACAAATACTGTGACTTTCATTATTTTTGCTATCTTAATTGTTATGTCTGAGCAAATCTAATGTAAATCATAAATTATCTCCAGAACATTAACAATCGTCATTTCATTTCGAATTCAATTTCAAAAAAAAAAAAAATAGTGGCCTAATTTACACAAAATTGAAAAAGTGCTCCAACATAGTCACAGTCTTATACGCATTTGCAAATAATTCTGTGCGACATTTTCACTCATACTGTGCTTAGCTTGGCGGCATTTTCACATTTTTCAATAGTTTTCACAAAATTGGAAAAGTGTTCCAGTACATAAACAGTCTAAACGCACTCGGGTAAACATTTGTACCAGAGTGGCGCTTAGACTGTGCTTAGCCTGGGTGATTTTTTGAATTTTTAATCCAAAATTACAAAAATATTTTATGGAAAATAAGAAAAGATGTAATAATTTATATTTATCCTCAAAAGCGATTGTTTTGTTAAGACAAGCAGAAAGTTTTTTAGAACATTCAAATCGGACGCTTAGTTCACTCAAAAACTGCCATTTCTTGCATATTTAGCTCTGTATCTCCGAAACCGCTGGACCTGCCTTTGCCAAAAACTAATAACCACTTTTCCCCGTCATTACGAACTGAATGTTTTTTGGACCATTCAAATCAGATGCTCCGTTCCCTCAAAAACTCGATTTCTATTTTCTGCACTATTTGCTCTTTATCTCCGTAACTGCTGGACCTGCCTTTGCCAAAAACTAATCAGCACATCTCCCTATCAATAGGGATCGAATGTTTGTTAAACCATTCAAATCGGTTAATCCGTGCGCCCGAAAACGTGGACAAAAAATTGTATCCAGACATACATACACACTCACACACACACACACATACACACACATCCATTTAGTTTCTGAGGTATGCCCCTTAAAAATGTTCAGAAACTTTCAAAACGTCGAGAAATGCAAAATTTTCATTTTCCATTTTCGGCCCATTACTATAACTACCCTACGGGAAGTTAATAACAAAAGCTTGGTTTAAACTATTCAATTCAAGAGTCTAATTCATCCCTTACCTGTGAAACGATGCTGGATCTATTACTAGGTGTCCCCAAATCTAAATCCATTGCAAAGGGCCCACTAAGTGACCTCTGCCCTGAAGGAGTCAAATGCTGGGTGCTGTACTCTGAAGGCGAATGGTGCTGGTGAAGTCCTGGTAAAACGACCAGAGGACGATCGTGAGACGAACTCAATTCTGGCGAGGAATCGCTAAAAACAATAATTTAATTAAGTGAAAAGATCTAGGGCAGAATTGGATGTGTATTATTACCTGATTGCACCCGAGTCTAACTGGAGAAGAGGCTTCCTATCTTCTTCATCGGCAGCTGCTGATGGCGAGCGGTCTGCTGCATGTGATGGGCCCTAAATAGAAATGATACAAAATCCGGGAAAAATTCCAGACAACTTCTAACTACCAACTAAACATGGTAAAATCAACTGTCAATCAATCATCTGTCAAAGTGATGTCGTCTACTTACAGCATGCCTGGTACTATCATGGCATTCACAACGACAATCTTCAGGATCAACATAACTGCGTACCATTGAAGAAGATCCTTGAGGTGTCAACGATCCTCCTGCTCCATGACCTGCTGAACACTGATTTGTACCCGACACATTCGGAGGCGACGTTGCTGCCGATCTATGCTGAGAAGGCTACAGAAAAGTGAAAAATAAAACGAGTCCTTTACCTTATTTAACACTATTCCTACCAGGACCGGTCAACTCAAACTCAAATGACCGTTTTTGATTTTTTGATTAGTATTTTTTATATCAACCGTAATTGAATCGTCATCAAACTTCACGACTTTTCCTAATATGGGTCATTCTTTTACAAACCGTACACCATCCAGACCTTGACATTTTAGAATTGAATGAAATTTTACAGATATTATACATAAAATCATTTGACAGGTATTTCAGGATTTTGCTGAAAAAAATTTTTTTACGTAAATATTTACGATTGAAAAATGGATTTTTTGCTCAATTTCTATGAACATCATCTGCGGTAAATTAATTATCTCCGCATGTGCTGATCGGATCACTATTATTATTTTTTTATTAGATTCATATTGAAGTGAACTTTGTAATGAATAAAATTTTTCTTTTTGTTCAACAACAACCCTTAAATATTTACAAAGGTTTTACTCAGCCTTACCCCAACGTGAATCGATAAAAAAAACATATTTTTTCTTTTTTTCTCTGCAACAAAATTCTTTTTACAATTTGTTGGAGATTTTGTTACATCGAAAGATATTAAATATTTTCAAGCGCGAGCCGCGCTTTTCACGTCGGGGCCTCAAAGACTTGTACTCATTTGTGAATTTCAAATGACAATCTTATTGTTTTCCGGTTGAAAATATTTTATAATTTCTGGTGAAAAATGAATATATAGTCAAAAAAATAGGGGAGAGCGGAGCTTAAAAGTTCGTGGGTAAAAAGATCCACTGCCAATATCTCAAAAACAAGTAAAGTTAGAAATTTTTTTACAACAATTTTGGCTGATTTTGTTCGCCCTATCATCTTTCTGAAACATTATCTGAAATATTTTCTTTCAGGAAATCTGTTTTGTATTCGTACTTAGTTGATTTTTTTCTGAATTCCTGTTGGAACTATACGGCAAGTTAATTGGAATAGAAAGTTCCTGCCTTGTACATCGTCTTCCCGTAATTTCTTTATGTGAAAACAATGGATTTATCCTGAATAAATACAAAATAAGGAAAATCCTTGATAAATTCTCTCTAAAATTCATATTTTACCGAATGATTTCTAACTACTTTATGAATGACATCTACACCAAACACGACGCTAATACCAATTGAATTGACTCCCGTATTAGTGTAATTTTTTCAACATATGCGTATGTAAGTGAAAATTAGTATCTTCTTTCTTAGCTTCCAAAATTGTAAATATTATTTGAGTTAAGTCCTTGATTTTTAGTTCTACCAGCTACAAATAGCTGTTATATTGCTTCAATTGTACCTACCATCACAGTTTCTTTTTTTACTAAAAGTTTAGCTATAAGTTGGATGGTAAAAAACGCTTAAATTTTTTATACGGTTTCATTGGTTATAAATGTTCAAAGAAATTCTCAGTTTTCTACGTATACTGGATGGTTATCAAATATTTACACCCCATTTGTGCGATTTGCTGGGCATATTTATATATTTACATCGTGTATTGAACAGTTACTAAAATTTTATACTACGTTTTACTGAATATTATTGAACATGTGTTGAATAAATTTACACCTTACCTTTATTGAAAATATATGTTTGTCGGTAGTAATACGTGGCCTTTTACAACAATTTTGATTGCTGTCAATGTAGTTGAACCAACTTTTGGATTCAAAACAAAACCTATCACTATCACTCTAAATTCGTCTGAATTTACATTTTCTTGTAAGTCTGATACTACAAAAAATGCTGTCCGAACATCGTCTTTCGTACTACCGGTCAAATGACCGGTCGCGGTAGGTAAAAATAAAAATTGGAAAAACAAATTTACATTGAAAAATGTATCATATTCACATATTAGGAAAAGTTATGAAGTTTGATGACGATTCAATTACGTTTAATATGAAAAATACTAATCGAAAAATCAAATTTCACTCAATCATTTGACCGGTCCCGGTAGGAATAGTGTCAACTGACTTCTTATCACTTACAATGTTGACTGCAGTCGGTATAGTCTGTATCCTCTTCGGTGGCCTCCGCTTCTCAGGAATGTCCTCAAAATTTATCCAACTTTTGACAGGAGCAGATCTCGACATGGTTCTTTCTTCTCGTGCTGAGTTTGGAGGCGTTTTCCTCGGAGGCAAAGGCGGCGGCGGAGTCGAACATGATTCTCTCCTCGATGTCGATGTAGAATGATGCTCTCCTGATTGGGAGGCTGTCGATCCTGTGCGTCTTCGAGCTGGAGCAATGGCTTGCTCCGCAAATTCAATCCAACTAGATGATAAAGGACATAGAAATGTTTTATGTTGGTAGCTAAAAATTATAAACAGCTTCATCTACCTTTCGGCTGCTTCAGCTACAGGTCTTCTAGGCGACCTTTGACGTCCTTCTTCTGCTTCAGATGAATGTGCTGTTGAGGGCAATTTGATTCGCAAACGTTCTTGCTGTTGTTGTTTAGCATTACTAGCTGTCAAGGAGTTCTCTTGCTGAGCTGCGCTCTTCAGAAGTTGCTGGAACCTGCTGGGTTCTATTGGAGTTGTTGGGCGAGGTCTTTCCACCCTAGAAATAAAATAATGAAAGCATCATATAAAATATTAGATATAAAAATGAATCGCGAAATGTGTTGGTAAACGCATAGCTCAACAACGCCTGTACCAATTTGGCCAATTCTTTATTTAAAATGTCCGTTGAAGTCCAAGGGTGGTTCTTACGGCGAGAAAAGATCGAATAATTGCCGCGAAAACCGTAAAAATAGCCCTTTTCTTTTTCATTTTTTTTTTGCTTTAATGCTATTACATAAAGTTCATATTAAATTACAAGCACCCACTGTATACTTCTCCTAAACTATTATTCGGTTTTTGATAAATCTTCCTGAAGTTTGTTAAGAAAATTTTCTAGAATGTATGTGATTATAAAATACTGGCATGTATGTGCAATACTGTAGAAATAAATGGGAAATATTGCAAAAAACGACATGTCATTGTTTGCATTGAAAACAAATGAAAACTATCATCTACCAAAAATTTCAATTTACTTATGAACCCAGACAATGTTCGAATATGTATGATGAATTTATGATTATGAATAAGAAAAATGAAATGTCAACATTATTATTGCCGAAAAGCAGCTGAGATGTGCCAGAAATTAAAATAATATAAAATACAGTATATGTATGGAAGATTGAATGATACACATACGAACAGGATATGACAAATTATTATTATTATTTTTTATTATTAACTTTCTAAATAGAAATCAGAACGAGTTACAATTCTGTAAGCTATTGTGATGTATGTAACTCAAATACAGTATTTGAGTTCAAAACAAAAATATAAAATAATGATATGTAAAAATAAAATTGTTTAAGAAACTCCCCAGTGGGAGTTTTGTCTATGGTTCATCCCCATAGCACCATATCGGCTTAATCACCGTTCTGTATATTAGCACCTTATTATCGAGGGACAATTTAGATTTTGGGCCTAACATTCAATATAGGGATTTTACTTTTCTCTCTAACTGTTTACATTTGTTGCTGATTTGTGAATTCAATTCAATTTTTGTCTAAGTGCAATCCTAGATACTTTATAGTATCTGATTGAGGTATCGTTTTATCATTGATTTTTACTGCCGGACACTTGTCTCTCTTTAGGGTGAAAGTGACTTGGCAAGACTTTGATTCATTAATTTTAAGTCTCCACTTCTGGGCCCATGCTTCTATTTTGTTTAAATGGTGCTGTAGCTTTGTGCTAGCTGTTACAGAAATTATATGGGATGTTGCTATTACTGTGTCATCACCTATGTACCTAACATTGCATCTTCTTTGTATCTAACATTGCATTGATTGTGGTAAATCGTATGTAAAAATAATATAAAGGGTTGGGCCCAAGCAACTGCCTTGTGGGACGCCGGCTTTTATGAATCGATAGCTGGATAAATCTGTAGCAACATTGGTTCTGAACTGTCTTTTGTCCAAGTAGGATTGAAAGAATTTGTGGCAAAGTAATTCACTCAAAATATGAAATCAAGTATTAATCAGGGCCGGTGCTACCTTTAATGCGATACATGCGAAAAATACGAGTGCACGCCTTAGGGGGCGCCAGCACAAGATTCGGATATTAAATTTTCAATATAGTTTTTTTTTCAATATATAATTTCTTTGCATCTTTCACTAATCTTTCCACAATATTTTTAAAATTCGTAAAAATTTCACTTTATAACAACAAATGGGAAAGTAAAGATGAAAACATACAATTCCGCCCTCACGATATCGATTAGGAGAAGTTTAAGATTCATTTTGGATATCTTAAATAATAAAAAATTAAACTAATTTAATCCAACATGAAGTACCAGTGTTATGTTATGGTTATGGTTATGTTATACTGTTTAAAAGACCTTAATTTTCAATATTGTGTTGGAATTGAGGCTCATCATTTTATTTAAAGCAGTTCTACATTTAACATCGCTGATATTATAAATGTATATGCATTTTGGCGTGAAGAGTAATTTAAAAAACAATAATTATTATTTTTAGGTAAACGGTAAATATTAGTATATTATATTAACAAATTGTAGACATAGGTACAGGACAACGTCTGTCGGGTCATCTAGTTACAAATAATATGCCTTTTGGACATTTCAAATTGACTTACTTGCAAGTGGTTTTATTATTTTTCCTCCGCTGCTTGACGGGTACTATAGGAACAGCCACAGGACGTTCTTGCGGTAAAGTCGTAGGAACATAAGGAAACTCCTCCAACTAAAACATACAACACATAAACATCTACAATATTCAACGCAACAGTCACAAATAGGGAATGCAATACAGGTATACCGGTATACCGAATTGCCGATAAACCGCCCGATTTTTCGGAGGGTATTTTTACCGGTATTTACTCCAAAAATACCGGTATTTTCGGTATTTTTACATAAGCGCTATTTGATACATAATATACTAAAGTTTAAATTTCTCGGAAAAAAATTATCTTTAAATTCCATAATCGCATAAACAGCTATATCTTCAAGTGATTCTATAGGATGAACAAATGTCAAATATTTTAACTCGTCATTAAACTGAATATTTATTGCTTTACTAAGGGCTTCATATCGTGTTACAATAAATAAAATTAAACTGGTAGATAATGATGTTTGTTTCATCTTATGTAAAAATGTAACGGTTTTTTAAGTGATATTTGCGCCAAAATATTTTATCTCATACAGATTGCCCCTGCGTAATCTTTATTTTTTTCTAACTTTATACATAATAATTATGATAATTACGAAATATTTTTGCTTCTTATTACAATTATAAAATATTATTTTTCGACAACCTTTCGAAGTTTGAAAATACTATAGAAGCATCACATTGTTTTAAATAACAATACTCAACAATTATAGTAACTTATTATTTATCTCGACAAAGAATCCGATCTTATTATGCTAATTTAACACATCGGATACAGACAATACAGTTTATTATAATAATGTAATATGATCTTTTATGAGTTTTTGGTCTTTCTTACTTATAAGTTTGTTTTTGGTGAAAAGTACTCAATATACTCGATAGTGATAATGAATTAATTGAATTGGATATAATTTTGTTAAATTATTATATAAAAAATAAACTTATTGTTTTTTATTTATTGTTTAGTTGAATATAGTTGTAGTTGTATATACATTTTTTTTATATTTGTACTAGTAACTTTCAATTTTGTTTACGTTTGTTTAAGATAATAAAAATACCGGTAATTTACCGGTATTCCGGTTTTAAAATGAAAAATTACCAAAATACCGGTATTGAAATTTTACATCTACTAACCTCAAAAGAGTCCTCATTCAACTCAGCGACCAGAACCCTAGCCTCCGGCTCCTGCTCTGCAATTTGCGCCTCAGCATCCTCCTCCTTTTCCTGGCGCCTTCCTCCTCGCCGCCTGAAGAAGACGACGATGACCTTCTCTGAAGATCGACAACGGCCACTCTATCTCTGTCGTCTATAGTCGCACCTCTGTCGTCGTCCATTTCGTCCTCGGACGACCGATGACTTCTTTGTGCTCGTTCCAGTTCTGCACGTCTCCTGACGGCGGCAGAACTGCTCGAACGTGGTGATACGGAACCATCGGATGATGTGTCCGTTTTGGGCGCCCGAGAAGAGTTTCGGATGAT
>NW_020539727.1:24335023-24359844 GCF_003426905.1 Ctenocephalides felis
TTAATAAATGTCCTCTGATTTTAATATATTCCTTTCTCAGTGCCATATTTTAACTTTTAAGTTGCAGATTCTGCAAAAAGTGAATGCATTTCTGCTTTATTGCATCCACTTTAGCAAAGTTACAAATTGTCTTTTGTCATTGTTAAAAAGTCCGATGAACAGAAGAACTAAAGAGCTAAAATGCTAAAATTGTAAAAAAGATAAAAGTAGTTTCATCGTCTGTAGTTTCATTTCAAACTTTTTATAATAGTCTATTATTTCACTTTGGAGAGATAGTAGACTATTTAGTTTTATTCATTTATTGTAACTCTTGTAACTTTCAAACAGTAAGTCACATTGGATGTATATTCAGGAAATTGTTTAAAATTAAATAGTCTCTAATATTGTCTAACACTATGATGCTCTTCAACAACACATCGGTATACTTTAACTTGCTATTTAAAGTGCCTTATTAGACCAGAAGTGCCACAAGTGCTATATTTTAAAAATCCTATTTCCTAAACCATTCGATTAATATGAATGGGGTAAAAGACAAGTTTATTTAAAATTTAATAGTCTATAATATTGTCTAACATTATCATGCTCTACAACAACTCGGTATACTTTAAAATCGCTATTTAAAGTGCCTTAATAGACCAGAAGTGCCACGAGTGTACCTATGATTTTAAAAATTCATATTTCCTAAACCATTCGATTAATATGAATGGGGTAAAAGACAAGTTTATTTAAAATTAAATAATCTTTAACTTTGTCTAATATCATATGTTCCTACAGCAACTCGGTATACTTCAAAATCGCAACAAAAACAGAACATTTTAATCCAACTTCAACTCGGAATTGACTAAACTCTCATCTTAGTTAAAAATTAAATAATCTCCTCGCCTTCAGAAAATAATTTGAAAAAGTTATGAGTGCTCCCCTGGGGGGCCCCTCAGGGGTGCTCCACCTGTCCTGGAACATCTCTTCGAGTTTCGAAGTTGAAAAAGTTTCGTAAAAGTTTTGTCTAACTAAATATAAAATGGACGTAAAAAACAAATTAACAACTTATCAAACGCAGCGAATTGAGGAAAAGTCTGATTTTGTTGGTAATATTTAATTTTATCTTCTAGAAATGGATAATAAAATATTAATAAATAATTATTAAGTTGATTTATGCGGTTAATTTATTATTAAACCTAGGTGTGAGTGGCATTTTGCCTTAATACAAAGTTGCACGAAACTCTCAAAATATATAAATAATAGACTTATTCAATAAGAAATTAATATATTAGTTAGTGAGTGATTTTTAAGTATACCGAGTTGCTGTAGAGGCCTATGATGTTAGAAAATATATAAATAATTCAATTCTAAACAAGTTTGTCTAATATATTAAATTCGGACAATCAGTTTAAAGTTACAAGATAATAAGAAACATATATGCATTATCATGTTATATACTTAACACACTATTGAAGTAGTTGAACCATAAAGAAGTACGCTTTCGATAATGTTCTTTTTCAGAATTGATTTTAAAGTATACCGAGTTGCTGTAGAGCATCATTATGATGTTAGAAAATATTATAAATAATTCAATTCTAACCAAGTTAGTCTAATATTATATTAAATTCGGACATTGGTACAAAAGTTACAAGATAAATAATGAGCGAATGCATATAAACATATTATTGTGTCCTTTACCACCAATCTACGTTTGTAAAAGTATGATATTCATTTTCTAAATATATTTATGGGTATACCGAGTTGCTGTAGAGACTTTTGGGATTAGACAATATTTTAGATAATTTTGTATAAATTTCCCTAATATTTTATATACTTTACTCAAATAGTTTAAAAGATACAAAATTACAAAAAAACACGTGTCCTTTGCCGCCATTTTGTAAAACTATGATAGTCATTTTCTAAATTCATTTTTGGGTATACCGAGTTGCTGTAGAGCTTTATGATATTAGACAATGTTTTAAATAATTTAATTTTGTTATAAATTCACCAAATATTTAATTTAAATTAGACAAACGGTTTAAAAGTTACAAGAGATATAAGAGATATGATAAAAACAAATGCAAGACCAACTTGCATATTAATTCAAGCTTCAATTTTACGTACTATAACAGTACAGTGGGTTAATTTTAATTACCCAAATTTACAGCATTCAATGTAAAACTTGTAATGTTTATTTCTTTCAAATTTTATTCTAGTTCTTCTAGAATCCTTTCCGAAGAAATCGCACGATTTTCTTATAAAAATTCTTGAACTTGACAAATGGCCTCTTTGTAGAGAATTCTTTGAAATTCTTTCTTGGCTTGAAATTTTTATTAGAAAACTCGGAATTCGTTTAAAATATATCAGATGCAGTAATTTAAAAGGTTCTGTACTAACAAAATTAATAAATAAAAAAAATAATTAAAATTTTATCCTAAAACTACATTTTGATTTGTGTGAAACATTTTTATTTTCAATTGCAATTTTAAAGTACACCGAGTTGCTGTAGGAACTTATGATGTTAGAAAATAATGTAGACAATTTAATTTTAAACAAATTCTCTGAATATTTTATTCACTTTAGACAAATAGTTTAAAAGTTACACGAGTTTTCAACCCCTTAATATTTCTCATACTATTATTACTACAGTGGGCATAACCCATTACAAATTTGCTCAAAGTCTGTTTTAGTGTTTTAAATTTTATTTTACAAGAAAAATTTCACCTTTCTTGAAGACAAAACAGCAATTTTGTTCATTAGAGTCAAAAACTCGTAACATTTCATGAAACGACGTCGTTAAAAGTAAAGAGAGTAGAGGGAAGTGTTCTAGGGGTTATAAAAATACATTAAAGATGATATTAAGTTGTTAGAAAGGTGAAAAGGACTTGTACACTGAGGGTAATAAATGGATAAATAATTATTTGGAGGAGTTGGACTTACGAGTTCCTGGAAGTGTAAAAAAGTTTTAATTAATTTGTGTTTTGTGTAAATAATTAGTGATTTTATATTTTGTATATTTAAATAGTTTATTAAAGAATGTCGTGTTAAAATTACAAATTTGTAGTACAAACGGTGCGGCCTTACTAGCTCGTAAAATGTATAAAGAACATTTTAATGTAAAAATGTTTAAACATTTATTTGTTCAAGTAGTTATAACTTTTGAACAATTAGTGTGACATAAAAGGTATGTTTGGTGAATTTGTATAAAATTAAATATTTAACAACATTGTCTAACAACAAAAGTCCCTACAACAACTCGTAATACCCAAAAATTCCTTTAGAGATACCTTAAAAATGGTAAAGGACACGTGTTTATTGTAAATTTTGTATCTTTTAAACTATTTGAATAAAGTATATAAAATATTCGGTAAATTTATACAAAAATTCAATTATCTAAAACATTGTCTAACACCATAAAGCCCTACAGCAACTCGGTATACCCAAAAAACCTTAGACAAAAAGTAACTTACTTTTTCCACTTATCCAGGTAACTTGTATAGAATTTTTCACTTATACTATATATACTAGTATAAAAAATGATATTAAATTCCAAAACTATTCTAGAATCTTATCCAAATTATTTCTAATGTCTAAATATTTACATTGCCCATAATTTAAATAATCAAATATAATTTTCTATCAGAATGCAAGTCACTTAATTTGCTTCTGTAACTTTTTTTGCCTCTAAGACTAGACGACAGGGTCGAATTATCAATTTTGGGCATCGCACTTCGTTAAGGACCGATTTATTTTAGTTTTTTTGTCTTCAGAAATTATTTGAAGAAAAAAATTAAAGGTACAACTGTTGAAAATCAAGGTGATAAGCTTAATAGTCGAAGGAATGAAGCTCTTTTCACACTAGAAGTATAAAACTTCTATTATTAGAATAATGAGGAATTTTGAGGAGCTCTTCAGGACGCACCGTTTGTACTACAAGCTTGTAAATTTAATATGTTATTTTTTAATACCTTCTAAAAATGTAAAAAATACAGAATTGCCAAAAATTTATATATAACATGAGATAATAATAATTTCATGAACAAAGAACAAATTTGTTCTGAAGATGCATGTGTAAAAAAGTAAAATGTACTTTTTATAAAGAGTTAGTAATATTTTAAAATTTTGTGAGAAAACTTACAATTTTACTATTTTTTACTAAAATGTACATATTAAGAAGTAACATACTAAAATTGCATATGTGTACGTCCTGAAGAGCTCGCTAAATAAATTATTTCTCAAAAGACTTGTGTGATCAAAGTGTAATGTATAACCATGCACCTTTTATGGTTAGTTAAAAATATTTTAAAATTTTGTGAGAAAACTTACAAATTTTACTATTTTCTAATAAAGTATACATATTAAGAAATAACATACTAAAATTGCATACGTGTACGTCCTGAAGAGTTCGCTAAATAAATTATTTCTCAAAAGACTTATGTGTTCAAATTTAAATGTATAACCGTGCACTTTATATGGTTAGTTAAGAATATTTTAAAATTTTGTGAGAAAACATACAAATTTTACTATTTTTTACTAAAGTTTACATATTAAGAAGTAACATACTAAAATTTCATATGTGTACGTCCTGAAGAGCTCGCTAAATAAATTATTTCTTAAAAGACTTATGTGTTCAAAGTGAAATGTATAACAATGCACTTTTTATGGTTAGTTAAAAATATTTTAAAATTTTGTGAAAAAACTTACAAATTTTACTGTTTTTTACTAAAGTATACATATTAAGAAGTAACACACTAAAATTTTATCTATGTACGTCCTGAAGAGCTCGTTAAAAAATTATTTTCCATACAAAATGTTTCAAATACAAAGTTTGGGATTTTATACTTTGTGACTTTAGATATTTTTAAAAACCGTTTTAGTGTGAAATAGTTCTTATATTTAATATCGTGGACTTCTGTTCGATATAAAAAGGCATAAAGTGCCTTTCTTACCATTTTTTTTTCGATTTTTTAAAACTTTTTTCGATTATTTTCTTCGGCAACTTTTGAAGGTGTCCACAAAAAATATCATTCCAGTAGTAGGACAGGTAAAAGATTAAGGAAAAGATTATATATACACATATATAAATGTATATATGTATATATGTATATATATGTGTATATGAAGAAGGTACAATTTAGTTTCAGGTACAAAAAACAGGTAAATTATTACCTTGTACGAAATTAGGTGCCGAAAAGTCACAACACTTTTATATATAAAGCTACTTAACAATTATTTTATAAAAACTGGTTTCTAAAAGTATTTTTCATTATTATTATTATTAGTATTTGTTCAACAATTTTAATAGATTCAGTGAAGATGATTTTGTAATTATAGGTATGTCTGAGGAGCTCGTTAAATGCACTATTTTGTTAGGATAAAAAGTTCTTAAGTGTCAATAAGAACTTTTTGTAGATTATTTTAAAATTTTCTGAGAAAATGTGTTAATTTTTAAATTTGTTATCATAATATACATATCTGGGAATGATATGCTAAAATATCAGCTATGTACGTCCTGAAGAGCTCGTTAAATAAATTATTTTGTTCACAAATGCTGGAGAAGCAAATATTTATATGTAGTTTGTACAGAAAATCGTTGTTAACTCGAAAAATTGTTAAAGGATATATTAATTTTAAAATTTGTTATTATAATATACACATCTGGGAATGATGTACTAAAATTTCAGCTTTGTACGTCCTGAAGAGCTCATTAAATTAATTATTTTGCTAAGAAAGTAGTACTGCATTTTCTTAACAAACATTCATATTTAAAAATAAAACCTGGCTGATATAAATATTATTATTTATATATAAAATTATATAAAATTATATAAATATATATAATATATTAATAATATTCTTAATATATATACCTTAATATAATAATTTCTTAATATATATAATATATATACTTAATAAATATTACTATGATTATTACCAATTACAAATCCATTTCCATACAAAATCTTTCTTTTATAATTTCTCTCACAAAACGGAACTTTGTGATTAAAAACTCAGAAAAAACACAATAATATTTATATGAAGTTATTAAAAATATTCCCATACATTAATGTTCATACAAAAAACACTAATTTAGTAAATTATTTCATTAGAACGGTTGATGAGTTAAAAGTACAGTTAATTTTATGTAATTATGATTTGACACAGAAAAATATAAAAATTACATTCATTTTGGTGCTTTTGTGAATTTATTTTTATATTTATTAATACAATTGATTTTGTTGTTAATAAATTTAACACGGAATTTGTTTAAGGTTCAGTTAGTCTAAAATAAATAATAAATCATTCCATGTATTTTTTTCCACAGACAAATTGATATTCCATGTCTTTTAATCTTCGAAATCTTCTAATGGACTGACTGACACATTTTTCAAACAAAACCATCATTTATTGTTTTTAAAACAAAAATATTTTATAGTAGAAGACTTCACTGTTGTTCTAGCAACTGTTGTGGAATTAATTTATTTTAATTTTTAAATAATATAACCATTCTTAATACATAAAACTGATGCAAATGATTCGTTGTTTAAATTCAAAGTTTGATTCAATTTTGTGTGAAATTTTGTTCCGGAGGATTCAAATTGTTGTACTACAATTTGTTGATAATTTTATTAGCTCTTCAACCATATATAAATATTTGTATCCAAATAACTTATTCAGGTTTTAAGCCAATTTTCAAAAAAATGACCCAGGCCTAAATTCTAAGACAAAATTTAATTATTTTTTTGATATTATTTTGTTCTAAATGATATAAATTGTTATACTATGATGCATAAATAATTTCATAGGCTTTTGAACAATATATAAATATATATATATATTTGTATCCAAATAATTTTTTGATGTCTTAAGTCAAGTTTCAAAAAAATGCCCAGTCTAAAATTTGAGAATATCCAAATTCATTTTGGTGATACATTTTTTTATTATTAGTTTTATGAGAAAAAATATTAAATTTAATTTTTGTTATGAAAATAGGCTTATTAAAGAATAAATGTGCAAAATTACAAGGTTGTAGTACAAACGGTTCGACCAAGATAATTTTTTGAAAACACTATTAAAATTTAGTTCAAATTAACTACATGGCATGAGGCATTGGATGATTTTTTTTTTTATAATTAGAGTTGTGTGAAATAAGTTCATAATTTTAGTATTTGTAGTTATAATAGATACATTGAAGAATATTTAAGCAAAATTACAAGCTTATAGTACAAACGGTGCGACCAGGGGAATTTTTCAAAACATTATTATACTTTAACTCAACCTAAATGAGACTTGAATTACGAAATCATTTTTCATTAATTTTGTGTGAAACCAAATATCAATTTTAAAATTTTCTATGATAAAAGACACTTTAAATAATATTTTAGCAAAATTACAACATTATAGTACAAACGGTGCGACCAGGAGAATTTTTCAAAATATTATTATACTTCAACTCAACCTAAATATGACTTGAATTACGAAATCATTTTTTATTAATTTTGTGTGAAACCAAATATCAATTTTAAAATTTTCTATGATAAAAGACACTTTAAATAATATTTTAGCAAAATTACAACATTATAGTACAAACGGTGCGACCAGGAGAATTTTTCAAAATATTATTATACTTCAACTCAACCTAAATATGACTTGAATTACGAAATCATTTTTTATTAATTTTGTGTGAAACCAAATATCAATTTTAATTTTTTTTATGATAAAAGATACTTTAAGCAATATTTTAGCAAAATTACAACATTATAGTACAAACGGTGCGACCAGGAGAATTTTTCAAAATATTATTATACTTCAACTCAACCTAAATATGACTTGAATTACGAAATCATTTTTTATTAATTTTGTGTGAAACCAAATATCAATTTTAAAATTTTCTATGATAAAAGACACTTTAAATAATATTTTAGCAAAATTACAACATTATAGTACAAACGGTGTGACCAGGAGAATTTTTCAAAAACATGATAAGAAAAAAATCTCTCATAATTAGTGTTGTAAATTTCAGTTATTGTTGTAATTAAGTCGAATTACAATATTTTTTATTATATTCTATACCAAATGATTGATAATCTTATACACAAAAATAGAAAAAAACTTTTGATTTGAGTATTTTTCATAATTAAGTCGAATTACAATGTTTTTTATACTGAATGATTAATTTCTGGAACAAAGTCATCTGCATTTTTTTTAATATTTTTTTCCCAGTCACCTGTCTCTTGAAGTCTAGAATGCAAGTCGGACTCGTTTTTTATTTGACTCCATCGTCGTCTTATTAGTAAAATTAAAATTCTTGAAAATCACAGACCGATTCAGAGTTGACATCAATCAGAAATCATCGAAGCGAATGGAGAGCATTTTTTTAATGATTTTAAAATCGACTGAGAACGACTTGTTCTTATTTTTTTTTCAATGATTTTTTTCTAGAAGATTTTTTCTGTTTTTTTACTCCGAGTCTAAGAGAGAAGTTATTCGTGTGACACTTTTTAGATAAATGTCTTTGTTTTGGCTCGGATAGTCTTTAGGAATTTTTATAATTATATACAAACACACATACACACACATTATATATATATATATATATATATATATATATATATATATATAAATACTAGAACGACCACTGTCCAAGCCATTAAAAATTAACAAAGTAATTCCAAAAACTATAAAGTAATTTCAAAGTTGAAATTTTATCCTGGTCAAACCGTTTGTACTACAACCTTGTAATTTTGCCTAAATATTCTTTAATATGTCTGTTATAACTTCAAATACTAAAATTAACAACTTAATTCACACAACACTAATTACAAAATAATTTATCATCCTCATGTCATGTAGATAATTTGAACTAAATTTTAATAGTGTTTTCAAAAAATTATCTTGGCCTAACCGTTTGTACTACAACCTTGTAATTTTGCTTAAATATTCTTCAATATGTCTATTATGATAATAAATTCTAAAATTCATATATATGTATAATTATGTATGACAAAAACCCTCAGTGAACTTTTCATTTATATTTTTTCCTCTAATTAATTTTAGTCGAAAACCCAGCAGGAGTAGAAACACAAAATCTAGTTTTCATTTGCATATACACGTATCTAATTATTTATTTATTTAAATATACATAGGTATATATATATATATATATATATATATATATATATGGAAAATGTATATATGAATATTTAACAATATATTGTTGTTATACAAGTTAATTAAATAGATAAATATCTACAATGGCGAATGATTGATCGTTCCATGTCATAGAGAAGTTATAATAATCGAAATATATTTTTATATATATGTATGTATATATGTATATATATATATATTTATAATATTTTTGCAGCCCAATCGTGGAATTCAAAAAAGCTTAAATAACAAAATTATTTATTCCATTAAACGTTTCGACACTTGATGTGTGTCATCATTCAGTAATCAAACCAGGAAAAACAACAGAAAAAAATAATTATGATGTAAAATTGATTGAACACTAAATTTGTGTAAAATAATAAATTACTATTACATTAACAAATTTAATGTTATTGATAGCGGTGCATTATGGACACTGATCAAGGTTACAACGCACTGATCAACGCATTTGTTTGAATTTTGCGTTATTCACCAAAATATTGTTAGAAGATGTATATAATATTATATGTCACTAGAAAGCTAATAGAATTTGCTATTAATTAGTATAAATTAGTTAATAACATTTAGAACAAAATTATATTTTGAAAGATCCATAAAATATAAACAAATCTTATTTTTTTGAGTATTTAAAATTTATTTTAAGTGTTATTCTTGGTTTGCAAACAAGTTTGTGTCCTAAATAAATCATTTTTTCTTATGTACACAATAAAGAAATGTCAGGAATGAAGAATTGCAAATATTAAAACATGAAAAATAAATCCAAAAAATAAAAAAATCGAAAAAAATCAAGAACATGTGTTCCATTACATTTTGACATCATATATGTATATATACTTATTGTCGAATCGCGTGCCAACAAATCGTTTTAAACGAACATTAAAAATTATCCACGGGGATAAATAATTAATAATAATGATATATTTATATGTAAGGACATTGGTATTTGCTGGATTTAGTCGTGCACCGAAAATTGATACAAATAACGTAGAAATTGTAGCCAAATCGATTCGTGTACTTTTTTATTGAATGTCAAGGTTTAAAGACTTTTTAAAATATAATTTTGTTCTAAATGTTATTAACTAATTTATACGAATTTATAGCAAATTTTATTAGCTTTTCAGTGACATATAATAATAAATACACTTTCTAACAAGTTTTTGCTATATTTTATAAAATGTAAATAAATGCAAAAACATTGACTACATCAGTCGCTTCCTATAATAATTTATGTATATATATATATATATATATATATATACTAGCTGACCCGGCAAACGCTGTTTTGCCATAAAAAATATTTTGCCGCTTTGCAGAAGTTCTTATAATAATACATGATATATTAATAATAATGTTATATTTTTATTACACAAATTTCTTTACACTTCGATAATTAATTCCAACGCATTATAGTGCTTTGTTTATTTTAATTTTATTTATGTCAAATAGTGAAATATTTTTTTAAATCAATGAATAAATTAGATTTTAGTCGGAATCAACGCAGTACCATTATCTGAATATATAATACTTTATATAAATATCAGATTTTTTACTTTTGCATTTAATTTAAAAATATTGAATGTCAATTTCATATATCCAATATGCATTAAATTTTTAAATGCCAAAATATTTCCTTTTTGGTCGAAATTTAATATAATATGATATAATTTATATCTATAATTTGATTGCCAATATTGCCTATAATATAACTTGGAATAATTAATTTATTTGTATCTTATTGAAGTCGTTAAAAATTCATTTTTTTTTTGAACTGTCAGAATTTTGTTTATGATTAATGTTAAATTCAATATGTTGCTTTTTTATTGTGATCTATTATGTTTTAATCACATATCATATGAATTTTCGACTATAAATTGATATTCATACTATCCCTGAAACTAACATGGATAAAGTTCTGAGAAATCCGAGTCCAAATCTATAAAATGTTTGATTTTTGGCACTTTTATTAATTTTTTATCAATTTTCGTACTGTAAAATGATGTATGATTATTTATCAAAATTGTAATATTTAGACTATAATTTTAGATGAATATACTATCTATTTTCGCATAGCAATTAGTTTTTTTTTATTTGAAATCAAGTAAAACATAAATATATTTATTTGATATTCTTCCATAAAGATCCGATTTATGACATTGTTTTCAATTATTTTTAATTTATTTTGAATTAGCAAATGTCAAAAAATATAATTAAAATATTTATTAAATATTGTCTATAAATAATGTCATTTAATAAGTATTATTTATTACTTTGGTGCTTGATATGGATATGAATTTGTGATAAAATATATTCTTTCTGACAAATAGTTAAAAACTTATTATAATTTTCAAAATTATTTGACATTTCATACTTCCAAAATTATTTCACTCTCATCATGGATTAGTCTAAATCAACGCAGTATCATTATCTAAATATACAATTTTTTATATAAATATCAGATTTTTTACTTTTGCATTTAATTTAAATAGTTAACGTCAATTTCAAATATGCAATATGCACTAAATTTATAAATGTCAAAATATTTCCCTTTTAGTCGAAAATGATAGTATTTATTTTACAATAATGTTTTGTTTTTATAATTTAATTGGCAATATTGCCTATAACATAACTTGGAATAATTAATCTATTTGTTTCCTACTGAAGTCGTTCGACATTTTTTATTATATATTATATTTCCAATTTACTTTTCAAAATTTCCTATAACCTAAGTTGGATATATATGCACACGATGATTCAATAAAATTTAAAATCGGTTCAGTAGTTTGGGCGTCCATCGCGAACCAACATTGTGACACGAGATTTATATATATATATATATATATATATATGCATATATATACGCACAAAAAATATACAAAGACTTTATAAAAACATTTATTTTACATTTGATTCCCTTTTAATTAAAACTCTGCCATATACCACGATTTATATTTTTATTTCATTTTATTTCGTTGCATTTATGGAAAAAACTTTTATATGAAATGATATTTTATTTCATATAAAATATAAATGTTATTTTAAACGACTCTTTAAGCACTTTGCAAAAGATGAAACTCAGATAATGAATTTTTACTTTAAATGAGAAAAACATGGGTAAAATATCATATGTATATACAAATTTTAATTAACAATCTTTTATATATATTTCAAAAACTCATATATAATTTTATTGACATTTTTCCAAACCAACAAATCAAGTCGTTTCTTTATCGATTTATTAAATAAATATAACATCACAGAATTGATATGAATCTTTCTATATGAATATTTCAATTTGTATTTATATCAGATGTTCTAGAAGTAATAAAGACATTTAATATATACACATATATATTTATATATATATATATATATATATATATATATATATATATATATATAAATGTATTCCTCAGATTGAAAACAAATAAAAAAGCCTTCATCATTTCTTGATCATTATTTTCGATAAGACAGAAAGTATGTTTTTATGTTCTGGAAAAATGAATCCCGAGGGAATTTACTATTGATATATTCTATAAGATGACAGAATATACTATGATATACTATAATTTAGTATATTCTAGTATAATATTGAGGGAAAATAAGAAAATACGACTCCGGGAATAGAATTATTACATTATTTTGCCTCCGGTGTTACAAGAGTAAGAGTCTATATATGGGGATATAAATGATATAAATCGGATTTTATTTTGTAAAATGGATTTTCTAAGGTAGATACGATGGAAATAATATTTAATTTATATATAATATATAAACCATGGTTTTGTTCTAACATTTCTAGTATTTATTAATAATTTTTACCTTTAAATGCAACTATCACCAAATTAGCTTTTCGGTACCATAAGTAAAAGTTTAGTGATTTTTTTAAATATAATTTTGTTCTAAAAGTTATTAATTAATTTATACCATTTTATAGTAAATTTTATTAGCTTTTCAACCATATATAAAACATATATTATATATACATATATATGTAATATTTTGTATAAATTACCCACGTCTCATATATAATTTTATTCCGATAAAATCTCCGTCCAATTAGGGAATTTCTGTTTTATTTTCAGAAGGAAGGGTTTAAAACAAAAGGTACTTTTTCCTTCTCTGATTGGTTGAAAAATTAGTTTAAAAATGATGGAGTCGCTCGTAAAACCTATGGAATAAATTATTTAAATTGATAAAAATGAATAAATGTTTATTTATGCGAAAGGCGATTCCTCCATATTATATTGTATGGTAATTTGTTCGAAGATGGAAACAACGTTTTCAAATTAAACAACAAGTGGGATTTGAATATAGTAATAATAGACATATGAAAATATATAAAAAAATTAATTAAAGTTTGGAGTAAAATTTAAGGTTGAGAAATTCCAAAAAAAAACAGTACATTTTTGTTAAAACAAGAAATACTGAAATAAATGTCAAAGTTTACCGTTTTTTGAATACAAGTTTGTTCTAAATGTTATAAACTAATTAATACCAAATTATAGTAAATTTCATTAGCTTTTAAATGATATATAATAATATATACATGTTCTAACAAGTTTTCGACATATAATGCTAAATATACAGCGAATAATATCAAAGTTTGTTGATTTTTTTAAATATAATTTTGTTCTAAATGTTATTAATTAAATTATACCACCTTATAGTAAATTGCATTAACTATTTAATAATATATAATAATAACAACATTTTTTAATAACTTTATTGCTACACAACGCAAAATACAAACAAATGCAAGAGCAAATACTGTCTACGTATTGAATGTCGAAGTTTAAAATTTTTTTAAAATATAATTTTGTTCTAAATGTTATAAATTAGTTTATTCCAAATTATTGCAAAATTTAATAGCTTTAAAATGACATATCACAATAAATACGTATTATGATTAATTTTTCTTATATAAAGCTAAATATTAAAAATGCTTCATCAAAAAATATTTAAAATTCACGTAGAAAAATATAAAAATATGTAACGAAATACAGAAAACTTTATGAAAGTAAGAATCTAACATTTTATAAAATATAACAAAACCTTATAAATTATTATGAAACACAAAACAATTTTTTTTATTATTTTTTTTTAATTTCAATAATTATTACAACTGTTAAATAATTAACATCTAGTAATATTGATAAATAATAACATAAATTTAAATAAATAAGAGTGCAAAGGATAGAATTTACATGAAAATAATATCCGTAATATGATGATTTAATATAAAAAATAGAAGCAAATAATAATAAAAATAAAATTAATAAATAATATAAATAAAATTTCTGAATAATAAAATAATACTAGAAAAATAATAAAATATTATAAATTGCAACAAAGTCTACAAAAATAATAAAATATTATAAATTGCAACAAAGTCTACAAAAATATTGCAGAAATCATAGAAATTCAAACAAATATTTATAAGTATTATAAAATGCAATAGAATGCAATGTAATTTTTTATGAAAAAAATAAATTTTATAAAGGCAAAGAAAAACAATAGATAAATTTAAAAAAATGCAATAAAATGGAGCTCAATATTTAGCATAATATAAAATGTAACAAAATATGACATTATAATTTTAACATATATATGAGTAAAGTATATATAATAATTTCCAACACAAATGGTATAAATTTAATTAATACGTTTCGTATCGCATCCTGGCCATCTCTCTGTGTGTGGATCTATTTAGAGAGAAAATAGCTCCTTATATATATAGTTTCTCATTAAGATTTCGCACTTCCTATCTTTTCCCTTACCCTAAATTTTCACCCTCTTCCACCCTTTACACTCGGAAACGGCAACCGGAAATTTCCTGTTATCAATCCTAGGAGCTAAATAATAAATTTCCTCTCTCTTGGTGTAATCTTTGGATTAACTTAGTAACGAGAATAGATTTAGTTCAAGAGATTTAGGTGAAAAATTTCAGGTGATTTCATTTACTTAAGGTAAAATAATCAGGTATTTAGGGTTAGGTCATTAGTAGTTAAATTTAATTTAAACTTTATATAATAGTACTTAAAATTTTGTACTAAGATTTGTTCAGAGCGAGAATTTTTTTTTTTTAATTTCAATAATTATTACAACTGCTAAATCATTACCATCTAGTAATATTGATAAATAATAACATAAATTTAAATAAATAAAAGTGTGAAGAATAAAATTTATATGAAAATAATATCCGTAATATGATTTGATATAAAATAGAAGCAAATAATAATAAAAATAAAATTAATAAATAATATAAATAAAATTCTGAATGATAAAATAATACTAGAAAAATAATAAAATATAACAAAATAACAATAATAGAAATAGTAAGATAATAATAATAATAATAATAATAATAATAATAGTAGTAATGATAATAATAAAAGTAATAATAAAAGTAATAATAATAATAATAATAATAATAATGAAATTTACTATGAATTAGTATATATTAGTTAATAACATTTAGAACAAAATTATATTTTAAGAAATCTTTAAACCTTGACATTCAATACGTAGACAGTATTTGTTCCTGCACTTGTTTAAATTTTGCGTTATTCACCAAAATATTGTTAGAAGATGTATTTATTATTATATGTCACTAAAAAGCTAATACAATTTACTATGATTTAGTATAAGTTAGTTAATAACATTTAGAACAAAATTATATTTTAAAAAATCGGTAAAATTAGACATTTAAAACAGGTGACATTTACTTGGTGGACGCTTAAATATTGTTATATTTTTTGGGCAAAATTTGTTTGAATGTATACATATTTTTATATACTGTTGAAAAGGTAATAAAATTTACTATAAATTGGTGTATATTGGTTAATAACTTTTAGAACAAAATTATACAAAAAATTAGTCAAAAGTTAATATTAAAACTATATACCAAGTACGCACCTTCATTTGTATACATTTTTTAAATTTATTAAAACACTTACATATTATTATATACTACTAGAAAGCTTATAAAATTTACTATAAGTCTGTGTATACCACTTTTCAAAGTTTAGAACAAAATTATATTAAAAAAATTAGTCAAACTTTAAAATTAAATATCGACACTATGTACCAAGAACATATGAACTATTTTTTTTAAATTTAGCTTTATATTGCTGAAATTTATTAAAACACATATTTAAAATAAAGGTTGTCAAATATCTCCCTTCCGCCTTTTTGTATTATAAACCAAGAGCAAAAAAGCGGAAGGGAGATATTTGACAACCTAATATTATTATATATCGTTAGAAAGCTCATAAAATTTACTTGAAGTCTGTGTATATCAATTTTTTTAGAACAGAATTATATAAAAAAAATTAGTCAAACTTTGGAAATTTAATATCAAACCTATGAATCAAGAGGGTGTCTTCATTGAAGTAAATTTTTTTATATTTAGCATAATATTGATTAAATTTATCAAAACACTTATATATTATTATATACCACTAGAAAGCTCATAAAATTTACTACAAGTATGTGTATATGAATTTTTAACATTCAGAACAAAATTATATTAAAAAAGTTAGTCAAATATCGAAGTCCAAAAATGTATCTTCATTTTCCTACTATTACAATTGTAATATTTAATTTATTTATTCATACAATTATTTTTAACTCGAACTTTTTCTTCTTCGAACAAGTTTTACCCAACTAATTGGTCGACATTAGAAAAGGGCACATTTCTTTAAATATGAAATTATCGAACGAGTCTTGTTCAAATAATAAGAGTCTTGTGTTTTTCTTAAAAACACTTCAACAAATATTTACCAACATCTTTTAAATTAAACAAAAAATAAAATACTCTACTACTATACTCAAGTTGTGTGCTTTTGTTTATTTATAACATTCATATTTGTATTTATTTTATTCATTTTCAAGGGGTAATAGACAGAGAGCTGGGGGAAGAAATAAATACATATTTAACATACGTTGGTAAAAAGTTTCAATATTCAATTTCCGAAGTTTGACTAGATTTTTTAATATAATTTTGTTCTAAACTTTGAAAATCGGTATACACAGACTTATAGTAAATTGTATAAGCTTTCTAATGGTATATAATAATAAATATGTGTTTTGATAAATTTAAAAAATATAAGGCAAAATTAAAAAAAAAAAGTACGCTAATGTAGGCACATCTTGGTACATAGCTTCCATATTCGATGTCGAACTTTGACTAATTTTTTTAATATAATTTTGTTCTAAACTTTAAAAATTAGTATACACAGACTTGTAGTAAATTTTATAAGCTTTCTAACGGTATATAATAATGAATATGTATTTCAATAAATTTACACAATATAAGGTTATCAAATATCTCCCTTCCGCCTTTTTGTATTCTAAACCAAGAGCAAAAAAGCGGAAGGGAGATATTTGACAACCTAATATTAAACAAAATTTAAAAAAATGTATATTAGTGAAACTCTTCACAAATTTTGTTTATTTTCCATATTTTAATACCAAAAAAACATTTTTTCCATTTGTTATTTTTCATTATCTATATATTTTTCTACCAGCTCTCCTTTTACCTTTTACAAAGGTAAATTCTCCTTTTACCACAACGAAAGAAATATGTTCTTTGTTGTTGATTTAACCTTTTTCGAAACGATGTTTATTTAGTACGGAACCTAATAATAATATTCCATTCCATGTTTGAAGTAATTAAAATTTCTACTCTGGAATATGAATATTAAATATATGTACTTCTGTTCTGTTTTTTCAGGAAAAGGAAACAGACGTGGAATCGTACACTGAGGGAGTAAATGGACACAGGTGAGTTTGGATTTAGAAACTGTTTTTTGATAAAATTTTGTTCTGCATGTTATTAAAGTGTTTTAATGGGGTTGTAGGAAATTTGATTAGCTTTCTATTGATATATAATAATACGTAAGTGTTCGAACAAATTTTACTAATTTAATGCTAAATACGGACCCAAAATTTACGTCAATCGAGTCTTGTTAGGTGCACGATTATCAATGTAAAAGTTTGATGATTATTTATATTAAAATTTGTTCTAAATGTTATAAATTTGTTTATGCACTGTTACAATAAATTTTATTGGCTTTTCAATGATATATAATAATAAACAGAGTTTTGAACAAATTTTGTCACTATAATACAAAATGTCACCTCGAATTAAACGAGTCATATGCAATTCAGCCCTTCAATTCCAAAGTTTAACTATTTTTTGTATTAAATTTTGTACTAAAGTTTAGAAATCAGATTGTACACGATTGTAGTAAATTTTATTACCATTTTAGTGATATATAATAATAATTAGCTATTCAAACAAATTTTTGGTATAACATTTGCTAGATATGAAAAAATTTAACCAAATATCAGTACGAGTTAAACCAGATTTTCAAATTTTAAGTTTGACTTTATCTCTGTTTAAATTTATATATATATATATATATATATATATATATATATATAACTTAAAATTGTCTATTTCAACACAAAACTGTCGTAAAAAAGTTAACACTTTAAAAATAAAAAATATTTTCTTTAAACAATTCACATGCTAATAAATCCTTCTAATTAATACAAAAAACAGACAATAGCTTCATTATATCCTTCGGCTACCACATTTAGATAAAAAATCCTTTTTTCCTATTTTTTGTCCAATTTTATTTTATCCTGGCCATAAATTTCGATGAAAAACAGATGGACCTCAAACAAATGGACCAATTTATCGAATTTAGATAATTATTACGGTTGACAGCCCTATTTTTTATTTAGAGATTAATTTTAAAGATTAACTTTCAAAGAACAAATTTTGTACCGACAAAATAATTAGGCTTTTAATTAATTTTTAAAATTTAATTTTTCATAGGTTCGATATTCTATTTTGGAAGTTTGACTAATTTTTTTAATACAATTTTGTTCTAAATGATAAAAATTCATATACACATACTTATAGTAAAGCTTTCTAACGATATATAATAATAAATATGTGTTTTGATAAATTTACACAATATTAGACAAAATTTAAAAAAAATGTATATCAGTGTTCTTTACAAGTTTTGTTCATTTGGCATATTTTAGTACGAAAACAACTTGTTTTTCATATTTTTTGTTATTTTTCATTATCTATATATTTTTCAACCAGCTCTCTTCTAAAAACTGTAAATTTAAGTACTACATATCAAAGTACATATATTAAAGTATATTTGTTAAAAATTACAGATTTCTACTACCATTGGTTAACCCTGAAGAGCTCTTCAAACATAGCATTAACAACGTCTAATTTTCAATTAAAATGTGATATATTAAATGCGCTTTGTACAGAAAAGCATTTTTTCGTAGACGATTATTCGGATTTTCATAAATCTTTCTGAAGTTTGTTAAGGGAATTTTCTAGGATTTTTTGAATTATAGAAATATAGTTAGATTGTAGAAATAAATGGAAAAAAATACAAAAAAACCGCTTAACATTGATTGACTTTGAAAATATTTGAGGCACTGTTTGACATTAAAAACAAATGAAGACTGTCATCTGCCAAACATTTCCATTCACTTATAGGCTAAGACAATATTAAAATATAATATATTTATGATTATGAATAAGAAAAAAGCAAAACTAAAATTTACTACTATTGGTTGACCCTGAAGAGCTCCTCAAAATCCAACTCGTAATTATCAATTCCTACATACATTGGCCACCTGTCGGTCGGTTCATCTGTGAGCTCTTAATTTTTATTACCAAGAAAAAAAAAAGTAGAGTGAAGAGATCGAAAGACCAACGAAGAAATAACAACTTACATGAAGACCACACACAAATGAAGACAAGACGAAGAAGATACATAATTAATTCTATACTGGAGGTCTTGAAGAAAATTTAAAAAGTGACACAAATGTTGATTTTGAGGAGCTCTTCAGGGTAAACCTTTGGTACTACAATAATGCCTCAAATATTTTCAATGTCAATCAGTGATAAGCGTTTTTTTTTTTTGTATTTTCTTCCATTTATTTCTACAATCTAACTATATTTCTACAAATCAAAAAATCCTAGAAAATTTCCTTAACAAACTTCAGGAAGATTTATCAAAATCCGACTAATCGTTCTTAATTTGTGTACTTTATTTAATATGTAGTAGTTAAATTTACAAGTTTTTATTGAAAATTATATGATTAATTCGATACTGGAGGTCTTGAAGAACATTGTGACACAAATGTTGATTTTGAGGAGCTCTTCAGGATAAATCGTTGGTACTATAAAACTCTAATTTCAATAATGCCTGAAATATTATCAATGTCAATCAATGATAAACGGTTTTTTGTAATTTTTTCCATTTATTTCTACAATCTAACTATATTTCTATGAATCAAAAGAAAATTTCCTTAACTAACTTTAGGAAGATTTATCAAAATCCGAATAATCGTTCTTAATTTGTGTACTTTAACATGTAGTAGTTAAATTTACAAGTTTTTATTGAAAATTATATAATTAATTCGATACTGGAGGTCTTGAAGAACATTGTGACACAAATGTTGATTTTGAGGAGCTCTTCAGGATAAATCGTTGGTACTGCAACACTCTAATTTCAATAATGCCTCAAATATTTTCAATGTCAATCAATGATAAGCGGTTTTTTGTAATTTTTTCCATTTATTTCTACAATCTAACTATATTTTTATGAATCAAAAAATCCTAGAAAATTCCCTTAACAAACTTCAGGAAGATTTATCAAAATCCGAATAATCGTTCTCAATTTGTGTACTTTAATATGTAGTAGGTAAATTTACAAGTTCTTATTAAAAATTTGTACATATTATTAATTTTCTCAACAAAGCGCTATGTATTCTATAGTTATGTATTCAATGACGTTTTTAGGAAGCTCTTCAGGCTAAACAGTGGGTACTAGAATGCTGTAATTTTTGATAAAAATAGTTTAATATATGTTAATTTTATTTACAGTTTTATTTGAATTTCTAATATTTTTTCCCAACATATATCTTATATATAAAATTCTTCTGTAATGGTGTATAAAAGATTAATCCTCCTGAACGATTATTCGGATTTTCATAAATCTTCCTGAAGTTTGTTAAGGGATTTTTTTAGGATTTTTTGAATTATAGAAATATAGTTAGATCGTAGAAATAAATGGCAAAAATTACAAAAAACCGCTTATCATTCATCGAGTTTTTATATGGTATCAATTTTTTGTTTATAAGAGTGTACGTTATCAACGTTGTTTTTAAAGAGCTCTTCAGGCTAAACCATCGAAACCACATAGCGGTAATCTTCCTGGATTATAATTTACTATGTCTAAATCCTTGTCCACCAATGTTTTAAATCCAATTTTTCTTTATGTACCCATTAAAATATTATTAGAACAGAAACCATTTCGAGTCGAAAATTAAGACCGTTAAAATACATTTCGGATTTTTCCATTAATAATAATTAAAAGGCAGAAGAAAAACAGATTTAGTATGAAAATTAAGAAAACAGTTACTTGCCAAGAGGAAACTTTGTAGAAAGTTTCGGAAAGTTTTTGGAGAGCAGGCGAAAACAATTGTTTTAGGAGAATTAATTTGCGAATTTAACTGTTTGGGGCAGATTATTAAATATATATGTATGTATATATATATATATATAATATATATATATATATATTATATAACAATTTAAAAAACAATTCCATGTCAAAAAGCAATGAAATTTTTTTCCTATTTTTCAAACACCTGTCTGACTTTTTTTACATTTACTGCCGACAGACAGTCCTTTTTATCTTAAATTATCTCAAATCTTTCGGTAAATTAAATCTTTATCTTATCTATCATACAATTACTTCAATTTCGTTCGTAATTGCCCGTGAAAAATATTCCTTTTCTTTTATGATATCTTATCTGAAGATACAAAAGAATTCAAGGTATTAAAAAGGTTTTTTTGCAAAATAAAGTAGTCTAAAAAGGAACTTTTGAAAAAAATATATTTAATCTAGATAAAGACGGACTTTTTGTTTATCTATATAAAGATAATTTTTATTTAACGGTTTAAATAATTATTTTATTTTCAGTTATATAAAGATAAAAATGTGCTTTGAGTTTTATGGATGGATTATTATTTTTAATAACTTTACAATGTTTTGTATAAATAAAAATTTTGTTGGTCGCACCGTTTGTACTACAATCTTGCAATTTTACAAAATTATACTTTAATATGTCTATTTTAACAACAAATACTAAAACGTATGATTTTGTTCACCCAAAATTAGTTACACAATTTTTTTGTTGCAAAAATACAATGGGCATTAATTTTACTCTATTAATTTTGTTGGTAAATATATAAAAGACTTATGTGATAAATGTTCACATAAGTCTTTTGAGAAATAATTTATTTAGCGAGCTCTTCAGGACGTACACATATGAAGTTTTAGTATGTTACTCCCTAATGTGTATACTTTAGTAAAAAATAGTAAAATTTGTGAGTTTTTTCACAAAATTTTAAAATATTTCCAACTAACCATAAAAAGTGCATTGTTATACATTTCACTTTGATCACATAAGTCTTTTAAGAAATAATTTATTTAGCGAGCTCTTCAGGACGTACATATATGCAATTATAGTATGTTCCTTCTTAATATGTATACTTTAGTAAAAAATAGTAAAATTTGTAAGTTTTCTCACAAAATTTTAAAATATTTTTAACTAACCATAAAAAGTGCATCGTTATACATTTCACTTTGATCACATAAGTCTTTTGAGAAATAATTTATTTAGCGAGATCTTCAGGACGTACACAGATGAAACTTTAGTGTGTTACTTCTTAATCTGTATACTTTAGTAAAAAATAGTAAAATTTGTAAGTTTTCTCACAAAATTTTAAAATATTTTTAACTAACCATAAAAAGTGCATTGTAATACATACAACTTTGATCACATAAGTCTTTTGAGAAATAATTTATTTAGCGAGCTCTTCAGGACGTACACTTATCAAATTTTAGTATGCTACTTCTTAATGTGTATACTTTAGTAAAAAATAGTAAAATTGGTAAGTTTTTTTTTATAAAATAATTAAATATTTTTCACCACAAATTTTAAATACCTCCTTGCAATTCCTTATAGACAGACGGATTTCTAGACGATTTGTTCCCAACAAAAAGCCTAAATTCCTTTACAAAAACCTGTCATCTGTCTGTCTATTATTCTGTGACAAATAATTCCTTTCAATTCCCTTCGAAATTCTTCAATTTAGTGTAAAATTACACGAACCGACAAACAAATCTGGAGCAAAACACATTTAGGCGTTTAATTTAGGGTAGACTAGGGACACGAGGCATAGGTGTATGTATATATTATATGTATAGGTGTTGGTCCTTTATTATAGGTGTTGTTTGGGGCTTTTGTGTAATACGAGATCTCACAAACAAATCCTGACAAAAGGAAACTGAATGCGCTAAATACACGCATTTAGTATTATTCATTCATTCATTCATGGTATTCATCGGTTTTAGTATTTGTTGTTTGAGGATCATTCATTCGCAAGAAATTACGGATAAAGAATAGATTTATATATATATATATATATATATATATATATATGCGAAATCGTGCGAATTATTTTGAACAGTTCCGAATCAGTATAATATTTTTAAAATATTCTCCGGGTCGCACCGTGTGTACTACAACTTTGTAATTTGGGTAAATTATTGTTTAAAGTGTCTATTATAACAACAAATACTCAAATTGATATTCGTTTTTATTTAAAATTAATTAAAAATGTTTTTCTATTTAAATGCTACATCAATAGAAAACATTAAATAACACAACCGGTAATAAAAAATTAACTTCAAAAATATATTAGTTAATATGTATAAAGCATATTCTTGATAAACTTTTGAAAATTGGAAATCGAGAGTATTACTATTTGATGGCAAATTAAAAATGCTTCTAAAACAACTTTTTGAATCACCAAAATATTTGCAATAGTTTTTATAAAATTGCATTTTTACACTTTGCAAATTTTATAAGTTGTAAAAAATCAATATGGATCCTGCGAAATCGAAATGTTTAAAAATGCAATATCTCGAGAATGCTTTGAGATATTTTAGAAATTCAAAAAGTTGCTTATATAATACTTTCAATTTGCCATCGAACTGTGTTAATCACGATTTGTTGTTTTAACTCGTTCACTAAGAATGCAACATAAACGTGCTTACTCACATATAAAACATTAAATAATATATTGCACAGCTGTAAATTAGTTTGCCAAAACCTATTATATATATTTTTATACATACTGTTAACTTATACTTGTAACTTTTTTTACCAAAAGCTTAAAGTGCATATTTTTATAACATATTCTTAGTAAAGGAGTAAAAACTGGAATTCGTAAGTTTTACTATTCGATGGCAAATTAAAAATGTTTTTAGAACACCTTTTTGAATCACCAAAATATCTGCAATAGTTTTTATAAAATTGCATTTTTACACTTTGCAAATTTTATAAGTTGTAAAAAATCAATATGGATCCTGCGAAATCGAAATGTTTAAAAATGAAATATCTCGAGAACGCTTGAGATATTTTAGAAATTCAAAAGGTTGTTTATGTAACATTTTTAATTTGCCATCGAACTGTATCAATCACGATTTGTTGTTTTAACTCTTTCACTGAGAATGCAACATTAATTTGCATACTCATAGAGAAAACGTCAA
>NW_020539727.1:24360844-24520989 GCF_003426905.1 Ctenocephalides felis
TGGAAACTAAATAGAATATTCGACGAATTTGTTCAAAATAGAATTCTTCACAATATTGTCTAATATTATAATGCTCTACGGCAACTCGGTATACTTTAAAATTGCTCCCAAAACTATACCTAACATTATTTTAGTATACTCAATTGTAGTATACCACCTCAATTGCAAGTAAATTCTACGTGCTTTTGTTTATTGCATCTCTTGTAACTTTTAACGGTTTGTCCGATATTTATGAAATGTTTTGAGAGTTTTTAAAGAATGTATTATCTATAAATTTGTCTAATATCATATCACCCTACATCAACTCGGTATACCCCTAAAACTCTCCCCAAAACCGACCTAGGTTAATAAGTCACCATATGACTTCAAGTCAACATATTTCTTCGAGGGTAGTTTTTAATAACTCGCACATCCCCTCAATTTTTTTTTTTACGTACTTCGATTCCTATAAATTCCTACCGAATATTTTTCATCCCCTGACAAATAATTTGCTCCCTTAGAGGCAAGTTATTAAATAAATGATATACTATTACACTTTTTTTCGACAGGGTAGTTTATTACGAAATCGATTATAAATGGTATAAAAAAATACTAATGTGACATTTTGCCATATGTCCAGTGAAAGGGGATGAAATATTAGTTGGGTGTTTGATAAATGAAAAAGCGATTCGTTTTAAACGATAGTTGTAAAATATTACCTGGCTAATATTTTTTCTAGTTTTGACCACAGAAAAAACTTTATATAGTATTTTTAGTTATTTATGAGTATACCGAGTTGTTGTAGGTACTTATAATTATAGTAAAAATATTCATCAATTAACATAATCGGTAATGAAAAATTAGCTTCAAAATTATATTAGTTGGCTACAGAAATGCTATCAACTTACATTTTTAACTATTTTATGAGATTCTTGAAAATTATATATGTAGAAAGTATATTCTTGATGAATTAGTAAAAATTGGAAATCGAGATTATTACTATTCGATGGCAAATTAAAAATGCTTTTAGAGCGACTTTTTGAATCATCAAAATATTTGCAATAGGTTTTACAAAATTGCATTTTTACACTTTGCGAATTTTATAAGTTGTAAAAAATCAATATGGATCCTGCGAAATCAAAATGTTTAAAAATGCAATATTTTGAGAACGCTTTGAGATATTTTAGAAATTCAAAAAGTCGCTTATATAATACATTCAATTTGCCATCGAACTATGTTAATCACGATTTGTTGTTTTAACTCGTTCACTAAGAATGCAATATAACCGTGCTTACTCACATATAAAACATCAAATAATATATTGTGCAGCTATAAATTAATTTGTCAAAACGTATGAAAAAGATTTTTATATATACTGATGACTTATATTTGTAACTTTTTCTTTACCAAAACTTAAAGTGCATATATTTATAACATATTCTTATTAAAGGAGTGAAAATTGGAAATCGTAAGTTTCACTGTTCGATGGCAAATTAAAAATGCTTTTAGAAAAACTTTTTGAATCACCAAAATATCTGCAATAGTTTCTACAAAATTGCATTTTTACACTTTGCGAATTTTATAAGTTGTAAAAAATCAATATGGATCCTGCGAAATCTAAATGTTTAAAAATGCAATATCTCGAGAACCCCTTGAGATATTTAAATAATTAAAAAAGTCTTTTATATAACATTTTTAATTTGCCATCGAACTGTCATACACCCAAATTGCTGCTTTAACTCTTTCACTAAAAACATAGACCGTAATTATAATAGTGTTAAATTTAAATTTTGTTATATAATTTTAATAACTTAGTACGGTACTCTATAGTGGTTCATTTGAGCAAAATTTTACCAAATTCGAATCATCTATAACCGAATTGTCTTCTCCAATAATAATTCCTCATCCTCCTTCACGGCCGTCGCACTAAATCAGGATCTACTTGTTTAATATCCTTGGACGTGTTGACGTCTGATATTTCATATCCAATATATATCCGAAGGATATACGATATAATACATTAGACATATACAAATATATATATATATATATATATATAATACGTATTAGTGTTTACTTCTGCTGCTGCTGCTGCTGCGATTAAATCAATATATCGCATCTGCTGCCAGTTTTCTCTCGTTTGTCTAAAGTCGTCAAAAAGGACGAAGGACCAAAATGCCGATTTTACAAGAAATATGGAAAGAAAAGTTTAATATCAAATATATATATGTATATATATATATATATATATATATATATATATATATTCATTTATTTATTGTTTTTTGGAAGGAAAAGACACACACGGTGTGAGAAAATTTGATTGTTTTTTGGCATTTTTTTATTTAGGTAATTGAAAAATAATTTCGATTTTTCAGGATCCATATTGATTTTTTACAACTTATAAAATTCGCAAAGTGTAAAAATGCAATTTTATAAAAACCATTGCAGATATTTTGGTGATTCAAAAAGTTGTTCTAATAATAATTTTTTATAAGCCATCGAACGATTAAGATTTTCAATTTTTTGCTCCTTTGCACAAATATATGCACTTCAAGTTTCTGGTAGAAAAAGTTAAAAATATAAGTCAACAGTATATACGTATATATAAAAATCTTTATAATTCGTTTTGACAAATTAATTTATAGCTGTACAATATATTATTCGATGTTTTGTACGTGAGTAAGCACGTTTATGTTCCATTCTCAGTGAACGAGTTAAAACAACAAATCTTGATTATCACAGTTCGATGGCAAATTGAAAGTATAATATGCACGACTTTTTGAATTTCTTAAATATCTCAAAGCGTTCTCGAGATATTGCATTTTTAAACATTTTAATTTTGCAGGATCCATATTGATTTTTACAACTTATAAAATTTGCAAAGTGTAAAAATGCAATTTTGTAAAAACTATTGCAGATATTTTGGTGATTCAAAAAGTTGTTCTAGAAGCATTTTTAATTTGCCATCGAAGAGTGATACTCTCAATTTCAAGTTTTCACTAATTCATCAAGAATATACATTATACCTAAATAAATCTTCAGGATTTGAAGAAATAGTTAACAATGCAAGTCGATGCAAGTACCTTCATAGTTAATTATTATATTTTCAAGGTTATTTTTTCATTACCGATTGTGTTATTTCATGGTTTCTATATGAGTATGCAAGTTAATGTGGCATTTTTAGTGAAAGAGTTAAAGTAGCAAATTAAGAGTATATCAGTTTGATGGCAAATTGAAAGTATTATATAAAGGACTTTTTAAATTATAAAAATCTGACGCTCCGTTCTATTAAAAACTGAGCTACTATTTTTGGAACTTTTTGCCCCGTATCTTCGAAACGGCTAGACCTGCCTTTGCCAAAAACTAATCAGCACATCTCCCTATTAATAGGAACCGAATGTTTTTTAATCCATTCAAATCGGTTAATCCGTGCGCTCGAAAATATGGGTGAATAATTGTGTCCATACATACATACACACACACACATCAATTGTTTCTGAGGTATGCCTTAAAATGTTCAGAAACCTTCAAAACGTCGAGAAATGCAAAAATTTTCATTTTCGATTTTCGGCCCATTACAATAACTACCCTACGGGAAGTTAAAAATTATGTAAAAAATTTAAATGGAACACTTTATAATCCAAGTCTATTATAATTATGGTCTATGTTTTTAGTGAAAGAGTTAAAACAGCAAATCAGGAGTATAACAGTTCGATGGCAAATTAAAAATGTTATATAAACGACTTTTTGAATTATTGAAATATCTCAAGGGGTTCTCGAGATATTGCATTTTTAAACATTTCGATTTCGCAGGATCCATATTGATTTTTTACAACTTATAAAATTTGCAAAGTGTAAAAATGCAATTTTATAAAAAGTATTGCAGATATTTTGGTGATTCAAAAAGTTGTTAATTTTTAATTTGCCATCGAATAGTAATACTCTCGATTTTACTAATTCAACAAGAATATACTTTCTACATATATAAACTTCAAGGATCTGAGGAAATAGGTAACAATGCAAGTTGATAGCATTTCTATAGCCGACTAATATATTTTTGAAGCTAATTTTTTATTACCTATTGTGTTATTTGATGCTTTTTATATGAGTATGCAAATTAATGTTGCATTCTTAGTGAAAGAGTTAAAACAACAAATCGTGATTATCACAGTTCGATGGCAAATTAAAAATGTTATATAAAATAAAATATATTATCATTTTTAGTGATATATTCTTTGCATCGTTCATAATTCCTGAACCACTTGATTAGTATGAATGGCGTTCAAGACAAATTTGTTTAAAATTTAATTATTAACAATATCTTATAACATTATAAAACTCTACAGCAACTCGGTATACTTTAAAATCGTTTTAGAAAACAGAAAATTTATTACAGTAATAATAATGATGCAGTATAGTAAGAGATACGTATCTTATAGCGGAGTTGCTGTTAATAATAATGTTGGATATTATTTGTTAATTTTCAATTAATTTTTTTGAGTATACCAAGTTGTTGTAGGGACTTATGATGTTAGACAATATTGTAGACGATTCAATTTTGTACAAATTTCCCAAATACACTATTCATATCACTTCACTAATTTCAAAGTTACAAAGGATTCAACAAATAAATGCTTTATAAATTCTTACTATTTCCTTGTATTTTTTTCACGGTTTCCCTTATCCTCATATATCATTTACTAAATAGGACACTTTGTATATAATTTATTGTATTTCTTACTTACAAAAAAAAAAATTTCACGCCGCAGGAGGACGTCAAAGGCGGAACAAACAGAACAACATCCGACGGCAACTTTTTTTTCGACGTTTTTGCTGCTTTTGTTCTCTTTATTTTTTTCGACACCTTTCCGGAAGTTTTTTGTTCGGTTCGTCTATTATTCGATTTGGATCGAAAAAGACAGGTATTGACAACCCTAGGAAACAGAAGATACAAAATTTAGTAATGGTAGTGCATTTTTTTTATATTGTTGGTTGTAACTTTTGAACGGTTTGTGGGAAATATATGAAATATTTGGCAAAAATGTCTAGAATTGAATTATTCATAATATTGTCTAACATTATAATGCCCTACAACAACTCGGTATACTCGAAAAAATTAATTGAAAACTAAAAATAATATCCAACATTATTATTAACAGCAACTCTGCTATAAGTTATGAATCTCTTTTACCTGCATCATTATTACTACTGTGATAAATTTTATATTTTCTAAAGCGATTTTAAAGTATACCGAGTTGCTGTAGGGCTTTATAATGTTAGAACATATTGTTAATAATTCAATGTTAAACAAATTTGTCTTTTACCTCATTCATATTAATCAAGTGGTTCAGGAATTATAAACGATACAAAGCACTAAAAATAATTTTGCACATTTTGAAAGGTATTTTGAAGTATACCGAGTTGTTGTAGAGCATTATAATGTTAGACAATATTCTAGATAATTCATTTTAGTACAAATTTACCTAATACACTAATTAAATTAACTTGATAGTTTAGAAGATACAAATTTTTCTATCCTACGAGTTATCAATTTGTGACTTTTTTCTTCTATAAATAGTACCTTTCTCCCAGAATAAATTATGTCGATTCTCAACGTGTTTTCCTACAAATATATTCTACAAAGTGTCAATTTATCGTTGCAAAGTTTTGCCAAACACTCAATTTGTAAAGTTTCGAGTTTTCGAGTTTCAGGTCGTCGAAGAAATCGAAAACTGTATTGAAATTGAAAAGAGCGATAAATAGAAACGTTCGAAGAACTTTAACTAAAAACTATTTTGTATATATATATATACATATATATATATATATATATATATATATATATATATAGTAAATATATATTTAGTAAAAAAAAAAACAAATACTTTACTCATATATTAAGCCCTTCTTAAGCAAAAGAGTTTGCATCAATAGTGTTGTTGCAAAAAATTATTATGTACTTTCAATTACTATTTATGAGTACACCGAGTTGCTGTAGGGCTTTATAATATTAGACAATTATATAGCTCATTGAATTCTTTAAAAACTCTCAAAACATTTCATAAATATCAGACAAACCGTTTAAGAGTTACAATATATGCAATAAACACATGCACGTAGAATTTACTTGCAATTGAGGTAGTTGAACAATAATGTATAGGTACTATTTTTGGGAGCAATTTTAAAGTATACCGAGTTGCTGTAGAGCATCATAATATTAGACAATATTATACACAATTAAATTTTGAACAAATTTGCCTGATATTCCAATTTCCTAACCCAAACCTTGTAAAAGTTACACGAACTTAAACATACAAAAGCAAACAAAATTTTTCTTACCAATTACACCAGACAATTTCTTTAGTCATTTAAGGATTTTAATGAAAAAGACTTTAGTTTAGCATAGAAATGTATGTAGATTGTGTTTTCTCGAATAAATTGTTTCGCCCTTCTCTAAGGGATGAAAAACAGAGTCTGTGTGTCGTATAATATTATTAGAGGGATGCTTATATAGGACTAAGAGAGATTTTGTCCTTAAATCTACATGGATTTCTCCAGGACATACATTTCTGTATACATTTGAATTTAAATTAAATACAACCGATACAAACATGGTAAAATACACGTATATATATATATATATATATATATATGTATATGTATAATTTATACTGCGTATGTTACACAATTTAGTATAAGCACTAATATAAATTTTTCACTCCAAGAAATTTTTGACAAATATAAAAAATAATGTTTCAAACATTGACATGAATATATGTAATTCAAGTTCAAGTATAATAAGTTTTTGAAAAATTTTCCTGGTCGCACCGTTTGTACTACAATTTTGTAATTTGACCTAAATATTCTTCAATATGTCTATTATAATAACAAATACTAAAACTGATGATGTGTTCCTCACAACATTATTAAAAAATGATTTTGTAATCAAAGTCACTTGTGATTTAATTTGCACTGAAATGTATTAATGTTTTTGAAAAATTCTCCTGGTCGCACCGTTTGTGCTACAACCTTGTAATTTGGCCTAAATATTCTTCAATATTCCTATTATGATAACAAATACTAAAACTGATAATTTCATTCGCACAGAATCAATAAAAAATAATTTTTTCCAACAGTGGCACAAATGTATATAATTTAAGTTCAAGTATAATAAGTTTTTGAAAAATTCTCCTGGTCGCACCGTTTGTACTACAACCTTGTAATTTGGCCTAAAAATTCTCCAATATGTCTATTAAAATAACAAATACTAAAACTGATATTTCATTCGCACAGAATTAATAAAAAATAATTTTTCAAACAGTGGCATAAATGTATGTAGTTGAAGCTAAAGTATAATAAGTTTTTGAAAAATTCTGCAGGCCGCACCGTTTGTACTACAATCTTGTAATTTGGCCTAAATATTCTTCAATATGTCTATTGAAATAACAAATACTAAAACTAAAATTTTTCACGACATTTTTCTCATAAATAAATTTTTCATCAACTCTCGTACTATTCACCTTCCCGGAGTTTCCTACGCATTTACATACATCGCCCGAAGGCAATGTTTGCTTTAAATCATTTTCTTGATTATTTTCTTCTCTTCTTGTATGTATATAAACATATCCAAACACACAAAATAATACATACATACATATGTATATATATACATACATATACATTCGTGTATACATTTATAAATACACTAATAAATCACCGGACTAATGAAAAGCAAATAAGGATGATATCAAAGTAAATATATTACACTAATGAATGTATATATATATATATATATATATATATATATATATATATATATACATATGTATACATATATGTATATATAAATACATAATTATTTTTGGTGCCCCAAGGCAAGTCCATGGTATAAGAGCCCTTCAATTTGTTTTTCTACATCATTTTTTAAATTAAATAAGTTTATACCAATGTTTGAAAAATTATTTTATATTAATTCTGTGCAAATGAAATTATCAGTTTTAGTATTTGTTATTATAATAGACATATTGAAGAATATTTAGGCCAAATTATAAGATTGTAGTACAAACGGTGCGGCCTGCAGAATTTTTCCAAAACTCATTATACTTGAACTTAAATTACATACATTTATGCCACTCTTTGAAACATTATATTTTATTAATTCTGTGCGAATGAAATTATCAGTTTTAGTATTTGTTATTATAATAGACATATTGGAGAATATTTAGGCCAAATTGCAAGGTTGTAGTACAAACGGTGCGGCCTGCAGAATTTCTCAAAAACTTATTTTACTTGAACTCGAATTATATATATATATATATATATATATATATATATATATATATTTATGCCACTGTTTAAAATATTATTTTTTATTAATTCTGTGCGAATGAAATTATCAGTTTTAGTATTTGTTATGATAATAGACATATTAAAGAAGATTTTGGACAAATTACAAGGTTGTAATATAAACTGTAGGGCCAGCATAGTTTTTAAAACATTAGTAAATTCAATAAAATCCAACATTTGACGAAAGAATCTTAAATAATTCTTTTTTGGTTTTTGTCAAACAACTCAAAAATTTCATATAAAACCACCCCTTTTCAGTTAGATAGGCTAAAACTAGATAAAATTCACTACATTTCTTTGGAAACAGTTATATACACACCGATATGAAAGTTTTGAATGTTAATAAATAAATATATAAATTATATTCTATATAAACATCTACTTTGATCATAAGACGATTTAAAATGTATTATAAATGAATTAGTTAATAAAAAAATAAATTATCTAATGAATAAATAAATAATTATCCATATATGAATGAATAAATATTACTAATATATAAATTAATCAACAAACTATTTAATAATTGATTGACAAAATAAAATAAATAAATAAATATATAATTAAATAATCAAAACAAATATAAATCATAAAATGCCTAAAAAATTATTTATTTTCGTTTTTAAGTGGAATGCTTTTCCATTTTTGTTAAATACTTACAGTATTCAATTTTACTTAAAAATTGTTGTATATTTTTTAAATAAACGTCAAGTGTAGAAGAGGCTTTACAGCGCTAAAGCCGATATCACACTCTACCGACGCCATATAAAGTCACAAACAAACGTCATAAACAAAATGTCAAGTGTCGATACGGCCTTAGGCTAAAGCGTGTAGCACACTATGCATATTAAATAAAATTTTCTTTTATTTTTAAAAAGTGGTATTTTTGTAATGGTAGAGAAAATCTTATTAAAAAAATGTCACACATATTGATAATTAGTTAATAAACTTTCAGTGGGGTAAATTAGAGTAATTGCACAAAAATCGAACATGAAAATTAAATTGAGAAGGTTTTTGAATATTTTGGCATTCTTTAGAACAATGGAGGTGTGTGTTCAATTTTATCAATACAATTTTTGGTCCAGCACGGATCAACCGATTTGAATTATTCGAAAAATATTTGATTTTTATTGATAAAAAGACGTGTTGATTAGTCTGTGTTAAAGCTCACTTATATACTTTGAATGAATAATTTTAACTCTGCAATTCAGTTTATATAATTGTTAGAAATATGAGATGAGTTTAAATCTAAACTTCTTAGTCCAAATTATAAGCTTTTATATTTAATCTATTATATTCGAATAATTAACATTTATAATAATCTATTTGAAAATAATATTTCTCGAATATTTTATTACGGTACGGGAAGTTCCAGCAATTTGCCTTAAGGCATAATGCCATACACCACTAGATAATTTAACTTAGCACAATTTTGCAAAATATTTCATTCAATTTGAAGGAACGGTTCGAAAGTTACAAGAGATATAATAAAAAGTAAACCAATGGGTTGCAGAACAATGGTTCGAGACTTTGTGACATCAAATATAGGCATGTGTGGTATCAAATGAAAGGTTTAGACGAGCACTAACCAAATATCATAGTAATAAACTTAACGAAAGTCACAATGTCTATTTTGGAAATGTTAAAATATACTAACTTGACGTAAGGTAATAAAATGTTAGAAGATATTATAGATCTTTTTAATTTAAAACAAATTTATGGGATAAAATATTTACTTTGGATAAACTGTTCGAAAGTTACAAGAGATTTAATAAAAAGTAAACCAATGAGTTGCAGAGCTCGTGATCAAATATTATTTGAACTTTTATAAAAGTCGTCGGCCAATTTGTAAGCTCTTATATTTTATCTGCAAAATACGAATAATGAAAGTTACACTTATATGAATCTTTTTCAAAACATTTAATATACTTTGAATATTTTATTACAGTTTATTTACAATTATCTGCTCATTAATAAAAAATTATTTATTGAGAAAATTGCTTCGATAAATTTAATTATATATATATATATATATATATATATATATATATATATATATAAATCTATCTTGGTAATTTTCGATGTGAAGAAGAGATGATACTTTATTATTAGTTTAGCCTCAGGTTCAATATTTCCTAAAAGTTTTTCAATAACGAAATTACTAGAGATATATGGCGAAGAAAAGCTCTTGTACTGCTAAAATAGGATGAAATTTATAGATATAATGTTAGGCAATATTATAGATTATTCAATTTTAGACAAATTTGTCAAAGACACCATTCATATTAATCGAATGGTTTTATAGGTATTTGACAAAAACCAAAAACTGTCTCGAATTTTTTATTTGTTGCTTATGAATGACATATCGAATTCTAAGTCGTTTTATTCGAAACTTTTATATCGGAGTGTTTAAAAGTGTTTCATAGAAAATGTTGCAAATTGTATCTAGTTTCGCCCTATCTAACTGAAAAGGCGTGGTTCCATATGAAATTTTTGAGTTATTTGACAAAAACCAAAAAAAAAACGAATTATATTTTTTCCCCAAGTATCCCTTTTTCCTCCGGTCTCCTCTACGAGTGAGTTGTGAGAGAAAATCGCATCCACGTCTTGGGCGAAGACAAAATTAATGGCAGTAATTGTACTAAAATAACTTTTGAAACTAAATTAAAATACTTGTGAATGAAATACTTGCAGGCGAAGTATTTCGTCGTCGAAATAGTTTGTCAAGTTGTCAGAGGAACATTTTATTTTATATACCGCACACGCATTCTCTACTGGAGAACGAAATTAAATCGTTATATAAATATAAATATACTCATATGTATATATATATATATATAAGTGTATATATATATATATATATATATATATATATATATATACATATATATATATATATATATATATATATATATAAGTGTATATATATATGCATTTTGATATACAAGTTTTGAATAAAACGGCTTTGAATTCGATGATATTTCATTCTTTAGCAATAAATAGAAAATTCGGGACATTTTTTTTTGGTTTTTGTCAAATAACTCAAAAATTTAATATAGAACCACTCGTTTTCAGTTAGATAGGGTGAAACTAGATAAAATTTACAACATTTCCTAGGAAACACTTTTATACATTCCGATATAAAAGTTTCGAATAAAACGACTTTGAATTCGATGATATTTCATTATTTATCATAAAATCATTTATTTAATTGTTTAAACATTTATACATTTATATTTCAATTAATTTATATAGTACCAAATAATATGTAAATTTATTTATTTATTCAAATAATTACTTATTTCTTCTAGTTGTATATCAGGTGTTTGCTCATTTATACATTTATATATATATCTTCTATATATATAAAAATAAGTCGGGTTTTCCTTCCTGATGAAATAACGCCAGACCGCACGAACTGATTTCGACAATTTTGCATTCGTTGGAAAGGTCTCGGGCTCCGCAAGGTTTATAGCTAAGAAAATTAGTGGTGCATGGCATCGTGCCCTAATGAAAATTGCTGGAACTTCACGCACCGTAATTAAAAATTCGAGTAATAAAAATAATCAATAATTGTTTTAAATCATTGCAAATAGATTATCTTCTATATATAAAAATAAGTCGGGTTTTCCTTCCTGACGAAATAACTCCAGAACGCACGAACCGATTTCGACAATTTTGCATTCGTTGGAAAGGTCTCGGGCTCCGCAAGGTTTATAGTAATGCATGGCATCGTGCCTTAATGCAAGCTGCTGGAACTTCACGCACCGTAGTTAAAAATTCGAGTAATAACATTAGTGAGAATTATCAGAATTATGCTTGGTTAAGTCAACGAGCAATTCTTGCCGCAAAGAATAATGATGTGCACGCACTGAATTTCACCATTCATTCAAAAATTGCTGGCGATTTGGTGACATACCAATGATTCTGACTGGTCTTCCGTTTGACTTCAAACGATTGCAATTTCCAGTTCGCCTTGCGTTCGCAATAACAAGTTGCAAGGCCAATTGCTTAGTGTTTGCGGGATAAATTTCAAATAGATTATTTAGAAAATCATTGTTTTTCACATGAGCAGTTATACGTTGCCTGTTCACGAGTTGAAAAACCATCCGCTTTGTTTGTGTTAACGTCAGACCAGAAAACAAAAAATGTGGTTTACCAAAGAGCACTTCAATGAAACGGATAATTTGCGGATTCACTTTCATTTACTTAGAGAAGTTCAACTAAAAAACACTTTATTTTTGTAATCAAAATAAATTCATTACTGTTGTATAATAAAATCCAATTTTTCCTTTTCAAATATAAAACAAACAAAAAATTTCTTCATCTTCCTCACGAAACCATCCGGTGGCGAAACGGAGTTCGTCGGGTTTGCTAGTATATATATATATATATATATATATATATATATATATATATATATATATATATTACTTTACATTTAATTATTTAATGTGTTTGTAAATTTATTTATGATTTCATTTATTTATTAATTCACCTTTTATCTTAATTTATAAAATAATAAAATAAAAATTTTGTTTGTAAATTTCATTATATTATATCATATTATATTAAATTACGACCGAAAACAAAATATTTTGACAGTTATAATTAATTTCAATGTCAAATATCAGATCTTTATGTAAAAAAATATTTATTTCCACAATATTCCTGTGTTGATTTAGCCAAACTTACGATTTTAACAATTATATAATTATTCATTGATGACTTAAAATAATTATTAATTTATTAACAAATAAATAATATTTGAAAGAAATTTTTTTTGACATATATGACATGAAAAGGTATAATAAACAAAAAACTATGATGCGAGTGAATTAATTTTTGAAGTATGAAATATCAAATAATTTTGAAAATTATAACAAGTTTTTAAATATTTGTCAAAGGATCAGAGTCCAAATCTATTAAATATTTGATTTTTGACTCTTTTATTAATTTTTTATCAATTTATGCATATTCTTATGTTGTTTTTATGGCAAAACAACGTTTGCCGGGTTAGCTAGTATATATATATATATATATATATATATACAGGGCCGGTCCTGGGATCCTTAGCGCCCGCATGCAACATTTTTTCTAGCGCCCCCCCCCCCCCCTCCTATTAATTTTAACTGTTTTAACAGTTTGTCATTAAAATTATATAAATAATTACATATTTTTTCAAAAATAATTTTTAATTATTCTGAATTTAGTACACAAAAAATTAGATATAATATAGAAGCGTTTATACGCGTTTATACATTGATTTTAAATTTATTTAGAAAATCGAAGCGATTCGCGGGTTGATTATAATGGAATATTTTTAAATTTTCAATTATTTTTAACGTATGTGCAATATTAATATTTGGGTTTTGAAACATTTTAATTATTTATTGTGCGATTTATTCTATTGAGCAAATCATGCCAAGGGAGCTAAAAAAACTAGCTTTTCATTTTCAATCATAACACTTGTATTTCGTGTTGGATTTTTTAAATTTTAATTTAATTTAATTTTTGATTATTTACAATATCCAAAATTACGTCGTAAACTTCTCTTTATTTATATCGTAAGAGCCGACCTGTATTCATCCTTGCATTCCCGTCATATTCACAGAATCAGATTGTTGTTTAAAAGTTAAATTTTTAACGTATTTTAGTAGTATTGTTTAAATATCAGTAAAAACGCAAAGAAATTACACATTCCTTAAACTATTTAAAAAAAACTAATTATGTTTTATATACATTATTAGTGCATAGTTAATAATTATTAAATTTAGAGTATGGACACCACTAGGTATAAAAAAAGCCTTAAGATTTTCGTTCCAAAAAAAATTTCGCTTTAATTTTTCATATTTGTCTCATTTCCATAACCCTAACCACGCATGTCTTTCAAAGTTCATCAGATGCGAAATATTTGCAACAAAAATGAAAGTTACAATTCAATTTTTCGGAATAAACATGCCATTTTCTAAGCACTGACTCCCTATTTTTCATTATCACGATTATAATTTGTTTATATTTTTTAACAAGTTCTGTTTCAACTAAATCAGCTCGCAATTTTTCGTCAATAATGCCCATTAATTAATCTCATATTTTGCAGGTTTGCGCTTATGGGATTGAACACTAGATAATTTCTTTTTCGATTCCACGGTAATTTCAAACAAAGAAAAAATTGAATAAGTAGATTAAGCAATAAACAGAGCGGTTATTTACTAATTTCCACAGTTATTAATCGGTTAATTGTTTCTACTGATATCACATTGCAAAACTAGTTGGTTTGGTATTTAGCCTTGAGGCAAGTTACATGAACTTCTCGATATATTTAAATAATCAACTTAATCGATAAAAAATAAATTAATTTATGAGTCATTAAAAGTATTCCGAGTGGATTTATTACACATAATTGAAAACGAACGAACACTTTGACTCGGAGTATTTTCTAAAAGCAAATTTTCAAAAATCAATAATTTTTATAATTGAACCAGTTTTCAGGACTGGTTTATTATGTTCAAGACCAAGTACTCTATCATTATACCAAGTAAATAGTCTAATTTTAATTTAAACAAATGTCAAAAGAGCTACTCATTTTCTCAAACTTTGATGAATTTTTAAAATCAAACTATTTGTCGTAAGGCCGTAATATTTCAGTAAGTTCTATAAGGCCATGGTATATATAGCTAAAAAAAATTCCATAAAAATCGGCTTAAATTTTTTTTCAACAGTTAATTACAAGAAAACGGCTCGGTAGATTTTCACCTAAAACTGATCAGTATCATTCCCAACTAATATCTTTCGAACAGTTTTTGTTTTTTTAAAATCGGTTCGGTAGGATGAGCTTAAATGTGGACGAAAAGTTTACCACTTTTTTTCAAATTACAAAGAAACGGCTTGGCAGATCGTCGCACAAAACTGACAAGCGGTAGTCCTCACCGAAATACATCAAATGGCTTTTAAGTTTCTGAAATCGGTTCAGGCGCTTTTGAGAAAACGTCGATCAAATGTCTAATTTTGACAAATGTCAAAAAAACTACCAATTTTTGCAAACTTTGACGAATTTTTAAAGCTAAACGAGTTGTCGTAGGGCCGTAATATTTTAGTATGACCTAGAAAACTATGGTATCTACCGTCAAAAAAAAATCATAAAAATCGTCGAATTTTTTTTTAAAAAAACGTTATTACAAGAAAACGGCCCGGCCGATCTTTACCAAAAACTAATCAGCACGATTCCCAACCAATATCTATCGAATGGTTTTTGAATTTTCGAAATCGATTCAGAATTGCGGGCTAAAACGTGAACGAAAATTTTTTCACTTTTCTGCAATTTACAAAGAAACGGCCCGGCCGATCGCCGCACAAAACTCAGAAACGATAGTCCTCATCGAGATACATCGAATGGCTTTTAAATTTTTGAAATCGGTCCAACCGTTTTGGAGAAAACGTCGATTTACGGCAAAAAATCTGTTCACACACACACACACACACACACACACATATACTTTTTCCAAATTTGGTCTCATTCGATTCAGAATGGCTTGAAACGTCGAGAAAACATAAAATTAGCGAATCGGATTTTTTGATGAAAACATAAACTTCTCCTTCGGGAAGTTAATAAATATGCTTTTCATGTCTCCGCATTTCAGTTAAGTTAAATCGTTTATTATAATTTATTAAGTATTCTAAATTTTATATAAGTAATAAAAAATGTAAATAGTATATTATAAATTTAATTTCGGAAACTCGATTTTGCGCCCCCTAAGGCGTGCGCCCGCATTTTTTGCATGCATCGCATGCAAGGCAGGACCGGCCCTATATATATATATATATATATATATATATATATAAATATATGGAAACAAAGCAAACAAACCAGATGACGTTCTGATTACAATTATATATCAAATATAATTATCACGATAAAATCTTCAAAGCCTCCAGTAAATAATAAGCAGGGTCGAACTGGTATTAAGTAAATTAAAATATAATATTACTTATAAATATAGTATACTTTAAAATTGACTTTAAAAATACAAAATTAATCTGGGTGCGATAAAATTAATTTTTTTGTTATAAAATTCATAAAACCTAACTAAACTATTAATTTGACATGAATGATGTCTTAAAGAAATTTGTTTAAAATTAAATTATCTACAATATTGTCTAACATCAAAAGTCTCTACAACAACTCGGTATATTTTAAAATTAATATTAAACATAAAAATATTAGGTTGTCAAATATCTCCCTTCCGCTTTTTTGCTCTTGATTGTATACAAAAAGCCTGAAGGGAGATATTTGACAACCTTATTATATAATAACGAGGCATTTTATTTTAGCTCAGATGACTGAACATTGTTAATTAAATTCCGAATAAATTTTGATAAAACCGGGAAACATTTTTTTCACAAATCACTCATATATATATATATATATATATATATATATTACCCAATTTTTGCACTACTTTTTTAATTAATTTTTCTAATTTTTCCCCAAGTACGCCCCTGTTTTTATATCTATGTCGATACCAATGGCCGCCACTGTTCGTATATACAAAAGTCTCTTTATCTCTCGAGTGTAGTACATTTTGTTTTTGATTTTTTTAATATTGAAATATTATTCAAATTTTGTGAAAAAAATGGCAGAACGAAAGGAAAAGATTGGAATTATTGGAAGGTAAAGAAAAAATTTTGGAAAATGCTTTTATTTTTTGTATTTTTGTGATCAAATTTGGGAGTAAAAGTTTGACGTGTGGATGTAGAGTTGGTTCACCTTTGAGTTTTCAGCGAATGTAAATCTGTGGGAAAAATATTATTTTAGTAATGAAATATTTGAGTAGGGTATATAAAATATTTGGCAGATTTGTTCAAAATTAAATTGTTTAAAATATTGTCTAACATTATAAGTCTCTATAACAACTCGGTATACCCAAAAATCAATTTACAAACTGACAATATTTTTTTACAAAAATATGACTAGTGGCCAAGGACAATTATTCATTGCATATTCTTTTGAAATATTTGAGTAAAGTATATAGAATATTTGGCAGATTTGTGCAAAAATTAATAATAAACAATATTGTCTAACATTATAAGTCTGTACAACAACTCGGTATACCCATAAATGAATTTAGAAAATGACTATCATATTTTTACAAACATATATGTTTGGTGGTAAAAAACGCATGTATATTATAAATTTTGTATCTTTTGAAATATTTGAGTAAAGTATATAGAATATTTGGCAGATTTGTTCAAAATTAAATAATCTATAATATTGTCTAATAAAATAATACTCTAAAACAACTCGGTATACTTTAAAATCAATATCAATATCAAATACTATAATGTTTTGTTGGTAAAGTGCATTACTTTAGCATATTTACCATAACTTCAAAACCATTTGATCAATTTAAATGATTCCTTCACCAAATTTGTTTAAAATTAAATTATCTACAACCTTGTCTAACATCATTTCACCCTACAACAACTCGGTATACTTAAAACTTTAATTTTTTGCAGTGGTCTAATAGGAAGATCCTGGAGTATGTTATTTGCTGCTCAAGGCTACAAAGTGACGCTTTTCGACATAGATGACGCCAGGATTTTTGACGCTTTAAATTATATTGAAGGAGAATTAAAAAGATTAGAAGCAGCAAATTTGTTGAGAGGAAAATTGACTGCAAAACAGCAATTTTCCTGCGTTTCTGGTAAGTAGATAGAAATAAATTATACATTTGATTTATCATCAAAAAGTCCATGTTATCTCTAATTAAGATAAAGTATCTTACCTCGACGTTTCAAGTAAATCTGAATCATTTCCTCTTGTCTTTAGGTTCCTCCAGTTTAGCAGAAGCCGTCAAGGGCGCCTTTTTCGTCCAGGAATGCATTCCTGAAAACCTGGATCTTAAAAAAAAATTATACCAAGAACTTGATGAAGTCGTTGGAGACAACACCATAATTTCATCATCAACCAGCACTTTTATGCCATCATTGTTCAGCGAAAACCTGAAACACAGATCACAGGTAATAAAAGACTTAATACTAGCCGGGCCAGCTAGTATATACCACTACTTTTTAAATTATTTTATTTTGTATATTTTTCTTCTAGAAGATTATTTAAATTGATCAATTACTTTATGAGTTATGATTTTTTTTCTTGAATAGTTGCACCCCAGCTAAATTAGTACGTTAATTTCTATTGTTATTAATTTTAGAGTATACCGAGTTGTCCTAGGTCATTATGATATTAGACAATGTTGTTTATTATGTAATTTTACACAAATTATCCGAAGACACTATTTAGTTTCTATTTATAATTTAAAAATTGCAAATTTTCAAATAGATTGATGCACCAAATTTTTCTAGATCAGAACAAAATTTAGCAACATTGTTATGATGATTTAGATAATACTATCCGGTTAGACTAGGACAAAATTTGAACCAATTTAGCAAAATTTTTCTGGCGATTTTAAGTAATATTTTGTAATTAGACAAAATTACAAAAAAATAGTATTTGTGTAAAGTCAAGTGTAAAACAAGCTTTACAGCGCTAAAGCCGACATCACACTCTACCGCCGCCATGTAAAGTCATAATCAAACGTCATATTCAAAATGTCAAGTGTTGATACGGCCTTAGGCTAAAGCGTGTAACACACTATGCGAATTAAATAAAATTTTATCCTACTTTTAAAATGTTTAAAATTTAAAAAGTATTAGTATTAGTATATACTAGCTGGTCCGGCTAGTTTTTTGGAGTAACTATTTTATTGGCAAACTATTTTATTGGAGTGTATATAACAGTTTTGTAAATGTAGTAAATTTTATCTAGTTTCTGCTAAGCTAATAAAAAAAGGGTGAAACATAGAAAAATGTCTCTATAATAAAATATACATTCGAAATTCAAATACTACAATTATCTCAATTAGTACCGAAATTTAGTATTATTAGAAAATAGATATAAATTTAGCAACTCCAAAACAAATATGTGTTTTTTTTTTAATCAGTAGATAAAAAAATTAAGAATTATGAAATAGATAATGAATACGATGCCATATCATATTTGATTATCTAATTATCATAATTAATTGTATATATACATATATTTATTTATAATTATAGGTAAAATATCATTAACTAATCCAATATGGATAATTAAATTATCTAAGAATTACCTTATCAATATTAATGATGAAATGATAAAAAAACTTTGTGGGAAGTCACGATTAGTCAGCGCCAATTTTACGCATTTATTTATTATATCACTTGTAACTTTTAAACTATTTTTAAAAACTAACTAGTGTGTTTGGCAAATTTGCACAAAATTAAATAATGAACAAGATTGTCTAACATTGTAGGACTCTACAACAACTCAGAGATAATAAGAAATTAAATATATTCTCGCTGTACCTAAGGTGCCTTTATTTATAAAATTATTTATATCTTCTAGAGCATTTGTCTAAAGTAACTTTTGTATTTGAGAAATTTGTTTAAAATTGAATGGTTAACAATATTGTTTAACCTACATCAATTCGGTATACTACAAAATGGCAATTGAAATGACTTTTAAAATATATTTAAAAATTTGGTGCATTAATCTATTTTATAATTTGTAATCATTCGGGAAGTTAAATATCGCCAGTTGTTCCTAGATTAGTGCAAATTTTTGCCTTTTTCCCAGGTTTTGGTGTCTCATCCAGTAAATCCACCATACTACGTTCCCCTGGTTGAAATAGTACCAGCACCCTGGACAAAACCTGAATTTGCTGCCAAAACCAGAGAATTGATGGAAGAAATTGGTCAGGCTCCTGTTTCCCTGACCAGAGAAATCGAGGGATTCGCCTTGAATAGAATTCAGTACGTCCAATTGGTAAATCTTATATATATATAAAAATGAATCGCAAAATGTGTTGGTAAGCGCATAACTCCTGGACCAATTTGGCTAATTCTTTTTTTAAAATGTTCGTTGAAGTCCAAGAATGGTTCTTACGACGAGAAAAAATCGAATAATTGCCGGGAAAACACTAAAAACAGCCCTTTTCTTTTTTACATACAAACGTTTAACGATTTAACGAAAATCAATCAATTTGAGCTTTATTGCTATTATATAAAGTTCATATTAATTTACAAGCACTTACTGTATACTCCTCCTAAACGATTATTCGGATTTTGATAAATATTTCTGAAGTTTGTTAAGGGAATATTCTAGGATGTATGTGATTATAGAGCACTGGGATGTATGCAAAATTGTAGAAATAAATGGAAAAAATAGCAAAAAACGACATATCATTGTTTGCATTGAAAACAAATGAAATCTATCATCTTCCAAAAATTTCAATTTACTTATGAACCTAGACAATATTAGAATATGTATAATGAATTTATGATTATGAATACGAAAAATAAAATGTCTATATTATTATTACCAAAAAGCAGCTGAAATATGCCAGAAATTAAAATAATATAAAATACAATATATGTATGGCAGATTGAATGATACATTTATGAACAGGATATGACAAATTAATTCACTTGAAATATGAAATTAAGTATTAATCAGGGCCGGTCCTACCTTTAATGCGATGCATGCGAAAAATACGAGCGCACGCCTTAGGGGGCGCCAACACAAAATTCGAATATTAAATTTTCAATAAAGGTTTTTTTTTTCAATATGTAATTTCTTTGCATCTTTTACAAATCTTTTCACAATATTTTTAAAATTCGTAAAAATTTCATTTTATAACAACAAATGGGAAAGTAAAGATGAATACATACAATTCGACCCTCACGATATCAATTAGAAGTTTAGGATGCAATTTTGGATGTCTTAAATAATAAAAAATTAAATTAATTTAATTCAACATGAAGTATCAGTGTAATGTTTTGCTTATGGTTATTTTATACCGTTTAAAAGACTTCAATTTCGAATATAGTTGTGGGAATTGAGACTCATCATTTTATTTAAAGCAGTTCTACATTTACCATCGCTCATATTATAAATGTATATACATTTCGGCGTAAAGAGTAATTTAAAAAACAATAATTATTATTTTTAGGTAAACGGTGAATATTAGTATATTATATTAAAAAGTTGTAGACATTGGTACAGGACAGCGTCTGTCGGGTCATCTAGTTAGAGATAAATTAGAAGTGAATCTTGATCCTTAATTGTTTTTTTGTGGTTTTTAGGTATGCTATTTTAAATGAAGTCTGGAGATTGGTTGAACAGAAAGTCCTGGACGTCAAGGATATCGATAAAGTCATGTCTGAAGGTTTAGGGATGCGTTATGCCTTTTTGGGGGCTTTGGAAACAGCCCATTTGAATGCTGAGGGGATGAAAAGCTACTGCGATAGATATTCCAAGACAATTTATGCAGTAAGTAGAAAAACATTATTTATTTAGTAAGAATACCAGAAATTCAGAAAAGATCAATCGCTAATTTAATACTCTAATTAAATCCATGTAGGCTGTTCTATAATATTTATTTATCATGGAATCAAGATGATAATTTGAGTTTCAACATCACCAATTAAATAAATATTCTGCTGCAAAATTAATCTTGATTCCATGATGAATAGAATTTAATTAGAGTTTAAGTGGTTTATGAACATTCTTATGTGTCATATATGAGTTCACGTACAGATGGCGCAAAAATTTACTTAATGACGTATGTTAATAATAAATATAAGAAACTTTCAATTGGCGTGCGCTCTATCTAAATGTTTATATTAAGAGCTAATACTATTAGAGATTCATTTATTTATTTGGAAGAATTTGCATCCTTGGGAGCAAAGAAATTCGAAAATGTCCTTGTTAAAGACCACCCTAATATATATATATATATATATATATATATATATATATATTGTAAATTGATACCTAAAAGTATTTTCAATAGGTTAGTATAATAATTTAAGTAATATATTATTTTGTATAAATATAATATATAAAAATAGTCAATTTTGTAGATGAAGTATCGTTTTTGCTATTTACTACTTTATGTTTTCAGAGTATACCGAGTTGTTGTAGGGTCTTGTGTTGTTAGACAATATTGTTTATTATTTATTTCTGCACAACTTCCCCAAAGACACCTTTTAAATATTGCAAATATTCCGAAAGTTATAAATTATTTAACAAATAAATGTCCATTTGCCTGTTTTCTTGCATATTTGGTCTTCGTAAGTAATGTATTTTCTAAAATGTTTTATAAGTATATCGAGTTGTTATAGGGTCTTATGTTATTGAATGATTTAATAATAATGGATCAAAATGAGACAATTTAATATAAATAAAAACAGCTTCAGATTAAGCTGGCACTTGCAATGACTATTAATATATACCAGAAATATTTATATGAAGCATTTGTTGCAGTGGTTAAACCACACATATATACTATACTATATAATAAAAGTGTTCTAGAAATATTTTTATGACTAAACAACGTTTGCCGGACCAGCTAGTATATAAGTACACTTTTTAAAAATAAAATTATTTTATCAAAACTGCATAGTGATTGCATATAACATTTTTTGAATAAGATTTTCTCTACCATTACGAAAATACCACTTTTTAAAAATAAAATAAAATTTTATTTAATTTGCATAGTGTGTTACAAGCTTTAGCTTAAGGCCGTATCATCACTCGACATTTTGTTAATGACGGTTGATTATGACTTTACATGACGCAGGTAGAGTGTGATGCCGGCTTTAGCGCTGTAAAGCTTGTTTTACACTTGACTTTTTATAAAAATACGTTTTTAATAATTTAAAACTAAAACAATTTCAATACAAAATTTATATAATAAAGTTAATAATAAAATATAGGTTTACAAATATATATTTTGGTTCTAGGTTAGTGAAACTATGGGTCCAACTCCAAAAATGGAGGGGCCCCAAGCCCTAGAAGTTGCAAGACAGTTGGAAGAGATGTGCCCCCTTGATCAGTTGGAAAAACGAAGAATTTGGAGGGACAATTGTCTCACTAAATTGAGTCAACTCAAAAATGAAATGAACAAAGAATCTTGAAGACTCTTGAAGAAGAATTTTGCATTTATGAATTTTTAGAAGAATATTAATAACACTGATGGTAAAGCTAACGTAAAAAATATATTTTTCAATTTATTACCGAATTTATTATTCATTTTTAGATGAATTTATAACTTTTAAAAAATTATTTTCAATATTTAAAAGGTGCCTTTAGGAAATTTGTGCAAAATTAAACAATCAACAATATTGTCTAACAATACAAGACCCTACAACAACTCAACATACTTATAAAACATTTTAGAAAAGAAAATTACTAAACGGGAACAATTTATCAAGAAAATGAGCAAAACTACATTTATTTGTTAAATGATTTATAACTTTCGGAATATTTCCAATATTTAAAAGGTGACTTCGATAAATTTGTGCAAAATTTAATAATAAACAACATTGTCTAACAACACAAGACCCTACAACAACTCGGTATACTTATAAAACATTTTAGAAAATAAATTACTTATTGAGAACAATTATACAAGAAAATAGGCAAATGGACATTTATTTGTTAAATAATTTATAACTTTTAAAATATTGGCAATATTTAAATAGTGTCTTTGGGAAATTTGTGCAAAATTAAATAATAGACAACATTGTCTAACAATACAAAACCCTACAACAACTCAATATGCTTTTAAAACATTTATGGAGAACAATTACAAACACTTATGGAGAACAATTGTTTAAGAAACCAGGCAAATGGGCATTTGTTAAATAATTTATAACTTTTAAAATATTTGCAATATTTAAATGGTTTCTTTGGCAAATTTGTGCAAAATTAAATAATAAACAACATTGTCTAACAACACAAGACTCTACAACAACTCGGTATACTTATAAAACATTTTAGAAAATAAATTACTTACTGAGAACAATTATTTAAGAAAACAGGCAAATGGTCATTTATTTGTTACATAATTTAATTAATTAATTAACTTTTAAGATATTTACAGAATTTAAAAGGTGTCTTTGTGAAATTTTTGCAAAAATAAATAATCAACAATATTGTCTAACAATACAAGACCCTACAACAACTCGGTATACTTATAAATTAATATAAATAATATAAAACAGTTTAGAAAATAAATTACTTGCAGAGAACAATTTATCAAGAAAACAGGCAAATGGACATTTGTTATATAATTTATAACTTTTAAAGGATTTGCAATATTTAAAAGGTGTCTTCGGGAAATTTGTGCAAAATTAAATAATAAACAACATTGTCTAACAACACAAGACCCTACAACAACTCAGTATACTCTGAAAACATAATTAAAGTAGTAAATAGCAAAAACAATACTTCATCTACAAAATTGACTATATTTATATATTATATTTATACAAATTAATATATTACTTAAATTATTGTACTAACTTATTGAAAATACTTTTTGGTATCAATTTACAATATATATATATATATATATATATATATATATATATATATATTATATTTATTTATTTATTTAACTTTCTTCCATTTCTTAGCATAAAATCCTTTACAAGCGGGATAAACAATGCTGATTAAACTAAACACATCGTTTGCAAAGTTTCCAACAAGGGCTCCTAAACAAACAGTTATCGGATACTTTTGCCAAGCCCTATCCCAGTCCAAGGGAACTGCAAACGTGCCACACCAGGCTCCTGCAAGAGTCAGGAAGACTCTTTGTCTATGGTACTCGGACATACTAAAACAAATACATCAATGTATTGTAAGTAATGCAAAATGTAGTTTATATCTTACCCATCGCTGAATATTTGTTTGCCCCCAAAGAGTATATTCAAAGTCCCTTCACATCCAAGCGTGGAAATCATATAAAAAACTCCAAGAATCACCAGCAACAAAGAAAACCACAATGTTTCTTCATGTTTAGTCAAAAAGGGTGCCCCCAGTAACACACACAAGGCACAAAAACTTACATACATCACCAACAACAAAACAGAAGCAAAAAATAAGTCTTTAACCCTGAATCGTCTGGACGTAACCTTTCTGCTGCCTTTGGGTAACTTAAAGTCACGACTGGTATCACCTTGTATATGTTTATAGATAGTTTTTATACTTTCTTGGATGAATATGAAAAAGATTATGGGCCAAGATTTGGAGGACCCTAAAGTATATATATTGTATTCTGAATATTGCAGAATAAAGTACAGGAATGTGTAACATAGTATTGAGAAGGTGGAGTTGAATAGGACTATTTTTTGGGACAATGTGTCAAGTTTTGAAGGTAAGATAAATGAAGTTAACATTGTGCTTGTAAGATATATAACATACTAGTACTAGATAAATGTGTGAAGCCTATTTTGCAAACCTAACCTACAAGGTAAAAATATCTGATTACATCTGACTAAAATGCATACAAATTTGTTGAATACATACCTAATACTTATAGAATGATGTATACAACGTCTTGAAAACTTTTTACAGCGTTTTTTAAGTACAAATAGTGATTTTGCAATCCTAACCTACAAAACACAAAAATCAGTTTACACATTTAAATTTTATTTAAATGGATTAAATTTTTATAACGCACGTCTAATATTAATTATATAGTATTTACAACACCTTAAGAATCTATTTTAGTTGTTTTTTAATTCAAAAAACACTCAAAATGTAAATATTAACCTCTATTGACATTTGACAGCTCGTTTGACAGTTTACGCCATTTTGTATTTTTGTTCAAAACCAGCAAATGTCAATCTGTGAGTCGCGTAATAATAATAACTAGAATAATAATAATTAATTATTATTATTTTTATTGATTTAAAATTATTTACAGTTATTTATACAACTTATATGTTTTGTATATCATGCAGTTATTTATTAAATTCCTTGTAACTTTTGAAAGGTTTAATAGAAAAGCAATATATAGCAATATTGTTTAAAATTAAATAATCTATAATTCGTTCTAATATGAAAAGTCTATACAGCAACTCGGTATGCTTTAAAATTGCATTTGAATGTAGATAATGTATATGGGATTTGTGAATAGGCAATTATTTATTTACATAAATCGGAATTCAAAGTCGTTTCATTCGCAACATTTATTAAGGAGTGTATAAATTTCTTTACGTGGATTTTCAGTAGATTTTATTTTTATTTTGCTAAGCTAATAAAAACAGAGTGCCAGGTGCAAAGTTTTCGAGATAATAGGTTGTCAAATATCTCCCTTCCGCCTTTTTGTATTAAACCAAGAGCAAAAAAGCGGAAGGGAGATATTTGACAACCTAATATTTGCAAAAATGTAGAAAAATGTCCCCAATTTTCCATCAAAAAATTGATTTCGAAGTCGTATTATTAAAAACTTTTATTTTGGAGTGTATATAACTGTTTTAATGAAAATGTTGTAAATTTTATCAAGTTTCGTTCTATCTAACTGAAAAGTGGTGGTTTCATATAAAATTATGTAACAAAAACCAAAAAAATATCCCGAATTTTCTATTTATTGCTAAAGAATGATGAAATCGAATTCAAAGTCGTTTTATTCAAAACATTTATATCGAACTGTATATATTTCTTTATATGGATTTAAAATGCATTTTATCTAGTTTTTGCTTAAGCTAATAGTGTGCCAGGTGCAAAGTTTTCGAACTATTTAAAAAAATGTTCCAAAATATCCCAATTATTCTATAGAAAACATGTACACAACATAAAACCAAATTCAAAGTCGTTTTATTCAAAGTTTTCATACTGAAATATATAAAAATTTTTATATGGATCATTAGTAAATTTTATCTAGTTTCTGCAAAGCTAATTGAAAAAGACAAAGTTTTTGAGTTATTTTTGGAATTTGTAGAAAAATGTCCCAAATTTTCTATTAATAATAGCATGAATCCGATTCAAACTCGTATTTTCAAATTCAATCATGTTTTATTCAAAACTTTTATACTGAAGTATATAAAATTTTGGATATGGCTTGTTAGTAAATTTTATCTAGTTTCTGCTAATTGAAAAAGACAAAGTTTTTGAATTATTTTTGGAGTTTGTAGAAAAATGTTCCAAATTTTCTATTAATAATAGTATGAATCAGATTCAAACTCGTTTTTATCAAATTCAATCATGTTTTATTCAAAACTTTTATATTGAAGAATACAAATACAAATTTTGAGATGAATCTGAAGTGAATTTTATCTAGTTTTTGCTAAGCCAATAAAAAAAAGTCCAGAGCACAAAGTTTTCGAGATATTTGCTAAAAATGTAGAAAGATGTCCCAAATTTTCTATTGCACTTACAAAAAAAAAGATTTCAAAGTTTTATTCAAAACTTTTATATCGGACTGTATAAAAGTATTTTATAGGAAATGTTGTAAATTTTATCTAATTTTACCCTATCTAACTCAATTTGATATAAAATCTTTAAGTTATTTGACAAAAACCAAAAAAATGTCCCAAATTTTCTATATTTATTGCTTAAGAATGTAATATCGAATTCAAAGTCGTTTTATTCAAAACTTTTATATCGGACTGTATATATTTATTTATATGGATTTGTAGTAAATTTTTATCTAGTTTCTGCTAAGCAAATAGAAAAAGAGTATCCGGTACAAAGTTTTCAAGATATTTGAAAAAAATGTAGTAAAACATCCCGATTCTTTAGTGTTTTCATATTTATTATTTACATCAGTGTATTTATATTTATTATTTTTATTTTGTATATATTAGAGTGTTTGCGTTAGTTAGCATATATATGGTATATTATATATATATATATATATATATATATATATAATAATCATTTATCCAAACCTTGTTTAAGCATTTATCCGAACCATTCCCATTATTTTCTCACCAGACTCCGCCACCATTCCAATTCAACAAGTTGGATTCCTGTCAGATTCTTGTCAGAATCATTCCATGGTGGAATTAACCTCGAAAATCATTAATATTCATAACTTTCATCGATTATATACATATATAATTATTATTCGTGTACGAACAGAATACAAATGATAAATTCTTTAGTTTCGAGTGTGTGTAAAACAATTTCGGGGAATTGTTTTCTTAAAAATCGAGTCAGAAATTTGTCACAATTTGGTGGAAGGATGGAAGGGTTTTTATTTAGACAGGTAATAAAGGATATATAATAACTAATTATATATATATATATATATATATATATATATATATATATATAAATATAAATATAAAAATATAAATATGAATATATATATATATATATATATATATATATATATATATGTTGAGAGTTTTTTATACTAAACTTTCTCTTCAATGCAATGCAGAGCAGAAAATGCATTTATTACCATTGCACTTTCTGATGCATTTTATGGGTATACCGAGTTGTTCTAGGTTCTTATGATGTTAGACAATATTGTTGATTATTTAATTCTAAACAAATTTGTCAAATACATGATTTAGTTTATACAAATAGTTTAGAAGATATGAATTATTTATTATTTACGTGTGGTTTGCAGTGCGTATGAACTAATTGACCGAAATAATTGTATTAGTATAATATATTGTTTATTAGGTTTATTAAGTTTATAAGTATACCGAGTTGTTGTAGGTTCTTGTGATGTTAGACAAAACTGTAGATTGTTTCATTTCGCATATTTTTTCCTAAAAGATTTTTTAAATTGAGTAATTACTTTAAAAGTTATGATTTTTTTCTTGAATAGTTGCGCCCCAGCTAAATTAGTAGTCAATTCCTATTGTAATTAATTTTAGAGTATACCGAGTTGTCCTAGGTCATCATGATATTAGACAATGTTGTTTATTATTTAATTTTGCACAAATTATCCAAAGACACTATTTAGTTTCCAATTATAATTTAAAAATTACATACTATATGCACCAAATTTTTAAAAAGACATTTCAATTGCGATTTTGTAGTATAACGAGTTGATGTAAGGTTTTTTGATATTAGACAATATTGTTACCTATTGAATTTTAAACAAATTTCCAGAATACTCAAGTTACTTTAAACAAATACTCTAGAAGTTATAAATTTTATACATAAATGCACCTTAGGTACAGCGAGAATATATTTAATTTCTTATTGTCTCTGAGTTGTTGTAGAGTCCTACAATGTTAGACAATCTTGTTCATTATTTAATTTTGTGCAAATTTGCCAAAAACACTAGTTAGTTTTTAATAATATTTTGAAAGTTACAAGTGATATAATAAATAAATGCGTAAAATTGGCGCTGACTAATCGTGACTTCCTACAAAGTTTTCTTATCACTTCTTCATTAATATTGATAAGGTAATTCTTAGATTATTTAATTATCCATATTGGATTAGTTAATGATGTTTTATCTATAATTATAATTAAATATATGTATATATATATATATATATATATATATGCAGACAATTAATTATGATAATTAGATAATTAAATATGATATGACATCATATTCATTATCTATTTCATCATCCATAATTTTTTTATCTACTGATTGAAAAAAAACACATATTTGTTTTGGTTTTGCTAAATTTATATCCATTTCCTGATAATACTAAATTTAGGTACTGATTGAGATAATTGTAGTATTTGAATTCAGAAAGTATTTTTTTAGTTGAAGCCTAAAATTTGAGACATTTTTCTACTTTTTTTTTTGAATAATTCAAAACTTTGTACCTGGGCACTCTTTTTTATTAGCTTACCAGAAACTATATAGAATTTAGTACATTTACATATAAATAGTTATATCCACACCGATATAAAAGTTTTGAATAAAACGACTTTGAATTCGATATTTCATTCTTTAGCAATAAATAGAAAAATCGAGTCATCTTTTGGTTTTTGTCAAATAACTCAAAAATTTTATATGGAACCACCCCTTTTTAGTTAGATAGGGTGAAACTAAATAAAATTTGCAACATTTTGTAGAGAACACTTTTATACTTTCCTATATAAAAGTTTTCAATAAGACGACTTAGAATTCGATACTTCATTCTTAAGCAATAAATATAGAAAATTTGGGACATTTTTTTTGTTTAGGCAAATAACTCACAAATTTTATATTTTCCAGTCAAACTAGTTTTTTCACGTATTTAAAACTTGGCAACAATCGACAATCATTCACCAATTTGTTTATATTTACAAACCGAATACAATCGATTATTTAAACTATTTATTTACCAATAACATTTATAAATCATTCGATGGTGATACAATCGATTGTTCGAAAAATCTAAACGACGCCACAAAGGAAATTGTTAACATTTTGTTTATTATTATTTTTATTAATATTGCCATTGTCTTTAAATTAAAAAAATCGTCATCGGTATTAGTATTTGTGTCTTAATAAGTTCGAAGACATCTAGAAGGATGTTCAGTGTGATTTTTGCTCTCTTTGCGATTTTATCAGAACTAAAAGTGAACCCTGAAATGGCTCCAGAAGTTTGTGTGAATAACGATTCACCTTACGATAGTGGAAGAGGCATTATCTTTAGACAGGTAAAAGATAAAAGATAATCTATAATATAACTAGTGGTGCATGGCATCGTGCCTTAAGGCAAATTGCTGGAACTTTCCGTACCGTAATGAAATATTCGAGGAATTTTAAACGTTAATAACAAATACTGTAAGGTTAATTATTTTTGCTATCTTGTAATATCTGAGCAAATCAAATGCAAATCATAAATAAATCAATTTATCCCTTAACAATGTAAGGGGGAAAAAAGACTGATTTAAGGACTAAAATAGTTCTGTTATGGTACCAGTTGCAAACTGTCCAAAAACTATGTCTTAACAAATATTATATTCTAATACTTGTACCATTTGCAGGTTAGGATTTAGGCCAGTAACATAACAGAACTATTTTATTACAATTTTGACTTCTATAAATTTGTATATATATTTTTTCTTGCACGATGTCACACATGCCTTGTCGAATGTAAATAATAAATAGTTAAAACATTTATTATTTTTTGGCAAGAAATTACTCTAAATGCCTAGGTAGTCTAAAGAAGTTTTACTTCAAAATTTTAAGTGGTACCTTTTATGGCATGTGAGGTATCGTTTGAAAGGTCTCGACGAGTAGAAAACGATTTATGTAAAAAACTGATTGTCGCAATCAAAACATTATATACATAAACTAGAATGTTATTATTTAATGATAGTTTATTTATTTGAGGTATAAAACTTTCATAGCCAATACTAAAATTAACTAAGTCATTTGTCCACAAAATGCAGCCCTTTAATGAATTTTTAGAAAACGAGCTTAAAGAAGTTTTACTTCAAAAAATTTAGATTGTATTTATTATGGCATGTGGGGTATCGTTTGGAAGGTCTCGACGAGTAGAAAACGATTTCTACAAAAAAAACCAAGTTTTATATATAATCACAATTATCGCAAACAATATTAGAATCATCATTTCATTTTGAATTCAATTTCAAATCATAAAATAGTTGCCTAATTTGCACAAAATTAAAAAAGTGCTCCCGTACAGTCACAGTCTAAACGCATTTGCAAATAATTCTGTGCGACATTTTCACTTATACTGTGCCTAGCTCGGCGGCATTTTCACATTTTTCAATAGTTTTCACAAAATTGGAAAAGTGCTCCAGTAAATAAACAGTCTGAACGCACTTGGGTAAACATTTGTACCAGAGTGGCGCTTAGACTGTGCTTAGTCTGGTGAATTTTTTGAATTTTCAATCCAAAATTACAAAAATATTTTATGGAAAATGAAAAAAGATGTAATAATTTTTTATCCTCAAAAGCAATTGTTTTGCCAATTCAAGCAGAAAGTTTTATAAATCATTCAAATCGGACGCTTAGTTCACTCAAAAACTGAACTTTTTGCACATTTAGCTCTGTATCTTCAAAATGGCGAGACCTGTCTTTGCCAAAAACTAATCACCTCTTCTCCCAATCATTACAAATTGAATGTTTTTAGATCATTCAAATCGGATACTCCGTTCTCCCAAAAACTCGATTTCTAATTTGGTTTATTTCTTTTCTAGTTGTTCGATTCCACGAGTAGCACGTACACCTACCTTTTAGCCGATACCGAAACCAGAGAGGCCCTAATAATTGACCCAGTTTTGGAACAGGCCAAAAGGGATAAACAGCTCGTCGAAGAATTGGGACTTACTTTGAAATATGCAAGTGAGTAGCCTGAAAATTAGTTTCGTGATTAGTTTTTAGCAAAGGCAGGTCCAGCGGTTTCGGAGTACAGAGCTAAATGTGCAAAAAATGGCAGTTTTTGAGTGAACTAAGCGTCCGATTTGAATGATCTAAAAAAACTTTCTGCTTGTATTGACAAAACAATTGCTTTTGAAGATAAAAAATTATTACATCTTTTTTTATTTTCCATAAAATATTTTTGTAATTTTGGATTAAAAATTGAAAAAATTGCCCAGGTTAAGTACAGTCTAAGCGCCACTCTGGTACAAATGTTTACCCAAGTGCGTTTAGACTGTTTGGTACTGAAGCACTTTTCCAATTTTGTGAAAAACTATTGAAAAATGTGAAAATGCCATCAAGCTAAGCGCATTATAAGTGAAAATGTCGTACAGAATTATTTGCAAATGCGTTTAGACTGTGACTATGCCGGAGCACTTTTTCAATTTTGTGTAAATTAAGCAACTATTTTTTTTGTTGAAATTGAATTCGAAATGAAATGATAATTCTAATATTGTTCGCGATATAATTGTGATAATATATAAAGCTTGGGTTTTTTGTAGAAATCGTTTTTTACTCGTCGAGACCTTTCAAACAATACCCCACATGCCCTAAAAGATACAATCTAAATTTTTTGAAGTAAAACTTCTTTAAGCTCGTTTTCTAAAAATTCATTAAAGGGCTACATTTTGTGGACAAACGATCTAGTTAATTTTAGTATTCGGTACAAAAGTTCTGCACGTACATGTTTTAAACAGTTTTTCAATAAAATTTGACATTCTAATATTGTTTGCGATATAATTATGCTAATACTATCAATAAATAATAACGTTCTAATTTATGTATATAATGTTTTGATTACGACAATCATTTTTTTACATAAATCGTTTTCTACTCGTCGAGACCTTTCAAACGATACCTCACATGCCATAAAAGGTACCACTTAAAATTTTGAAGTAAAACTTCTTTAGACTACCTAGGCATTTAGAGTAATTTCTTGCCAAAAAAATAATAAATGTTTTAACTATTTATTATTTACATTCGACAAGGCATGTGTGACATCGTGCAAGAAAAAAAAAATTATATATACAAATTTATAGAAGTCAAAGTAGTAATAAAATATTTCTGTTATGTTACTGGCCTAAATCCTAACCTCCAAATGGTACAAGTATAAGAATATAATATTTGTTGAGACATAGTTTTTGGACAGTTTGCAACTGGTACCATAACAGAACTATTTTAGCCCTTAAATTAGTCTTTTTTCCCTCTTACATTGTTAATGTTCTAGAGATAAATTGATTTATTTATGATTTACATTTGATTTGCTCAGATATAACAAGATAATGCAAAAATAATGAAAGTTACAGTATTTGTAATACGACGTTTAAAATTTCTGGAATATTTCATTACGGTACGGGAAGTTCCAGCAATTTGCCTTAAGGCACGATGCCATACACCACTAGTTACTAATGACTCTTATTTCTTCTAGTTAACACTCATGTTCACGCCGATCACATAACCGGAACCGGATTTTTGAAACAGCTTTTACCCGGAACAAAATCCGTGATCAGTGAAGCCAGTGGCGCACAAGCCGATAAATTCCTGAAAGATGGGGACATTTTGCGTGTTGGGTCAATAGATCTTTTGGCAAGGGCCACTCCTGGCCATACAGTTGGATGTATGAGTTATATTTTACATAGACAGGTGAGAGGATAAATGATATAAGAACTGAATATATAAGAAACTAGTAGTGTATGACATCGTGCCTTAAGGCAAATTGCTGGAACTTCCCGTACTGTAATAAAATATTCAAAGTATATTAAATGTTTTCAAAAAGATTCATATAAATGTTACTTTCATTATTCCTATTTTATAGATAAAATATAAGAGCTTACAAATTGAACGACGACCTTTATAAAAGTTCAAATAATATTTGATCACGAGCTCTGCAACTCATTGGTTTACTTTTTATTAAATCTTTTGTAACTTTTGAACCATTTGTCCAAAGTAAATAGTTTATTCAGTAAATTTGTTCTAAACTAAAACATCCATAATATAATTACGTTGTCAAATATCTCCCTTCCGCTTTTTTGCTCTTGGTTTATAATACAAAAAGGCGGAAGGGAGATATTTGACAACCTTATATCTTCTAATATACTATTACCTTACGTCAAGTTGATATATTTTAATATTACCAAAATAGACATTATAACGTCCGTTGACTTTGTTACTAAGATATTTGGTTAGTGCTCGTCGAGACCTTTCATTTGATACCACACATGCCTATATTTGATGTCACAAAGTCTTGAACCATTGTTCTGCAACCCATTGGTTTACTCTTTATTATATCTCTTGTAACTTTTGAACCGTTCCTCCAAATTGAATGAAATATTCTGCAAAATTGTGCTAAGTTAAATTATCTAGTGGTGTATGGCATCATACCTTGAGGTAAATTTCTGAAACCTCCCGTACTGTAATAAAATATTTGTGGAATATTATTTTCAAATAGATATTTATTGTGCGAATATTATAGACTAAATATAAGAGCTTATAATTTGGATCAAGAAGTTTATATTTAAACTCAACTCATATTTCTAACGATTATATAAACTGAATTGCAAAGTTAAAATTATTTATTTGAAGTATATAAGTGAGCTTTAACACAAATTAATCAACACGCCTTTTTATCAATAAAAATCAAATATTTTTCGAATAATACAAATCGGTTGACCCGTGCTATACAAAAAATTATATTGATAAAATAAAAAAAACACCTCCATTTTTTCTAAGGTATCCCAAAATATTCAAACACCTTCTCAATTTAATTCTCGTGTTTGATTTTTGTGCAAGTACTATAACTTACTCTAAAGGAAGTTTATTAATTAATTATCAATATGTGTAATATTTTTTTAATAAGGTTTTCTCTACCATTACGAAAATACCACTTTATGAAAATAAAATAAAATTTTATTTAAATTGCATAGCGTGCTACACGCTTTAGCCTAAGGCCGTATCGACACTTGACATTTTGTATATGACGGTTGATTATGACTTTATATGGCGCCGGTAGAGTGTGATATCGGCTTTAGCGCTGTAAAGCCTGTTCCACACTTGATGTTTTATTTCAAAAATATACGACATTTTTTAAGTAAAATTGAATAACAAAAAATAGAAAATGGTTCCACTTAAAAACGAAAATAAATAATATTTTAGGCATTTTATGATTTATATTCGTTTTGATTATTTAATTAAATGTTAATTTATTTATTTTATTTCTTTAATCAATTAATAAGTAGTTCATTTATTTATTTATATTATATATATATATATATATAATTCATTTATTCATTAGATAAATTATTTTTTTATTTACTAATTTGTTTATAATACATTTTAATTCGTTCTATTCAATTCATTTCCCTATTGATCAATGTAGATATTTATATAGAATATAATTTATATATTTATTTATTACCATTCAAAACTTTTATATCGGAGTGTATAAAAGTGTTTCCTAGAAAATGTAGTATATTTTATCTAATTTCACCCTATCTAACTGAAAAGGGATGGTTTCATATGAAATTTTTGAGTTATTTGACAAAAATCAAAAAAATTATACAGCATTAATAAAAAATAATTTATTCACACTTTGACAGATTCATTTAGTGCATGTAATCAATGCATTTAGTTTATGCTAAAGGATAATAATTTAAACTAGTGGTGTATGGCATTGTGCCTTATGTTATTTAACATTTTATGATAATTAATTTTATTTTTAGGCAATGGTTTTCACTGGAGATGCCCTTTTAGTACGTGGTTGTGGAAGAACAGATTTTCAAGGAGGTGATTCGAGGGCTCTCTATAGAAATGTACACGAGGTATTTGTTAAAAAATCTTAGATTTATTTGTTATATCTCTTGTAACTTTTAAACTATTGATCTAATACTAATGAAACATTCGGCAAATTTCTTTAAAAATAAATTATCTACAACTTTGTCTAACAACATGAGGCTCTACAACAACTCGGTATACTTTAAAACCAATATTGGACATTAAAACTATACGCATCATCATTATTTTATTAATAAAGTGCATTGCTTCAGTAAATTTATCATAACTTGAAAACTATTCGATCAAATTGAATAAAATATTTGGCAAACTTGTTTAAAATTAAATTATCTACAATATTGTCTAACAACATAACACTCTACAACAACTCGGTATACTTATTATTACTATTTCAGGTGATTTTGTCTTTGCCAGAACACTATCTTTTGTATCCTGCTCATGACTACAAAGGTAACACCGTAACGTCTGTCGGCGAAGAAAAACGACATAACCCGAGGATGACAAAAACCGAAGACGAATTCGTGGAATTGATGGCCAATTTGAATTTGGCCTATCCTAAAATGATAGGTAAGTAAATAAAAAAATAAATCAACAAAATCATATATATAGTTAGTAGTTCTCTTGAACGATATTGTGTGGCGCTAGTAGTCGTAGCAGGGTGTAGAACCCGTAAAAGGTTCATGTTCCGGATAAATTTGGTTTATGTATATGATAAATCAGCTTGCACTCATTTATACCTTACTCAAATATTTATAAATAGAAAAAATCAGCTGAAGAAATGTATGTAATTTATTAATTTTAAATTTAATATATACGTTTAAACGAAAATTATTTGATATATAAATGATGTCAGATATACATACATACATACATATATATATATATATATATATATATATATATATATATACATCCCTTTCGTGTCGGTTTTATTCAAATTTGTTTGCAGAAACGGAATAAATCTAACTCCTTGACATTTTCATTGCCCGGTAATAACATTTTTACGATTTTCTACTTATTTCCCAGAAATATACTGCAAAATGTCTACCTAAGAAAATACTAGTTGTAAATAAAAGTGCTGGAATTACTAGAACACTGAGGGTTTTATAAGAACAGAATTATATTATTTATCAAAGTTGTTGGAGTTAATTGCAAATTATTCTAAACTTTGTTAGGAAATTTATTTTTTTTAATTTTATTTTCAAAGTATGTATATTAAAAAATAACATACTAAACTTCTAATTATTTAGTGTACGCAGTACGTCCTGTAGAGCTCATCAAAATTAACAAATGCAAAATAACAATTAATTATGCTTTGAAGCACTAACGTTGTTACTGGTTACATAGAACTGGTTAATTACTCGAAATTTTGTTAGAAAACTTATTTTTTTTAAATTTTATTTTCACAGTATATATATAAAAAATAACATATTAAAATTCTAATTGTTTATTTTATAAGGTGCGTCCTGAAGAGCTCATCAAAATTTACAATTGCCAAATAACAATTATGCTTTGAAGCACTAACATTGTTACTGGTTAATTATTTGAAATTTTGTTAAGGAACTTTTTTTTTTTTAATTTTATTTTCAAACTATATATATTAAAAAATAACATACCAAAATTTTGATTGTTTATTTCGTATGGTACGTCCTGAAGAGCACGTCAAAATTTCAACAAATGCAAAATAATAATTAATTATGCTTTGAAGCACCAATATTGTTACTGGTTAATCACTCGAAATTTTGTTAGGGAACTTATTTTTTTTTAATTTTATTTTCAGAGTATATATATTAATATATATATACAGACTGTAGTGCAAAAATCATAATAATTTTTAACAAATTGGTAAATCAGTATAGGTTATTAAAAAAATTAAACTTTTGAATTGTAGTCATGGGTACAGGACAACGCCTGTCGGGTTATCTATATATATATATATATAAATGTACATATGTAATTTATTCAAATACATGTTTTCGGAAAGAAATAAAATCATAAATGCTCTGCAAATAGCATAAATATCCAACAAAAACGATCGATATACAATTCCATAGATAGACATAGGCTTTTAGTTTCGTCCTTGTAATATAAATATATCTGTACAAAAGGAAAAACTTTCGTATTGTCATTAAAAGACATACTTCAGAAAAAAATATTCTATAAAAATAAAACAGATAAATTTAAATTTCATCCCCCATTGATCGCTGCATAACTATAGGACTTCTTTAGCAAAAGTACATTTATTTGTTATAAAATATATATCTTTTGAACGGTTCGAGATATATAAATTATGTATTTGGCGAATTCATACAAAATTAAACAATCTATGATATTGTCCAACAATATATTGCCTTACAACAACTCGGTATACTTTAAAATAATGTTTGAAATCTAAGACCTAATTGCGAGTGTTACTAATTAGGTAAAGGTGCTTTTAGTTATTCGATAATTTTTATCTTTAAAACAAAAAGTGCAAACTAAATACTATATTTGGCAAATTTGTTTAAAATTAAATAATCTTCAACATTGTCTAACAACAAAACGCCCTACATCAACTCGGTTTACTCATAAAAAATAAATTTTACCTTAATTTTCTTTTTAAATAATAAATTTTCTTTACTAATCTAACGTAGTGTAAATAACGAGTTAACTCAGTCGTTTTCCAGAAAGGAAAAACCTCGTACACGAGCTGGAAAAACCTTTATTTTTCTCTATAAACCCATTCCCATATACACTCGAACCCATTTCAACCCATTCCATCTATTTCCAACCCACTGATGTTATTATATATTTATATTAAAAGCCAATAACATCGGCGGTGGAGTGTTCTGGAAAGTTCTAGAAAAACAGAATATTAGCCCTTAAAATGGCTATAAAATTATTATACAGGTATAAGGGATGATTTGTGCAAGTTGTTGGATTTACTCGTGCACTGAAGACTTAATAAGGGATTTAAAAAAAAAGGAATTAAAGGAGTGTAAAATATTTTTTTGTTTGTGGGTATACCGCGTTATTTTAGGGTCATCCGATGTTAGACAGTGTTGTAGATAATTTAATTTCACACAATTTTTTTGGAAAACATCATTCAAATTAGTCAAATGCTTTAGAAGTTATGGCGAATATACTAAAGCAATGCGTGAGAGCTAAAACAAAACGTGTTGGTATTCTTTAAAATTATTTTTAAAGTATACCGAGTGGCTGTAGGGCATTATAATATTAGACAATATTATAGATTATTTATTTATAAACAAATTTGCTGAATATTTCATTAAAATTGGACGAACTGTTCAAAAGATATAATACAAGAGATATAGTAACTAAATGCATATTTGTAGTTGGGAGCAATTAACCAACCCTTCAAAGCATAATTAATTGTTATTTTGCAATTGTAAATTTAAGAAGCTCTTCAGGACGTACCATACAAAATTATAATTTTGGTATGTTATTTTCTAATATATATACTTTGAAGATAAAATAAAAAAAAAAGTTTTCTAACAAAATTTCGAGTAATTAACCAGTAACAATGTTGGTGCTTCAAAGCATAATTAATTGTTATTTTGCAATTGTTAATTTTGATGAACTTTACAGGATGTACCATACAAAATAAACAATCAAAATTTTGGTATGTTATTTTTTAATATATATACTTTAGAAATGAAATTAAAAAAAAATAAGTTTCCTAACAAAATTTTGAGTAATTAACCAATATTAATGTTGGTGCTTCAAAGCATGAATAATTGTTATTTTGCATTTGTTAATTTTGACGAGCTCTTCAGGACGTACTATACAAAATAAACAATTAGAATTCTAGTATGTTATTTTTTAATATATATACTTTGAAAATGAAATTAAAAACAAATAAGTTCTCTAATAAAATTTCGAGTTATTAACCAGTAACAATGTTGATGCTTCAAAGCATAATTAATTGTTATTTTGCATTTGTAAATTTGAAAAGCTCCTCAGGACGTATAAATTTTTTTGATCATATTATTTAAAGCAGATGTACATTTAAGATCACCTATATGGATGTATGTACATTTCAATATAGACTTTAGTCTGAAAAACATAATAATTTTTAACTATTTGGTAAATCAGTAACGGTTATCAAAAAAAATGGAACGTTTGAATTGTAGGCATGGGTACAGGACAACGTCTGTCGGGTCATCTAGTATATATATATATATATATATATATATATATATATTATCTGAAAAGCAATACGTTTCCATATAAAAGTAATATCTCGCTGCGTAATGGAAATTGGTAATTTTATCACAGCTTTATAAATCCATATTATATACATATATATATATATATTATATATATATATATATAATTTTTTCCAATTCGACTCGTTGTCAAGTCGTATTGATTACGCTTTACTTTACTATCTAACCGTCGTATCGTATCGTACGGCGGAGCAATCGGTAGTTAGAGGGAAATATAGAGAACGCCACAACACTCCCCCCGACAAACCGTTCGAAAAGAAGTCGATAAACCAGATTACACTGATACATCACAACCGGAAAAGTCGGGCAAGGAGGTTGAGAGAGGCAGGAGGAAAAGATGTGACTTATTTAAGTTTTTTTTTAAATTGTAGTAATATTTTTTTTTAACATTAAATATTTTATTTTATTAAACTCAATATTTCAAACATAACAGATTTAACACGAGAGTTAAGTTTAAGGCCATACTTATACACATTATATAAATGTGTATAAAGGTTGACACTAATAAATATGTGCGTCACTAGTGTTTACTAATTATTACTAATAAACATTATTCAAAACACTAGTTATTACTAATAAACATTATTCAAAATTGTTATATGTATTTATTTTTACTTAGATGCCATCTTGTACAGTAGCAAATAAGTTTTACTTCAATCGCGTATGAACCTTACGTGCACTCTTTTTTATATAAAAGTACCCAAGATCTATTACAATACGTTAAAGGACTTAAATCTAATAACTACTTTATTACCTTAAATCTAATAATACCGACGATATTTAAGACTATTAGTTCCTACATTTATATATGAACCTATTACCGCTTTATCATTATTTGCTATTAACCTATGGAGGCTTGGTCCATATTAATACCAATTGTAGTCATAATAAATTTCATAAAATATTATTTATATTTCGTTTATTTTATATATGATTAATATCCACGACACTATGTGTTGTCATATTTATCGTTAATAAAACGTTATTGGTATTTTCTTATTTATAATAGAAAAGAAAGGTTTCAAGAATTATACATTTTTTTTGGCAAAAACTACTCGGAGAAACAAAACCGTGTCCGATCTGACACTTGAATTTCCTTTTGTTTTTCTCAGTGCTGTCACTATATGGGCCAATCTGTCCAGAGACATGTGATGCGTGTTGACAAGCCGCTATGCGTGTTGGCAACCCGCTACATCACTCCGCCCTAATGAAAAAGATTGTTTCGCATCTCTGACTGCCATTCTTGAACTTCCTGTAATTTCTTTGGTTGAGATTGTGTGATAAATTGCCGTGTTGGCTTGTTGAGTTTGTTGATTGCTTACGTGGCCCTTCGCTGGTGAGTTAGCGGTTGAGTGTATGTGGCCCTTCGTTGGTGAGTTAGCGGTTGATTGTATGGGCCCTTCGCTGGTGAGTTAGCGGTTGATTGTATGTGGCCCTTCGCTGGTGAGTTAGCGGTGAGTGGTATGTGGCGGTTGCCAAATGTTTTGCTCCCTGTCTGCTGCCATGGTGCTTATTATCGACTTATTTACCATGATAATAAGTGATTTATTGAGCACGTGTTGTTGTTGATCTTGAAGTGCGTGGTCGGAGTCTCGGTTGTATGCTTAGAATGCTCTTCGAATTATGGAAGTTGTGAGCCATTTATAATAATTATTTATATTTTTAAAAATTCTTTTCTTAATAATTCTTGAGACTTCAATTTATTTTATTTTTTTGTGCTACTTCAAAATATGTCTTGATCTTCTTACCTTCTTGTATGTGTGTTGCTAGTTCACTCTCGGGGTCACCAAAATATGGAGGCTTGGTCCATATTAATACCAATTGTAGTCATAATAAATTTCATAAAATATTATTTATATTTCGTTTATTTTATATATGATTAATATCCACGACACTATGTGTTGTCATATTTATCGTTAATAAAACGTTATTGGTATTTTCTTATTTATAATAGAAAAGAAAGGTTTCAAGAATTATACATTTTTTTGGCAAAAACTACTCGGGAGAAACAAAAACCGTGTCCGATCTGACACTTGAATTTCCTTTTGTTTTTCTCAGTGCTGTCACTATATGGGCCAATCTGTCCAGAGACATGTGATGCGTGTTGACAAGCCGCTATGCGTGTTGGCAACCCGCTACAAACCTATATATAACCTTATATATAACATACACCCTACAGATCTTTTTGCCCCTTAAAAACCTTACATTCTACCATTTACACGCTATATTTTACTCTTATTTATCGTTTCTACCGTATACTCTATTGTCTATCGCCCGCACCGGGAATCGAACCCAGGACCACCGCGTGGCAGTCCACAGCCTTAACCACTACTCTATTGGGTTCCCCACAAAAAATATATTAAGAGAAGCATTGTTCTTTCCGCTTTACCTATTAATTAAGTAATTAATACTAATACTAAGACGACGCGACGACACGCGGAAAAAAGCGACCAATCGTAACGCCACGGTGGTGTAGTGGTTAAGGTCGTTGCCTACCACGCAGAGAGCTCGGGTTCGATTCCCGGTAGGGTTCGGAAAAATTAGCGTTTAAGAAACATTATAGGTTTAAGATACGGAATAATATTGGGTGTATTACGTATATGGGGTAGTCGGCGTATTAGGCGTATTAGGCGTATTAGGCGTACTATATAAGTTAGTTAAAAGGCGTACAACATAGAATTTAAGGTTTAGGCTTACGTGAATATGGTATAGGTATCTTATAAGAAATACGTGTTATATGATAATCGTTAGCACAATTTGCATACGGGTACTGTATAAAATGTATTTTATCCTTATAAACAACTCTTCAAATATTATTTTATTCATGGCAAATAAAAAAAGTACGTGACATACTTCAACATTTAATTTTTGCAGCCACGAGTACAAGTTTTGCAGTTTATTAAATCATTTAGATTCAAAATAGGTATTGTTGAACTAAGAAAACAAAAATAAATGCTTAAAAATACAATTTATATTTTTTACCAATATACATGTGCAGGGTGTCCCAGAACTCAACCAACATGTTCGTCTTTATGTCTGTTCGTCACGTTTTTTTTGGTAAATTTATGTAATAAACATTATAAGAACCATGTAAATTTTTAATGCTATTATAAATATATAATTAATTCATCATTATATAAATGTGTATAATGGTCGACACTACTAAATGTGTGCATCACGAGTGTTACCATATTACTAATGGACTTGGATTATTCAAAATTGTTATATGATGTATTTATTTTTGCTTAAATGCCATCTTGTACTATAGCAAATAAGTTTTACTTCAATCGCGTGTGAACTTTACTTTTTTATAAAATTTTTCTCCTTTCTCCTGAACCTTCTTGTAGGTCCTTCGTCTTTCTTATCGCGCAATCCTTTAACGCGCCTCCGAGAATACTGATGTGTTTAAAATAGGCACCGAGGGTGCACCCCAGGACAACCCCAGGACAACCCTAGGAGCACCCCATACTACCCAAAGATGTCTTATATTTTTCCTTTCGTTCTAAATCTAACCAGATCTTATAGAATCGTAGATTAGTCCTTAAAGAAATCCTAGGGATAAAGAAAAATTGGAAGTTTATTGATTTATTGGCTATAATTTTAATTTATTAATAAAATTATTAATATTATCAAGACTAGTTGGAATAAATATAATATTTATTAGTATTACTATCTCGTATATATAAATAAATTAGCAAACCCGACGAACTCCGTTTTGCATCCAGAGATGATTTCGTGAGAAAGATGTAGAAATTTTTTGTTTGTTTTATATTTGAAAAGGAAAATTTGGATTTTATTGCACAACAGTAATGAATTTATTTCGATTACAAAAATGAAGTGTTTTTAGTTGAACTTCTCTAAGTAAATGAAAGTGAATCCGCAAATTATCCGTTTCGTTGAAGTGCTCTTTGGTAAACCACATTTTTTATTTTCTGGTCTGACGTTAACACAAACAAAGCGGAGGGTTTTCCAACTCGTGAACAGGCAACGTATAAATGCCCATTTGAAAAACAATGATTTTCTAAATAATCTATTTGAAATTTATCCCGCAAACACTAAGCGATTGACTTATTACTGCGAACGCAAGGAAATTGCAATCGTTTGAAGTCAAACGGAAGATCAGTCGGAATCATTGGTATGTCACCAAATCGCCAGCAATTTTTGATTGAATGGTGAAATTCAGTGCGTGTACATCATTATTGTTTGTGGCAAGAATTGTTTGTTGACTTAACCAAGCATAATTCTGATAATTCTCACTAATGTCATTACTCGAATTTTTAATTACGGTAATAAATAAAATTTCTGAATAATAAAATAATACTAGAGAAGCAATAAAATATAACAAAATAACAATATTAGAAATAATAAGATAATAATAATAATAATAATAATAATAATAATAATAATGTTAGCGTTTACAAATTCATGAGATCATTGGGAATTTTTCGTTTTAGTCTAAATATAATATTTATTACTATTACAATCTTGTATTGTATAAATTTCTATTATTAATAGGTTTCATTTATTTTTATTTATATTTATTTTTTTTTAGATAAAGCAGTGCCTGCCAATAAAGTTTGTGGTTTGCAAGACATTCCTGAAAACTAAAGAAGTGCCTTTGATGCAAAAAAGAAATGTGAGTAATTATTATTAATAATAAATAGTAATTTTTTTATATATATATATATATATATACATATATATATATATATATATATATATGTATATATATATATAAGTTGTTGGGAAACATTTTTTATTTATTTTAAAGCTAAATGTTCAAACAATATAACTAAAAGTGATATATTAATATTGATAAAGTAAACCAAGTATTTAATAAAAATATCACTAAAATTAATAACAATATATAAATAATAATTAATAGTATCATTTTTTGCGATTAAAATTAATTATTAATCTTATAAAAAATTATTAATATTATAAAAAATGATTTACTAATAATAAATTTGTTCTAATTTGTTCCAATTGGTTCTGGACTTAATGCTCTGAACTTTTGACTTATATTCAAATGTTGAAGTTTATCGATTTTTTTGAATATATTTTTGTTCTAAATGTTATTTAATAATATATACACATTTATAGTAAATTTTATTAGCTTTTTAACGATATATAAAAACGTAGATGTGTTTTATAAAATTTCAACACAATAATGCAAAAGATTATATTTAAAAAATGTAACCTCGAGATTAAAGTCATGAAAAAACTCTCGAGATTAAAGTCATGAAAAAAATGAATTTTGAAGGGTTTCAATTTTTTTTAAATGTAATTTTGTTCTAAATGTTATTTAATAATATATACAGATTTATAGTAAATTTTATTAGCTTTATAATGATATATAAAAACTTAGATGTGTTTTAATAAATTTTAACACAATAATGCAAAAGATAAAAAAAAATGCCCTATAGATTCATGTTCATAAAAAGCATTAGGGTGAATTTTTAATTTTGAAGCTCAATTTTCTAAATAATTTTGTTCTAAAGGTTATTGATAAATAAATACACATTTATAGTAAATTTTATTTCCAATGATATATAATAATTAGTATGTACTTAAACAAACATTAACAATATAAAGCCAAATACCGAAAAATGTAACCTGATACATTTGTAATTTTGTTTACGAGTTTAAATTTTATGAATTTTTTCTGACACAATTTTGTTCCAAATGTTAGTAATTAATATATACACGTTTGTAGTAAATTTCATTAGCTTTCTAATGATATATAACAACATATAAGTACTTTAACAAAATTTAACAATATAAACCTAAACCTCACAAATACCATACATCTAATTTTCCAAAAATACACGTTTTTAACCCTCCTTCCTCTATGTATTTCCCGTGTGTATGTATGTATATTCGTATACATATTTTTATGATATACTAGAAGATAATCGTTTCCATTTAAAAATATCATTGAGGACCTTTTAAGGTCGATGTAATAAAGTTGATTTGTCAAGGTAGTTCGTTCGGCCTTTGCTAAGGTCGCCAGATTTTATGCCCGGCGACGTAGAAGGGCCAGGGTTGTCCCTAAACCTACAGAAAATAGGGAGAAATTGGTTGAAAACAGATTTGTAAAGGTTTAAGGAAATTTTCCTTAAAATAATTAATAAGACATATTCTGTGAGTTAGCCCTAAATAGGAAAACTTCTTCATTAAATCATTAAAGCGACTCATGTTCAATTTTTAAATTCAACTTTTTATTTTCAATATAATTTTGTTCTAAATGTTATTAACTAATATATACAGATTTGTAGTGAATTTTATCAGCTCTTGAAGTTTAGGTTTATATTGTTAAATTTTGTCAAAGTACATACATATTGTTATATATCATTAGAAAGCTAATAAAATTTACTACAAACGTGTATATATTAATTACTAACATTTGGAACAAAATTGTGTCAGAAAAAAATCGTGAAATTTTGAACTCGTAAACCGAGTTTCAAGTTTAGTAGGTTACATTTATCTGTTTTTGGCTTTATATTTATTGGATTACACCCCTGTTTTCATATATCATTAAAAAGCTAATAAAATTTACTATAAATCTGTATATATTATTTAATAACATTGAGAACAAAATTATATTTAAAAAAAATGATAAACTTCAAAATTTGAAAATCATCTTATAGATTTTGCATGACTTTAATAATAATATTTTGTTTGAACAAAATTTATGAATAAAATACTAAATATAAACTGGGAGAAATGAATTATTATTTGATAAAATTAGTTAATACATAAATATTTATAAATTAAATAAATGAATTATTTAGTAATTGCTAAACATGATTATTATATCAATTTATTAATTAGAGCATAAATTATATTAAAAAATATATTTGTTACTTAATAAATAAATTAATCTAAGTCAATTAAAAATTAAAGTGTACAAATAGTATAATAACAAATTATTATAATAATAATAAAAATTTAATAACTTAAATATGCTCATCTACTAAATAAAAGAAGAAAATTATATTAATATGTATTTATAATTTTCTTTAATTAATTTGTATAACATTTCAATAGTATAATAACAAATTTTTATAATAATAATAAATAGTTAATAACTTAAATACGCTCATCAATTAAATAAATAAAGAAAATTATGTTTACTATATTTTACTATATTTATAATTTTCTTCAATCAATTTGTATAACATTTTATAAAAGTGATGATAAAAACAATTTAAATAACAAAAATACCACTTTTTAAAAATAAAATAAAATTTTATTTAAAATGCATAGTGTGTTACACGCTTTAGCCTAAGGTCGTATCAACACTTGACATTTTGTATATGACCGTTGTTTGTGACTTTATATGGCGCTGGTAGAGTGTGAAGGCGGCTTTAGCGTTGTAAAGCTTGTTTTACACTTGATGTTTTATAAATAAAAATATTACTTTTTTTAAAAAAATAAAATTGATTAAAAAAAATTTAACAAACATTGGAGGAATAATGGGAAATTATCACATTTAACAAATATTTTTTTATGTTTGACATATTATTTCATTTCTTTATTTATTACCAAATAAATCTATTATATTAATTTCTGTCTTAACTCATAAATTAATAAAATAAAAATATCTATATATTTATTTAGTTAGGAGTAAATAATTGTATTAATTCGGATACTAATTTATTCATTGAATTTTTAACAAATTAACTATGTGTTGATTAAAAAATTTATTAAGTTAAAAACACACATAGTGCAAAAATATTAAAAATAAATATCGAAATATTTTTATTAAATAAATATTTTAAACAATATTAAAATAAAGTTTGAAATTGGTACATTAGAGTACTTGAACTATTTTTTCTTTAAGTTAGAGTTAATGTATTAATAATAATTATTTTTAAAACACCATGTCGAAGTTATTTTTTGGGTATCAATTTTAAAGTTTAAAATTTTTTCGAATATAATTTTAGTAGCTTTTCTTTGGTATATAAACATAAATGTGTTATTTAAAAAGTTTCAACAACATGAGACTAAATTTAAAATAAATGCCCTAATTATTTTTGATAACACCATGTCGAAGTTATCATTCGGTTATCAATTTTAAAGTTTAACCATTTTTTAGAATATAATTTTGTTCTAATTGTTATTAAATTGTATATAAGCGCTTATAGTAAATTGTATTAGCTTTTCATTGGTATATAAAAATAAAAGTGTTATTTAATAAGTTTTAAAAATATGAGACTAAATATGAAAAAAGTGCCCCAACTTCCATTACCTGACTTCCAACCCAATTTTCTTGAATTTCTCCCACATTTTTCCCCATATTTTTATTCCCTCAAGATTTTATGATATTTTCCACAAATATTTTCCCAATTTTCCTTGTTCTAACCCTAGTTTCACCCTATTTCAACCCATTTTCCCAAGATGTGAGGTTTTTTGTCAGTATTGTACCTGAACAGACAGTTTAATGTGTTGGTAAATTGTTAGTATGGCAGCTGGAAAGGTAAAAAATCGAGGAAAAGCTTGTATTAATAATCAATAACATCAATTGTAATAATATATAGTAATTTATAATAATTATAATAGTAATTTGTATAGTAACAAGTTTTTGATCGTTTAATTAGAAATCGAACATGAGGGGTGGTTTATTCGGTTAAATTTTTTTGTATTTAGGGATGTATTGTTGAAATTTATTAGAAACCACATAAAGTTTTAAAAGTTATTAAAATGTTTATGAAATAAACTTTTAATTTGTATATATCATTTAACGACACTTAGAACAAAATTATTTTAAAAAAAATCGTTGTACTTCAAAATAGCAAACTGTATATGAAGCTCATAACAGGATAATGAAACTTTAAAGACAAAATAACTAAAGTATGTACTTTAATATGTAGTACTACATTTTTTTTAATTTCTAGTAATAGTATTGAATTTTATTACATTTCTGTAACAAGTACTAAACCTACATAATATTTTTGATGAACAATACCATAGAACAGTTCTATCATGTTTGAAGAGCTCTTCAGGACGTATTGGTTAAAATAGGATAATGAAACTTTAAAGAAGAAATAACTAAAGTATGTACTTTAATATGTAGTACTACATTTTTTTTAAATTTCTAGTAAAAGTGTTGAATTTTAATACATTTCTGTAACAAGTACTAAACCTACATGTGTTTGATGAACAATACCATAGAACAGTTCTATTATGTTTGAAGAGCTCTTCAGGACGTATTAGTTACAATAGGATAATGAAACTTTGAAGAAAAAATAAATAAAGTATTTACTTTAATATGTAGTACTACATTTTATTCAATTTTTAGTCCTAGTATTAAATTTAAATACTTTTTCACAACAAGTACTAAACGTATAAAATGTGTTCCATAAACAACACACTTATATCTGAAGAGCTCTGCAGGACGTATTTATATAAACAGACTCCTAAAATTTTGCAAGAATTAAACTAAATACTTTAATATGTAGTACTACATTTTATTTTATTTTCAGTCGTAGTATTGAATTTGAATACTTTTCTTGACCAAGTACTAGACGTATAAAATATTTTAGATGACAAATACTCTCATATTTGAAGAGCTCTGCAAGACGTATTTATATAAACAGAATCCTAAAATTTTGCACGAACTATACTTAAACTATACTTTAATATGTAGTACTACATTTTTTTAAATTTACAGTCATAGTATTGAATTTAAATACTTTTCTTGACCAAGTACGAAACGTATAAAATATTTTACATAGCAAATACTTTCATGTTTGAAGAGCTCTCCAGGACGTATTTATATAAACAGAATTCTAAAATTTTGCAAGAAATATACTCAAACTATATACTTTAATATGTAGTACTACATCTTATTTAACTTGCAATCCTAGTATTGAATTTACATACTTTTCTTAACCAAGTACTAAACGTGTAAAATATGTTTACTCTCATGTTTGAAGAGCTCTACAGGACGTATAAATTCGAATAGGAAAATGAAATTTTGACAGAAAAATTATTGAAGCATATATTTTCCTTCGGCTCCCTTTCTAAAATCGTCATAGATAGGATCGTGCATTGGCGTAGTCCATAAGTATGTTTTCGATTTAAATGTATGCGTACTTTAGAGAACATTCTACCCTGTACGCAATTGTGTGTTCGGGGGTTGTTTTGCGCATAGATCGAATATATATATATATATATATATATATATATACATATATATATATATACATATATATATATATATATATATATATATATTTATATTCGGAAGGGGTCGTCGTCGTGCAAAGAAATACCAAAGTCGAGAATCGATCGCCTGCGCGCACCCCTATGCGCAATGGAAAACGGATTTCCACGAATTTCCGACGCGTTCACAACGAAATTTCCCTCTACAAAGTATACCGAGTTGATGTAGGGTCATAGATTATTTAATTTAGAACAAATTTGTAGAATATTTGATTCAATTTGGACATACGGTTTAGAAGTTACAAGGGATGTAGTAAAAATTGCGCGAAATAAAGTATATCGAGTTTATAAGTTTGTAATATTTTGTTCTAAATGTTATTAATTAATAAACACAGACTGATAGTAAATTTTATTAGCTTTTTATTGATATATAATAACAGGGGTGCATTCTCACAAAATTTAAGACTATAGCGCCAAATGTAAAAAAAAAATGTAACCGTCTTGCATATTCGATTTGCAATTTTAGACTTAACAAATTATTATATTATATTATATTATTACTTAATTATTTATTATTCATAATATTTAATATATATTTTATTTTATTTTCAGAAAAGTTGTGAAGACGTTATCAAGTGCTTTAAAAATTTCTATACCAAAAAAGAAATTATAAAAAGCATCGTTTTAGTTGGATTTAGAACGATTTTAGGTAATTATTTGAATTGCTAGTTTTATACCTATTGATAATTATCTATTTTATTATATAATAATATTAAAATATTACAAGATAAAAGGTAATAATTGCATCATATTATATTAGTAAACAATATATAGTAAATGTGACATTATATTGTATTGGTTTGATCTAATTTTCTAAATTTTTTTGCACCAAAATGTCTTATTAATAACTAAAACTATTTAATAATTTAAGGGGTTTTGTATTTTTAAAAAGACACTAAAAGCACTTTTATAAAAACATTAAATATATATATATATATATATATATATATATATATATATAATTTATAGACACGTGCAATAAACATTTAGAAAAGATCAAGAGTTTTACTTCAGCAATTTTCCTGAATTTTTGCATTTCTCGACGTTTTGAAGGTTTCTGAACATTTTACTGGCATACCTCAGAAAAATGGATGTGTGTGTGTATGTATGTACGAGGTGTGTTCAAAAAGTACCCGGAATTACTAATAATTAAATTTCGCGGGTCTGGAGTGTCTGATTGTCAAAATTTTTTTTCATTGTGTTGGTATACATGCCCCTAAAGTATGATGAAATTTTCAGCTATATTCACTGTTTACTTTGTCTGTGGTAGTCGCTAAGGTTCGACGTGTTTTTCTGAGCTCGGCGATTTTTACAATGGAAGAATTGAAAAGTCAAAGAATTTGTATTAAATTTTGCGTAAAAAATGAAATAAAGTGTTGCAAAGTGCAAAAATTCACCAGATATGGCTCCGTGTGACTTTTTCCTATTCCCAAAGTTGAAGAGACCCATGAAAGGACGGCGGTTTTCCTCGATTGAAGAAATAAAGGCCGAATCGCTGAGAGTGCTCAAGGACATATCAAAAAGTGAATATCAAGGGTGCTTCGAAAATTGGAAAAAACGCTGGCATAAGTGTATTATATCTGGGGGGGACTACTTTGAAGGGGACCACATTAATGTAGACGAATAAATAAATATTTTTTTGAAAAAACGAAAATTCCGGGTACTTTTTGAACAGACCTCGTATGTCCGCATTTTTTCATCCACGTTTTTGAGCGCACGGATCAACCGATTTGAATGGTTTAAAAAACATTCGATCCCTATTGATAGGGAGACGTGCTGATTAGTTTTTGGCGAAGGCAGGTCCAGCCGTTACGGAGATACGGAGCAAAGAGTGCAGAAAATACAAATCGAGTTTTTGAGAGAAAGGAGTATCGGATTTGAATAATCTAAAAAACATTCAATTTGTAATGATTGAGAGAAGTGGTGATTAGTTTTTGGCAAAGACAGGTCCCGCCATTTCGAAGATACAGAGCTAAATGTGCAAAAAATGTCAGTTTTTGAGTGAACTAAGCGTCCGATTTGAATGATCTCAAAAACTTTCTGCTTGTATTGTCAAAACAATTGCTTTTGAGGATAAAAAATTATTACATCTTTTTTTATTTTCCATAAAATATTGTTGTAATTTTGAATTAAAAATTCAAAAAATTACCAAGACTAAGCACAGTCTAAGCGCCACCCTGGTACAAATGTTTAGTCAAGTGCGTTTAGACTGTTTATGTTTGGAGCAATTTTCCAATTTTGTGAAAAAATGAAATTGACTATTAAAAACCTATAGAAAAATGTGAAAATGCCGCCAAGCTAAGTACAGTATAAGTGAAAATGCCGCACAGAATTATTTGCAAATGCGTTTAGACTGTGACTATACGGGAGCGATTTTTCAATTTTGTGTAAAATTGGCAACCATTTTTTTTGAAATTGAATTCTAAATGAAATGACGAGATAAATTGATTTATGATTTACATTTGATTTAATTACATTACACTCTGATATAACAAATAAGATAGCAAAAATAATGAAAGTTACAGTATTTGTAATAATATATTTGAAAACGTTTAAAATTTCTCGAATATTTCATTACTGTACGGGAAGTTCCAGCAATTTGCCTTAAGGCACGATGCCATACACCACTAGTTTATAGTAATATGAGGTATAACTACCACATTGGTATATTTCGAAAACTAGAGACAAAAACAATCATGACATCTTAAAGTAAAAAATACATCTCGCCTTAAGGCACAATACCACTTACACCTAGCCTTTTTCCTTTATGTCCCTTATAAACGCAGCCTTATAATTTGCATTTGATTTGCTCAGATATAATAAACAAGATAGCAAAAATAATGAAAGTTACAGTATTTGTAATAATATATTTGAAAACGTTTAAAGTTTCTCGAATATTTCATTACGATACGGAAAGTTCTAGCAATTTGCCTTAAGGCACGAAGCCATACACCACTAGTTTATAGTAAAATGAGGTAAAACTACCACATTGGTATATTTCGAAAACTAGGACTGCTAGAAATGCATACTCAAAAACCGTCATGGGGAAAAAAATACAACTTGCCTTAAGGCACAATACCACTTACACCTAGCCTTATTCCTCTATGTCTCTTATAAACGCAGCCTTATAATTTACATTTGATTTGCTCAGATATAACAAGATAGCAAAAATAATGTAATAATAATATATTTGAAAACGTTTAAAATTTCTCGAATATTTCATTACGGTACGGGCAATTTGCCTTAAGGCATGATGCCATACACCACTAGTTTATTTCCAAAATCGATTCAGAATTGCGGGCTAAAAAGTGGACGAATTCTTTTTCACTTTTTTGCTATTTGCAAAGAAACGGCTTGGCTGATCGTCGCGCAAAATTGATAAACGCTAGTCCTAATCGCGATACATCGAAGAGCTTTTGAATTTTTAAAATCGGTCTAGCCGTTTTAAAGAAAACGTCCATTTATTCATACACACACACATACTTTTTCCAAATTTGGTCTCATTTGATTCAGAATGACATAAACTTCTCCTTCGGAAAGTTAAAAATACATCTTGCTTTAAGGCACAATACCACTTACACCTAGCCTTTTTCTTCTATGTCCTTTATAAACGCAGCCTTATAATTTACATTTGATTTGCTCAGATATAACAAACAAGATAGCAAAAATAATGAAACAATTACAGTATTTGTAATAATATATTTGAAAACGTTTAAAATTTCTCGAATATTTCATTACGGCACGGGAAGTTCCAGCAATTCGCCTTAAGGCACAATACCACTTATACCTATTCCTTCTCCTCTATGTCCCTTATAAACGCAGCCTTAGCCGACTCACCTGTATACGCATGCGCACAACCTCACTTCCTCTCGCCCCTTCCATCCGCCCTCGCCTGTATTCCTGCTCTTGCATCCCTCTCTCGCCGGTCGAAGACGTCACCTTCGACTCTTCCCGTCTCTGTCTGACCCGACTCAACACTCCGTCACTGTGCGCTGCGCTCCGGCCAGAACAGAATACGCAGAACGAACCTCTCTTCTCTTGTAGTTCTTTGAATAAAAATAATAAATAAAATTATAAAAATTATTGGAAAGCGATTTATTAAAGTGTGTGCTTTAGTGGGTGTAATAAAGAATAAAGGACTTTGTTTTTGGTGTTGAATAAATTAATAAATAAATTCCAGTGGTGCATTTGTTGCTTTGAAAGTGACGACGACCATGCCGTACGCGTTCGGTGTATTGGCTTTTTATATTGGACTGCTGGCTGTAAGTAATGTAAGTAGAAATAATAAAAAATATTTATATATATATATATATATATATATATATATATATATATATGTTTTATTATATAGTACAATTTTAGTATATTAAATTCCTGAAGAAAGTTTACACCTGTTAAAGGTGTGTCGGAGATTTTTACTCTCAATGTGTATACAAGGTGTACACACAATTCTCATTTATTATATTATTTTATTATTCTTTTATATATATAAAAATAAGTCGGATTTTCCTTCCTGACGAAATAACTCCAGAACACACGAACCGATTTATAAGGTTTATAGCTAAGAAAATTAGTGGTGCATGGCATCGTGCCCTAATGCAAATTGCTGGAATTTCAATATTATTATCTTATTATTTCTAATATTGTTATTTTGTTATATTTTATTGTTTCTCTAGTATTATTTTATTATTCAGAAATTTTATTTATTACCGTAATTAAAAATTTGAGTAATGACATTAGTGAGAATTATCAGAATTATGCTTGGTTAAGTCAACGAGCAATACTTGCCACAAACAATAATGATGTACACGCACTGAATTTCACCATTCAATCAAAAATTGCTGGCGATTTGGTGACATACCAATGATTCCGACTGGTCTTCCGTTTGACTTCAAACGATTGCAATTTCCAGTTCGCCTTGTGTTCGCAATGACAATTAACAAGTCGCAATGCCAATGGCTTAGTGTTTGCGGGATAAATTTCAAATAGATTATTTAGAAAATCATTGTTTTTCACATGGGCAGTTATACGTTGCCTGTTCACGAGTTGGAAAACCACCCGCTTTGTTTGTGTTAACGTCAGACCAAAAAACAAAAAATGTGGTTTACCAAAGAGCACTTCAATGAAACGGATAATTTGCGGATTCACTTTCATTTACTTAGAGAAGTTCAACTAAAAAACACTTCATTTTTGTAATAGAAATAAATTCTTTACTGTTGTATAATAGAATCATTTTTTTCCTTTTGAAATATAAAACAAACAAAAAATTTCTTCATCTTTCTCACGAAACCATCTGGTGGCGAAACGGAGTTCGTCGGGTTTGCTGGTTTATAATATAAATATATTTAATACATTTTGATTGTTATAAATTTATTACAAACTGGTAAATGTTAATTTTTCATATCAACGCTTATATTTTTATACAATGTGCACAATTTGTTTGTTTTTATCAAAACATTGTCTTCACATATATTTTTCAATATAGGTTTCATATAAGCTGTACAATATGTCTGTACCAATATTGGAATAACATCGGTCTTATCTTAAAAACTACTTATTTTAGAGTGTTTGTGTAAAAGAAGGTTTTATTTAGAATTTCATAAGCTAAAACTTTGTCTAGTATGATTTTCAAGTATTTTTACCGATTCTTGACATATTTGCAAAAAACTAAAGAAATGTGCTCGATGGTGGCGCGTGTACTATGTTGCTACTAGCATTTATAGCACATACCACCTTTGGTGTTATTAAATAAAAAAATAAATTAATATATCTATAAAATTAATTATATCTACAAAACTGTTTATTTTACTTTTATAGTGTAAAAGGCAGTTTTGTTCAGGATTTTATAAGCAACAACTTTGTCTAATATGGTTTTTGTGTATTTTTACCAATTTTTACACAATTTGCAAAAAACTGAAAGAATGCACTTAACTTTTTATTGCGACTAACATCTGCCGTATCTTTAAAACTCGTTAATTTGTAGTATTTGTAATATAAATTTAGTCGTATCTCCAAAACTGTTCATTTTACATTTATAAGGTAAAAGGCAGTTTTATTCAAAATTATATAAGCTACAACTTTGTCTAATATATTTTTTATGTATTACACTCGGTTTTTGAACAATTTGCAAAAACAACTGAAAAAATGCACCTAATTTTTTATTGACATAGAATTATTTATTTTTTAGGTTACGGTTAAAGTGCATTAAAGTTGGTCATATCTTCAAAACTGTTTATTTTAGAGTATTTATATAAAAGACATTCATATAAAGAATTTTATAAGCTTTAATTTTGTCTAATATGTTTTTAATGTATTTTAACGGGTTTTTGAAATATTAGGTTGTCAAATATCTCCCTTCCGCTTTTTTGTTCTTGGTTACATACAAAAAGGCGGAAGGAGATATTTGACAACCTAATATTTGCGATAAGCCGAAAAAATGCACCCCCCAATTTAAATACGTTTTTTTTATCAATGTCCATTTAAATTTAGTAATTTCTTGAAAATTGTTTATTTTATCATTTATATGTGAAAGGCAATATTATTCAAAATTTTATAAGCTACAATTTTATCTAATGTATTTTTTAAATATTACAATCAGATCTTGAAATAATAAATAAGCTTGCTATGAATAATAAATCAAAAAAAATAATCGAAATATTTGCAAAAATCTGAAAAATATACCCAATTTTTTTCGCCCAAATTTTTTTCCCAAGTCGAGTATTTTTACAATTACAATTTAGTAGGGCCTAAATTAAATAAATAAAATTCAATTATAATTATTCTGTCGACGTAAAAAAAACGTCCGAATGCTAATTAGCAAATTTTTAAAGAATTCCTAATTTGGCTTGGTGATTAATTAATTGCAAAGACTTATATGGACTTCCTTTGATCGCAATTTATAAGTATACCGAGTTGTTGTAGAGTATTTTGTTGTTAGAAAATATTGTTTATTATTCAATTTCAAACAAATCATATAAATAAATCATTTACATTAATCGAGTGATTTAAGAGTTATGTTAAATATACAAAAGTAATGCATTAATTTTTTTTAATTTTTTTTTATTTTCATATTATATAACAATCAGAGTTATTTACATACCCTATGAGTTATATGGCTAAATTACACATAATAATAATAATAATAATAATCACAGAAATAAATGAAAAAAAATAACAATAATAATAATAAATAAATAAATAAAAATAGGTAATGCATTAATGAGGTGTTCAAATAACAACGTTGTTCAATATTAATTTTTAAGTATACCGAGTTGCTGTGGAAAATTTTGTTGTTAGACAAAGTTGTAGATAATTTAATTTTGAACAAATTTGCCGAATATTTCATTGAAATTAAGCTAATAGTTTAAAAGTTACAAGGGATTGCATTAGGTGCATTATTTCACTCTTTCCAAAATGTTGCAAAAACCAGGAAAAATATACCGAAAGTGTATTAGACAAAATTATAACTTATAAAATATATAGAAAATATGTACGTACTTATTCATCGTGAATTTATTGGTACTTTTTGAAGTAATTTTTTTTTACTTACTCCAAAATTTTACAAAAACCAGAAAACTTACACCAAAACCAGAAAACTTACACCAAAAGTGCAATAGACAAAAATGTAGCTAATAAAATTCTTTACACATTTTTCTTTTACAAAATTCTTCTAAACCAAATATTTTAGAACATAATACGCCCAAAACTTCACATCATGTTGCCATTAATATCAATTACTAAAACACATGGCCCTTTTCACACAAACACAAATGCATTTTATCTTTTTTTTTATTGACACATGTTAAAAAAATGTGGTTCAGGTAGTAGTTCATTTAAAAAGAGAAAATTCAAGGTGAAAGAACAATCTGTCTATAGACAGGTATATTGATACCTGGATGAAGGATGAAATCATGTGTGAAAAATATTTAGGCATATCATTTGTCTAAACTAAACTGTTCGTCTAAAATATGTAAAATATAAGGTTGTCAAATATCTCCCTTCCGCCTTTTTGTATCATAAACCAAGAGCAAAAAAGCGGAAGGGAGATATTTGACAACTTAATATCTGACAAATTTGTTCAAAATTAAATAATCTATGATGTTGTTTAATATTATAAACTCTGCAGCAACTCAGTATACTTTAAAATAACATTTGAAAACATGCAAACAATCCAAGACTAGTAATTAAACGAATTACATCACTTGTTTCTTATATAATCGGTATCTTTTAAATTAATGGTCTAAAATGAATGAAACATTCGGCAAATTTGTACAGAAATAAATTATCTACAACTTTGTCTAACAACAAAATACTCTACAGCAACTTGGTATATTTTAAATAATAATTAAATAGTTACAATGCAATTTATAGTTTATTATGTGGGTTATATGTACTATTTTCAAGTTGGATTTAAAAGTAATAATTGCTTCCAAACTACTTATTTTAGAGTAACTATATATATATATATATATATATATATATAACAGTTTTGTAAGAAATTTCATAAGCTACAATAATATACTATTCGAATAAGTTTTATAGTTTTTCAGATATTTCTAAAAAAGTGAAAAAAATTTACTTGTTCGAAAGTGCACTTTCGTCTTGACTATATAAAAAGCATAAATTTGTCACGTTATATCTTCAAAACTACTTATTTCACAAAACTTGTGTAAAAGGCGATTTTGTAAAGAATTTTTTTAGCTACAACTTTGCACTTTACAACTTTTTGATATTTTTATCGGTTTTCGAAATATTTGAAAAAAACTGTGTAAAGGACAAAATAGATATACATAGATTGTTAAAATGTAAAGGAAAAAAAATTCAGGATGTTATATTATCTAAAGTATTAATTTTAGGTAAATAATATATAAAGTAAATTTGTGCTGAATTTTGTAAGCTATAATTTTGTCTAATACACATTTACATAAATAATTAGTTTTGCAGTAATTTTGGAAGTGTTTTTTTTGTTCAAAAATATATATTTGTTTTGCAATAATTTTGTTAAAATTCTATATTTTTTTCCAATAGTTTTAAATATGATTTTTAACTACTTAATATACACAATATAACTATGTTTCCCACAGTTTGACAATCTTTGGTTTTCCATGTATCTACCTGCATTGACTACAATTTACATATATACATATATGTATGTAAAAATTGTTACCATCTGCATTTTAAACTTAAGAATATCGTTCGAAATTATTGCGAATCGAGTTTTTATAATAGCCATCGGCTAAATCGTTTAATAAATTATGTCTGTGCAAAAAAACAGCACTAAAAACGATTTCGACATCGAATTATTAAGGAAATTCGAACATAGTAGTAATAGATTCTGGATCACGATTGATATATGCATTTATTTATTGTAACTTTTAAATTGTACGTCTGATGTAAATGAAATATTTGGCAAATTTGTTTAAAATTAAATAATATAAAATATTGTCTAATATCAAAATGCTCTACAGCAACTCGGTATACTTTAAAATGATTATTGAAAACTATAGGTGAAATACTCTTGCCTGTATATGCATTTGTTTACATCTCCTGTAATTTTTAAACGGTTTCTCTAAATTATATAAAATATTTGGGAAATTTTTACATAATAAAATAATCTTTAATATTGTCTAATACCAAAATGCCCTACAACAACTCGGTATACTTGAAAATAAATACTAAACATAGAAATATAATTCTGAAGTGTCAGCATTTTTATATCATACCATTTGCTGATTTTATGAAATTTAATATTGTATGAATGAACTTGCATAATTATATGTATGTATATGTATATATATATATATATACTAGCTGACCCGACAGACGTTGTTCTGTACCTACGTCTACAATTTTTCAATATTTTATACTAATATTTACTGCTTAGTTAAAAATAATAATTACTGTTTTTTGAATTACTATTTATACCAATATATAAGTGATGTTGAATGTAGAACTGTTTCAAATAAAATGATTGTTCTCAATTCCCACAGTTAACACTTTAATTATTTATTTAACAAATATTAAAAAATGTTCAATAAAATTGTATATTAAAAATTATACACTGCGATTTATAGAACAAATTTATTTCCAATAGCTCAATTTATTTTATTGCATTTAAGGGTTATATAGTATTTTTAGCCATACCTGTAGATGTGGATGTATAAATGAATGATTTTTTGTTTATTCACGACTAAAACATTGATTTTCCAAATTTATCACACTAAAAATGATCGTCTGCCTTTTTGATTTATGGTCATAGCATAAGATACTCATGTTGAAAATTGAAATCTTTCAAAAAGTACAACAAATTCAGAAAGAATTAATATATAGCATACGCGGCAAAGGTGCAATATCACCCAAAATAATTGCTTCAATAATGTTGCCTATAATTTTTATAATTTTGTACCATATTTTAACTGGCTTTAAGTAATTTTAATATCTAAATTGCATTTTTTTCTCTAATAAATCAATATACATTATTGCTTATGTTTATATTTGAAGTGAATTAATTTGTCAAATCCTGTTCACATGTGCTCTATTCAACTTACGATCAACAAAATTATTGATCTGTAAATTTTTTTTACTGTGCTCCAATTTACTTGATATTTTGGAAATAGGCTAATCTTTATCTTAATTTCAATGTTTTTAACAATTTGCACTCCGTCACCATCCACAGCATTAATTGGATTATTACTCTTTTAATTCTGATTTTATCAGAACTTGTAATACACTATTTTAAAGGTGATTAAATGAGCTACAACTTTCTCTATCATTACCGTAACTTCTCTTATTGTAAAACGGCGAAGGGTTAAAGGGCTCGAAAGACCTCTGGTTGGACAGCTCCTTAATTAATCATACATCTATCAATATTTGTGTAACGAAAAAATAATAAACAATAATAATTACTCAGAAAAATACCTCGAATTTTCTTATATATATACTTTTATACGTATTCTTTCAGAGGTATTATGATGAGAAATTGGTTGTTTTTTTTAAATGTTTTTTTTTTCATGAAATCATGAGTTTTTTAAGAATCATTTGTACTAAAGTTGCGGTATTTTCTAGAATCCATCAAGATCTCTTAAACCAAGTTAATTCTAGATTGAATACGATTATTTTTAATTTTGGTGGATATGGCACACAAAGTATTTGATTTAAATGAAAAAAAAACATTGCATGCGTCCTTTATCTGCATGATAGCTCACTCATTTTACACGCAGAAGTACTCATTTTAAAGCTTATTTTGAGCACTATAAAAACCCATTTTCATATCTAACCTAATAATGTTCCTAAAACACTATAAAATAACGATTTATTAAGATTTTAATTGATATAATTCTGTTCATTACATGATTTTCGTTAAAATGTATATTTTTGAAGGTGTTAGCAACAAATGATGAAAAACGCAAAAAAGAAACAAATATTCAGTAGCCAGTAACTTGAAAAATATTTCCTTTTTTGAAAAACATTATTAAATATTTTTCTCGTATAATTAGTTCTTTTATCGATACCCAACGTTATTTTGAAAAAAGTAAAATTACACCACTGAAAAGAAATGTCATCCACCCGAGAAGTGGTAAAGGAGTCTAAATTGTTTTCACTTCTGAAGAGTAAGATGAACCTAGTTCCAAAATTCCAAACGAATTGGAAAATAGTAAAAACTTCAGACCCAAAGCGCTCCATTGAGTAAATATTCCGTACCCAATGACAAACATATGAATTTTTGACACAATGAAACTTCTAAATAATTTTTTTTGTATTGTGACTTAGTATAGTAAGGCAAAACGACTGCAAATTGAATATGTTTGAGCGCAATCACTTATGGCTCGCTCCTTTGCGCGAATTCGTACGGCGAATCTGTTCGCAAAGTGCGCAAACAAAATTATTGCAAGCAAAAGCAAACCACGCGCACGTCAGACGCATGCGCAGACTGCATCACTTGTCAAATGCATGTTATATTATTTGCATCTTATATTAATTTAATTTTTGGCACATCTCAGCTGCTTTTCGGCATTAATAATGTAGACATTACATTTTTCTTATTCATAATTATGAATTTATTATATTCTAATATTGCCTTAGCCTATAAGTGAATAGAAATGTTTGGCAAATGACAGTCCTCAATTGTTTTTAATGTCAAACTAAGCTTCAAATATTTTCAAGGGCAAACAATGATAAGCGGTTTTTTGTAATTTTTTCTATTTATTTCTACAATTTAACTATATTTCTATGAATCAAAACATTCTAAAAAATTTCCCGAACAAACTTCAGGAAGATTCATGAAAATCCGAATTATAGTTTAGGAGGAAATATGAAACTTACATTGTTACAGAAGAATTTTATATATAAGATATATATAAATTTATATGTCATGATAAAATTGGATAACATCCAAATAGTTCAATTGAATTATTAACAGTGGCCTAATTTTTTATATTTTGCTATCCAAATGTTAAAATTTGAGTATACCAAGTTGTTGTACAGCATTTTTATGTTAGACAATATTATAGATTATTAAATTTTAAACAAATTTGCCAAATATTTCATTTATGTTAAACAAACGGTTTAAAAGTTACAAGAGTTATAATAATTGCATGCAATAATGACTCATAGGAGCTACATTGTTGTAAACGTCTTAAATTCATTTTCTGTTTTTGAATGCGATTTTAAAGTATACCGAGTTGCTGTAGAGTGTTATGGTGTTAGAAAATATTATACATTATTGAATTTTAAACAAATTTGCCATATACATCATTTAAATTAAACAAACGGTTTAAAAGTTACAAGAGTTATAATAATTGCATGCAAAAATATTACTCATACGAGCTACATTGTTATAAACGTCTTGAATTCATTTTTTGTTTTTCAAAGCGATTTTTAAGTATACCGAGTTGCCGTAGAGTGTTATGGTGTTAGAATATATTATAGATTATTGAATTTTGAACAAATTTGCCAAATATCTTATATATTTTATTCGAGTATTTCAAAAGTTATATTATATATGGAGTATATAAATGCTAATTGGTGAGTGGTGACTTACTATTAGTATCGATTTTGGCAAAAATAAAAATTATATATATATATATATATATATATATATATATATACCTGTGTCCCTTTTCCCGGGCATTCACCTAATTTTAATCACAAATGTTTATTTTGGGAACACGTGGTCGACTTGTGTAAATAAAACACGAAATTTAATCTGTTTTCTTTCTTATCAAAAGGAAAAAAGTGTTAAGAGATAATTTGTATAAACTAAATAAAAAATTATTTCTTCTACTAAAAAGAAATTCTTTCTACATTTCTGTATTTCTTATTTTTGAGGTTTCAGATATTTATATAATATTTCATCAATAACTTGTAAACTATGAATGGAAACTAATTAGTATATTTGGCAAATTTATTCAAAATTAAATAATAAATAATATTGTCTAACATTATAATGTTCTTGGACAACTCGGTATACTTTAAAATCGTTCTTAAAAATTTCGGCCCTATCTTTTTCGTGTAATCTCTGACGGAGCCGATTTAGCTAATTCATTTGTTCTAGATTCGTTGCATTTCGGGCTTTGTCTTGAATACTAAATTTAGTACAGCAATTTTGAGTATACCGAGTTGTCGTAGAGCTTTTTGATATGAGACAATGTTGTAGATTATTGAATTTACAACAAATTTGCCATATAAACCAATTAGTTAGCATAAATAGTTTAGAAGTTATAAGTCATATAAATAATAATTGCACTATTTGTGTTTTTGTTTTCTTTAGCGATTTATGAGTATACCGAGTTGCTGTAGGACATTTTGTTATTAGCAACTAATATAGATAATTTGATTTTGAACAAATTTGCTAAATATTTCAATTATATCAGACGAATAGTTTAAAAGTTACAAGAGATATAATAAATGCCCAAACGAGTTTCAAATTATTCCCCGTTGTACTATAAATAGTACTGTGGGTTAATTATTGATTTATCCAAAGTGCAATGTGCATAGGACGTGTTATAATATTATAGCACGTGTCATGTGTCAAAATGACACGTGTCACACGTCGGAATGACACTTGTAGCATATCTAATTGGGAGAGCCGCAGATATATGTATGGCTTATTTAATATTACTCATAACTTATAAACGATTTGTTTAATTTAAATGAAATGTATGGGAAATTTATGCAAAATTAATTAATCTATAATATTGTCTAATATTATAAAGCTCTACAACAACTCGGTGTACTTAAAAATCCTCTTGGAGAACATTTTTTTTTTTTTTTTAATATAGGAGTTAAAGTTAATTTTAGATTCGTTTATGCCTTTGCTTACTCTATCTGTTGTAACTTTTAAACGGTTTGTCTAATTTGGATGAAATATTTAGCAAATTTTTATAAAATTTAATTGTCTACAATATTGTCTAATATTATAATGCCCTACAGCGAGTCGGTGTACTTATAAATCACTTTGGAAATCGATTATCATTTTCTTACGAAAATGCAGAAGATAATACATATTCTTAACCCATTGGTAAGAGTAAACCATACATTTTTTCGAATTTAATCAATCTGACCTTTAAAATCATTATAAATAATTAATCTGATATATTTAAGTAGCAATTGTTATTATAATAATTGTTATTAACAATTCTAAAGGCGTTTCATACATTACTTGAATTATAATGGAACAAAAGACCTTGATGTGTTATTCATGTTGTTCAAAGATCTTCTTCATCGTAAAAAAATTATGTAATAAATTATTTTGTTTAAATAATAAACCGTACAAAATTACAACAAATTGGTCTATTGTTTGTTTATAAATGTTATGTAAAAATATAAAAGATGTACGTTGCAAAAAATCTTCAAGAACAAAGTAAAAGATCATACTTAAATAAAGCCAAATATATATTTGGCTTTCATTTTTAATTTCTATTTGAGTATACCGAGTTGTTCTAGAATTTTTTGTTGTTAGACAAACTTAAAGATTGTTAAATTTTGAACAAATTTGCCAAATATATAAGTTACTTTAAACAAATAGTTTAGATGATATAAGTAATTTTTTAAACAAATGTACCTTTGTTACATGAGCTTTATGTGGTTTATAGTTGATAGAGAATATTTTTTATTTTCTATTGCTATTTGTGAGTATACCGAGTTGTTTTAGGATTTTTTGTTGTTAGACAAAGTTGTAGATTATTTAATTTTAAACAAATTTGTCGAAGACACTGTTTAGTTTCCACAATTAGTTTAAAAGTTATGAATTTTATAGTAGGAAAGTGTACTCTCAATAAATTAATAACCAATAAAATCGTCGTCTAAGAAGTTTTACTTCAAAAACACATATCTCACTTTTATATTTAGTATAACCGTAATTTTTTTTTTATTCATACTATTATTTTTACTTTCTACAATTTATATTTATATTTATATTTATATTCATATATTTATATATCTATTTATTTATATTTGTATATTTATATATTTATATTTATATGGTTTTAATTTTTTTATATTATGTTATTACGATTTTGGTTTTCTTATTATTTTTATTATTATTATTTAAATTTTTATTATTATTCATATGGTGAAAAGAGCTTTTTTTAGAATGATTTATATTTATAGATAGAAAGATAGACATGTGAAGGAAAAGCAATTTCATGCTTGGAAAATTTTTATTCAAATGGATGAATTTGAATTTATATAGGTATATATATATGTATATATATATATATATATATATATATAAATTCAAATTCATCCATTTGAATAAAAATTTGCCAAGCATATATAAACTTATGGCTTTACAAAAAAATTGACATTCGTTTATAATATAATTTGAAATTACAAGTGTTTTTTTATGATTTTGTTTCTTTTAAATTTTATTTTCCGAATAATTTTGACCGAAGTTTTACCGAAGGTTGTTTTCTTCACGTATATAAGAAAATTCTGGTATTTTTTCCATAAGACGTTTTGCCGAAGGTTGTTTCATTCAACTATGTATTTCGAAAATTATAACTGTATACGAATATTTTTTCCTATTTTTTGACATTTTTGTTAATTTAATTATTATAAAAATATACGAATTATTGTTTCTTAATAATAATTCTTAAAAAAATACAATCTAACAAATTTTGTATTTTTTTGTAAGAACTAGAATATGGTGTTGTCATCTGATTTATTTCCTTGACTTTCAGCCTACACTTTAGTCTGACATCATTTATTTATATTTATTGTAACATTCTTGAGTAAAATTATTGTTATATATAAATATATAAATATTTATATATATTATTCAGAGTATACGCCTACAGAAAATTCGATTCGATTTCTTTTGTGCATTTTTCACAACAAGAAATATATACAAAAATATATTTTGTTTTTTAGAAATATTACAATTATTTTATAAAACAATTGATTTTAAATAAACTAGGGCTTAGTTTATACCAATATCAATAGATTGAGATATATATATATATATATATATATATATTTATTAATTTGAGTTAAAAAGTCGGGCGTTACATCAATAAAAATAGTATGAGAGTTTTTAGGAATTTTTTTAAAATCCATACGTTTCGACTAGCATCTTAGCTTTCATTCAGTAGCAATCAATTTTACTATGAAAATTAAAACTAGATAAATAATATGTAAGAAATTTCATAGAAAAACAGCAACAATAATAATAAAAACGCTTACAATTTTGTATCCTAATATAACATATGAAAACATTATTAATCCATGGTATGAGTACGTGCACATTGATAAAATGTATATTTTTCTTAGTTCAATTTTTACACAAATTAAATCTAAGTTTAATTCTGACCGCCTCAGGAACTTGGTATATCAGATTAATTGCTCTAATTGCAAACTTTTTTATATCGGAGAAACTAGCCAAAACCGGAGTAAACGCCTTCATCAATATAAAAATAACTCAAAAAATCCCAAACAATTTAAGACGATGCTAACCGATCAAATTATTAATTTAAACCATAATATAGATTTTTTTAACCCAAAAATTTTACATTTTGAAGAGAACGTAATTAAAAAAAGATTCGCTGAAGGGTTGTTTTTGCAATTGCATAACGACAGGGTCATAAACGTTTTGAAAATACGTCCCTGAACGAAACAAACACGTGGTTCCTAAATAGCGTGTCAAAATTTCTTAAAAAATGACAAGATCCCATTGTTTTTTAAATTTCGCAGAAAATTGGAACACATGCTAAAAAGTGCTTCAAGAAAAAATGAGACATTTTTATCTTAAACTCCGAACAGTAAATACATAGTTTCGACAACTTGTTAAAAGATATATATTTTATCAATGTGCACATACTCATACCATGGATTAATAATGTTTTCATATGTAATATTAGGATACAAAATTGTGTTTTTTTATTATTATTATCATTATTATTGTTCTTCTATGAAATTTCTTACATCATTTATCTAGTTTTAATTTTGATAGTTAAATTGATTGCCACTGAATGAAGGCTAAGATGCTAGCCGAAACGTATGGATTTTAAATAAATTTCTAAAAACTCAAATTAAATATATATATATATATATATATATATAAATAAATTAAATTAAATTAAATTAGTTTCGTTTATCCGAACTGTGTATCTCTATTTATCTGTTTAATCCGAACGCAGCAATTCATTTATTTGATTCCTATTTGATTTTATTTCGTCCTCGTTGGAATCTTATTAGAGTAATTGCAGTTTCTCATTGCAAATAGCACTCGATATATATATATATATATATATATATATATATATAATAGAGAAAAAGAAAGAATTTACTCTTATTGAGCAAACAGAATCCACGCAGATGTCAAATGGATTTTCTGTACTTAGCCAATTCCCAATAGTCGTAAAATATATATTGAATATATATATATATATATATATATATATATATATATGTGTATATTATAAAATTAAATGTATACATGTTTGGTGTTTATTAAACCAGAAATCGTTAATTTCGAGTTCCCAAAACAGTTCATAATTACAAGTCAAGTGTCAGCTGCATTTGACGCACTTCAGGGACGCAATTTCATAAAATTGCTGCTTTCGAGAGAGAGTTTTGAATTTATATTCAAATATACAAATGTGTATATATATATATATATATATATATATATATATATGCCTATAAAAATACAAACTCAACTGCATATAATAAACTGTTGTGGTCATGATGTGAGATTAATGGGAGGGCTGATAGAAATTTTTAGTTGACATGGCTAATTGATGTATTTTTATTCTTATAAATAAAAGAACGCGCGTAAGGTTCACACGCGATTGAAGTAAAACTTATTTTCTACTGTACAAGATGGCATTTAAGTAAAAATAAATACATCATATAAAAATTTTGATTAATGTTTATTAGTAATATGGTAACACTCGTGATGCACACATTTATTAGTGTCGACCATTATACACATTAATATAATGATAAATTATATATTTATGATGGCATTAAAAATATGTATAATATTTAAAAACAATAATGTAATTAAATTCATGCTTCAAATATGACATGATCGGTTTGTCATTGTAATTAGCATTTAGAAGTGAACCTTCATTAGAGAAATGAAGTAATTGCTGTATTATAACTTCTATAATATGCGTTCACACAGTGGATTATTGCTTGAACATTATAGAAAAATTGCATTAGATTTAGCATATACAAAAATATGTTGCAAAAATTTAAATAATGTGTTTTTTGTTACAAAATTGTTGCTAACTTCTAAACCAGAAGTCGCATTTATATCTTGTCTTTGACAATTTTATAGCTTTAGAACTTCATGTAATTAAAATTGACATACATTCATTGACTGACTGTATTTTTTTTTTATTTTTGCTGGCGATATAATCTCAATCTTTGAACAGCTGTAATATCTGTCTTGCCTAAAAAATATTTTCCATTTTAATAACTTCAAAGATTTATAGAATTTACGAATAATATACAAATAATTTTGAATCAATAAACTTACGTTTAATTCACGGCACAAATGTTTAATTTGTTTTATTATTTTCAAGAAACAGGGTAAAATATTCTTTTGATTCAGGCATTTTTCATTGAATTAAGATTTGTACTACGATGTAACTTTAAAATGTTTATTTATTTATCTATGTCGATTTCCTTGTTGATTTCGCTACGCATACAACGACAGATCTCTATTCACATACACGACGACTAATCACAATCGACCCGCATAGAAATGATATCATCGAGAGCGAATGACAAATCATTGGCACTCGACTCTTATCTTATCTGCCGTAACGCACTTCCGTTGCATTTGTACGGATTCACACTCTAGTCGCGCCGAAAGAAGTTTGACTTCAAAAGAAATTAAAACTGTCTCACTCAAAAAAATAAAAAGACACTAACTATTTTTGTTGTTTTATAAAATTTATACATACAATTAGTATAATTACTTTTCCAATTTTGTGAAAACATATTGAAAAATGTGGAAATGCCGCCAAGCTAAGTACAGTATAAGTGAAAATGTCGCACAGAATTATTTGCAAATGCGTTTAGACTGTGACTATGCGGGAGCACTTTTTCTATTTTGTGTAAATTAGGTAACTTTTTTTTTTGAAATTGAATTCGAAATGAAATGACGATTGTTAATGTTCTGGAGATAAATTGATTTACTTATGATTTACGTTTGATTTGCTCAAAACAAAAACAAGATAGCAAAAATAATTAACCTTACAGTATTTGTTATTAACGTTTAAAATTTCTCGAATATTTCATTACGGTACGGGAAGTTCTAGCAATTTGCTTTAAGGCACGATGCCATACACCACTAGTTTTAAATAAAATTTAGCATGTGGGTTCTAGCTCTTCGTTTATATTTGTATGACCACACCTTTGATATATGAAATCATTATTTATACAAAGAAAACAATAAAGGTAAACGTTTATGGTTCTATAGACCTCAGATTTATCATTTTGTTTATATATATATATATATATATATATATATATATATATATATCTGCAGCAATTTCTCAAATTCAACCAAAACCTTCACAAATAATTTTTTGTTAATTTTCACAATTTCCATCCCTTTGATTTTATTTTTAAATATTTTTATTTATTTTCCGTTGTGTAATGTTTTTGCATCGCAGCAAAAAGAGATGTAGGTTAAATTTTTTTATCAAGCCGTTTTTTGCATAACAGCTCCGGAAAAAAGTCCGGATCCCCCGGAAAAGCGAGTCAGGCTCTCTTGACCTGAATATGCGATCGGAATTGATAATGGATATGTAGATGGATGGATCAATAGTGTGATGAATGGAAAGAACGTTTTTTGTTAAATAAGTGAATCAGTAAGGTTAAAATATTAAAGCATTTTACAAATATTTATTCAAGTAAAACTTCTTTAGGCGCGACTTGAGTGTATATCCGTACAAATGCAACGGAAGTGCGTTATGGCAGATAAGATAAGAGTCGAGTGCCAATGATTCGTCATTCGCTCTCGATGATATCATTTCTATATGGGTCGATTGTGATTAGTCGTCGTATATGTGAATAGAGATCTGTCGTTGTATGCGTACCGGCATCAACAAGGAAATCGACATAGATAGATAAATAAACATTTTAAAATTACATCGTAGTACAAATCTTGATTTAATGAAAAATGCCTGAATCAGAGGAATATTTCATCCTGTTTCTTGAAAATAATGAAACAAATTAAACATTTGTGCCGTGTACTAAACGTAAGTTTATTGATTAGAAATAATTTCTATATTATTCGTAGTTTCTATAAATCTTTGAAGTTATTAAAATGGATTTTTTTAGGCAAGACAGATATTACAGCTGTTCAAAGAATGAGATTATATAGCCAGCTAAAAAGTAAAAAAAATACAAGAAGTAAATGAATGTATGTTAATTTTAATTACATGAAGTTCTTCAAACAAAATTATTACATGATGAGTGTAGTTTCGAAAAAAATATTTGTTTAGGCGTTGTTTAACATAATCCACAGTGTAAACGAATATTATAGAATTTATTCATCAGCAATCACTCCATTTCTCTAATAAAGGTTTGTTTTTAAATGCTAATTACAATGACAAACCGATCACATCATATTTGAAGTATAAATCCATACTTATACACATTATATAAATGTGTATAATGGTTGACACTAATGAATATTATTCAAAATTGTTATATGATGTATTTATTTTTACTTAAATGCCATTTTGCATAGTAGCAAATAAGTTTTACTTCAATCGCGTGTGAACCTTACAGGCACTCTTTTTTTAGAAATTTATTATTACTTGTAGTCGAATGAACAATTTATAATATCTACCTCAAGAACCTCAAGATTTCTTTACATTGTTTTTAATAATAAATAATAAATTAACAACATTTAATTTCTAAATGCTCTTTTTGCATCTCATTCATTTATTAATTGCATTACAGGGTCTATTTTTATATTTCTATATCATATGTAATAAAATGAAGGGTGCAATAATAATATCTTAAAACTATTGTTCGGACGTCTTTTCGTTTTATTATATTGGCCATGAAAGTGACAAAACTTCAGGGCATTAAGCTTTACACGGAATGGTTGCTACCCCTGGTAGAGGGGGTAGCGGAGTGTTTTAATTGAACCAGCGGTTCACTTCAAAAAGAAAAGTCTGCTTAATAAAAATAAATATATCTTCTTTCATTATAACTTAGTAACAAATCAGTGATTGTAATTAGAACTGCAACAAATACAGAATATAAAAATAAATCAGTGTTTAATACAGTCCACAGCGACAAAGGTTAAATTTTAACCTAACAACCTGAGTGATCGAAGAAGAGTTTTAATAAATTCTGTAACTACGTAACAAAAGTACAACTATTAATAAATTGCAGTTAAAAAACTTAATTTTAAAATACTAGTTAATTTAATTAATATTATGATTAACGTTTAGGAGTAAAAATGTTAATAATTATAATATTAAATGTTATAAATCTTACAGGCTTAAGTTTATGTTTGTTTCAATTTAATTCAATTTACGTAATATTTAGTAATTACAGAAAATAAATTTTTTTAATTGAATTAATTACAGTAAAATACAACTCTAAAACAATATTAAGCCTAACATTAGTATTATGTAATGTAATAACTTGAAGAAAAAATGTTATAATATTGAGATAGTTATCTAAGGAAGTTCTACTTCAAAAATGTTAATACGTACCATATATATTTATTCTTATTATTTACTAACATAAATCTTTTACCTTTCCAGGCCGCCAGCAACGGCGCCTCGTCCTCTGCCTCCGCCCTGGCGACGAGCGGCTCCTCCCGCTGGGAGCCCCAGGTCGCCGTCCTTTGCGACCCTGGCCAGGGCTACCACCCGCAGCACCTGGCCGACGACGGCCGATGGACGGCCGATCTGACGGCGAAGCCGCCGAGGGGATCGGCCTGCCTTCGGGACAAGATGGACATACTGGAGCACTGCAAAAAGGTCAGGGGATAAAAGATACTTGTGTATTTTATATATTTATATATATAAAAATAAGTCGGATTCTCTTTCCTGACGATTTAACTCCAGAACGAACGAACCGATTTTGATAATTTTGCATTCGTTGGAAAGGTCTCGGGGAAGTCCTTGCAAGGTCCCGCAAGGTTTATAGCTAAGAAAATTAGTGGTGCATGGCATCATGCCCTAATGCAAATTGCTGGAACTTTTCGCACCGTAATTAAAAATTCGAGTAATGACATTAGTGAGAATTATCAGAATTATGCTTGGTTAAGTCAACGAGCAATTCTTGCCGCAAACAATAATGATGTACACGCACTGAATTTCACCATTCAATTAAAAGTTGCTGGCGATTTGGTGACATACCGATGATTCCGACTGGTCTTCGGTTTGACTTCAAACGATTGCAATTTCCAGTTCGCAATAACAAGTCTCAAGGCCAATCGCTTAGTGTTTGCGGGATAAATTTCAAATAGATTATTTATAAAATCATTGTTTTTCACATGGGCAGTTATACGAGTTGGAAAACCATCCGCTTTGTTTGTGTTAACGTCAGACCAAAAAACAAAAAATGTGGTTTACCAAAGAGCACTTCAATGAAACGGATAATTTGCGGATTCACTTTCATTTACTTAGAAAAGTTCAACTAAAAAACACTTCATTTTTGTAATCGAAATAAATTCATTATTGTTGTGTAGTAAAATCAAATTTTTCCTTTGCAAATATAAAACAAACAAAAAGTTTCTTCATCTTTCTCACGAAACCATCTGGTGGCGAAACGGTGTTTGTCGAGTTTGCTAGTTTTATATATAAAAGACTGATATCATGTTTAATCAAATTTAATCAAATTTAATCTAACATGGCATCGTGCCTTAAGGCAAATTGCTGGAACTTCCCGTACCAAAAATTATTTTTTTTATAACGATTAACATTTTTGAAAAAAATTACTGTGAAAATATTAATTTTTGAGAAACTATAAATTTTTGACAAAAATTTACTTTTTTTTGGAAAAAAGACTTTTTGAAAAAAAATGTTTTCTTCATTTTGAAATATTTTGGAAGTTCTGAACTTTTTAACTTACCGTAGAGCAAGTTATAGTAATCGCAAAAAAATCGAAAATGAAAATTTGTATATATCTTTACGTTTCAAAACCTTTTGAACATTTTGGCATACCTTAGAAAAAATTCATGTATGTGTGTGTGTGTGTGTTTCAAAAAATTCAAAAAACATTCGATTCGTATTGATAAGGAGACATGCTGATTAGTTTTTGGCGAAGGCAGGTCTAGCCGTTCCGAAGATACGGGCCAAAAAGTGCCGAAAACGGTAACGGTAACATTTTCTTTGTATTGACTAAATGCAGAACTGTTCAAATTTTTGGAAAGTCCAACGACTTTGGAGATATGGAGGAAAAAGTAAGAAAATGAGCAATTTGGCGGTCAAAAATGATGAAATATTTTGGAAGTTCTGCACTTTTTTCAAAGCAATCGTATTGTTTTAAATGCATAGACGAAATATTGAAGCGCGTAAGCGCCGCGTCGCCGTCTAACGGATAAACATTGGTACGGAACCCATAGGAATGTCAACAAAATTTATACTTTTGTTAAAATCTCTATAGAATATCTGATAATTTGATGTGCATATGTCTAATGATCATTTTTGACCACCAAAAGGCATTTTTTTACTTTTTTCACTAGATCTCCGAAACCGCTGGACTTGCCTTCATGAAAATTTGATCAATTATTCATTTTGTCAATACAAGTATAATGACATGTCGTTTTTTGCAATTTTTTCCATTAATTTCTACAATATTGCACATACATCCCAGTACTTTATAATCACATACATCCTAGAAAATTTCCTTAACAAACTTCAGAAATATTTATCAAAATCCGAATAATCGTTTAGAAGGAGTATACAGTGAGTGCTTGTAATTTAATATGAACTTTATATAATAGCAATAAACTCAAATTGATTCTACGTTTTAGTTAAAAAACGTTTGTATGTGCAAAAAAGGGATGCTTTTAGGGTTTTCCCGGCAATTATTCGATTTTTTCTCGCCGTAAGAACCATCCTTGGACTTGAACGAACATTAAAAAAAAAGAATTGGCCAAATCGGTGCAGGCGTTGTTGAGTTATGCGCTTACCAACACATTTTGCGATTCATTTTTATATATAAGATTATTTATTGAATTATAGCAGTGGTGCACAACAATATGTGTGTGTACATGTGGTTGTTTGTGTATGTGTATGTTTGTGTTCGTGTGGGTGTTTGCACATGTGTGCTTTTCCGTGGGGCGTCGCCACCGTCATTCGCTCGATAACGACTTTAGCAGACGACCAGGCCAGACACATTATTACACGACATGTAATGAAAATGTTCCATACACTAGAATGCTTTTGCTTTCTCTCTATATACATATATGTATTTATTTAATGCATAATAAAAGACAAATTTCCTCTCTTATCTGAACCAAGAATAAAATAATTGCCTCCAATTTTGTCATGTATAAAAGCTCTCCTCTTTAAATTTTTTTTTATTCGCATTCTTTTATACTTGATATATTTCTCGATCTATTTATTTATTGAATCGATTATAAATGTGAATGCAATATATGTAGGACAGCATTTAATAAAACGTCTTGAACAACAATCCAACAATTCCAAAAATAAAATCAAAATCAACCTATGATCACTTATTATAAAAAAAATAATAATCATAGCCTTAATTTAGATTTTATCATGGTCTTAGAGACGCTTTGCAAAATAAATAATATGTAAGAAATTTCATAGAAAAACAATAATAATAATGAAAAATACACTTACAATTTTGTATTCTAATATGAGAACATTATTAATCCATGGTATGAGTATATTGTGCACATTGATAAAATATATATTTTTTAACATAACAGATGGTAAAACACACAAATAAACATGATAACAAGTTGTCGAAACTATATAATTACTGTTCGGAGTTTAAGATAGAAATGACACATTTTTTTTTGAAGCAGTTGTTAGCATGTGTTCAAATTTTACGGGAAATTTAAAAAGCGATGGGATCTTGTCATTTTTTAAAAAAATTTGACACGCTATTTAGGAACCACGTGTTTGTTTCGTTCAGGGCCGTATTGTCTAATCGTTTGATTATGACCCTGTCGTTATGCAATTGCAAAAACAACCCCTCAGCGAATCTTCTTTTAATTACGTTCTCTTCAAAATGTAAAATTTTTGGGTTGAAAAAATCTATATTATGGTTTAAATTTTTAATATGCTCGGTTAACATCGTCTTAAATTGCTTAGGATTTTTTGAGTTACACACACACACACACACACATATATATATATATGCATGTGTATATATATATATATGTTTTGGTAAATATATATATATATATATATATATATATATATATGTATTATATAATAAAAGCCGCATTGTCCTCGACCCGTTGTGCAGTATATAGTGATCCGGCAAAAACTCGACTGCCAAAAACTTTGCCAATTTTCCGACAAACTACCACCAGGCCAAATACATAAATACATCTATGTATGTATGCACATATAAATATATGTATGTATGTATATATTTATTTATATATATTTATATATGTGTAGTTTTGCACGAGAGCCCCATACATATTCAATTCTAGAGAGAGCCCCGTATGTTCAGGGCATTTAATTAAATCCTCTAGATTTTATTATAATTTTCATTCCGACAAGGAACATAATATTTATTAAATATTATATAGGTAATGCACAGAAATTTAGAAAAATATTGTAAGAATTTTTATACTAATTTTAATAAAGTAAAAAATTAAATATAAAGAAAATGAAAAATAAGAGAGACAAACAAAGAATTTTTGGTCAAAGTCAACTAGATAATTTTTTTACCATGATATAAATATGATAATAAATAAATTAAATTAAATTAAATTGCACACTACAGAAATTTTAGAATGAGTTTAGGAACATTCGGATCAAGATCTATTGCAAAATTAGCTTTTATTGAATTGCTTTTAGTAGATCGTTTATAAATTTTTTATTAGCTGAACAAAATATTAATCAAATAATACATTTTTAAACGCAAAAAGTTTCAAAAAAAAATTAATATGATTATAAAAATTATGGTAATAAAAATTGTAGTTAATTCTGTTGATATTTACTGATTTTGTTGTAAATTTTCATATTGAACTAAGTAGATTTTACATAAAGTATTTAATACATATACGCATATATATATATATATATATATATATATATATATATATATATATGTACCCACATAAATATGCATATGCAAAAATATATGAAAATATAACATCTTCATATCCTCATTTATGAAATGCGAACATCCTTATATTTTCTAGGAATCTTCTTGATATTAAATTCTTTTCGTATTATACATACATACATATATATATAAATATATATATATATATATATATGTATATATGTATATATATATACATCCTTAGAATAAATTTTCTTTCCATGATCGATGGAAATTAATAAATTATTTGTAGATTTTACCATAAGTTTATTTTCTAATATTTCATTTGTCTAAATTCACTGATGATGACGCAGAATTGTTTACCAAAACGTCTGCAAAAATCAAGAAATAATTTTCTTGTGTGTTTATATATACTTTATAGATATGAATGATAGATATGAAACTATATAATTTTTACATATTTACTTTGTATTGTTTATAAATTTAATTATGTAACCATTTTTCGACCGGAAATCTATAAATATAAATACTAAAATTCCAATTTTTTATTCATTTAAATTATTTAAAGAAGGCATTTATTTAATTTAACATATTTTTGCTTGCTTTTCATCATTTTATTTATATAATAATTTTAACACTTATTCATTTTTTTATATGTTTATATATCAATTCAATGTTCATCAACCATTAATTCTATTTATCTATACATATATTTATTTGGTATTTAACTCATCAAATTATTTATTAATTAACTTATGCATTTATTTATTAATTTATGCACATTTTAGGAATTTATTCATTTATGTGTTTAATTAAAATATGAATATATGAATCAAATATCAATTTAATACAGTTCAATTTGCAAACAATTACAGAAATTTAATTTATATTACAAAACAATAGTGGTATTGATGTTATTCGATTTTTTAAATTCTAAATAAAAAAAATTAAAAATAACTAATCTAAAATAATTTCTGTCAACATCATCATATATTAAAGTCTGTTCTGAAAAAGCACGAATTTCATATACTTGTATATGAAATTCGTGCCAGAATAATTTATATATATATATATATATATATATATATATATATATATATTATATTGAGATCATTTTTCCTACTCAAGTTCCACGTACGTTGTAAAACGAAAAAAAAAACTCATAACTTTCTGTAACTTAATAACACCGCAGTGATAAAAATGTTTCTGGAACTTTTGCGATAAAATAAATATCCCAACATATTATATTTCCAACGATTTTATATCAGCAAATTTATAAACAAAAAATACCAGGAAAACTAAGGTCGTAGAAAATGTGATATGAAAAAAAAACAGATCTAATTTTCTAAGTTTTTAAAATTAATATTATAAAATATTATTTAAAAATAAAAATGTTCCTATAACAATATAGATTAATTTTATTTTCACTGAAACGGAAGATCATCATAGTAAATATGATCTTCAATATTTTTCTCCATAATTTCATTATAATGAAAAGTGCAAAGCTTTAATTTCCACTTGGAAATAAGTAACTTTTCATTTATTTCATTTATTTTTCGTTGAAATTGTGCAGAATCCAACAAAAAATGTAAAAAATGCAATTTTCTGGTGTTAATGGCACTTTTGTCCTCATTGTGCAAAATGAATTATGATTTTAATTTCAGTCGTGGAAAATATTTATTTTTCGAGGAATTAAACTGGAAATGGTATGAGAGATTATTCTATTATATAAGGATATATATATATATATATATATATATATATATATATATATATATATGTTTAATTTGAGTTTAATATTCGGGCGTAACATCAATAAAAATAGTATGAGAGTTTTTTTAAAAGTTTATTTATTTAAAATCCATACGTTTCGGCTAGCATCTTAGCCATAATTCAGTGGTAATCAAATTAAAATTTTGTATCCTAATATAGCAATTTGATTTTAATTTGATTACCACTGAATGATATATATCAACATCAAATTCAAGACTATTCAAATATATATATATATATATATATATATATATATATATATATATAAATTATTTACATTTTTATTTTATTTTATTTGTACAAATAACTATTGACTTATTGATATGTGTAATTGTTGTAAAAGTCTCACAAAGAATGTGTTTTATTCACAAATTAATTCTCCTCGTCTTGTCTTTTACTTTTCCTAATAGAAAATGTTAATTTGTTACAAGTAGATCGATATTGAGTTCGACAGAAATAGATTAACTCGAGAATTCTCAACACGAGTTGTTGGTACGTTTCGACATTTCCATTCGACATACATAATTAATTCGACTCTAATTATTTCGCTTGTACAGAAATTCCTGTTTGTTTCGTACTAATGAAATGTTTTATCGAGTACTGATATATATATATATATATATATATATATATATATATATATATAAATATATTTTTGATAATAACTATTTCATCAATGTGGAATTTTGTTGGTATGTAATTGCGATACAACCCTTAGTTTCATTTTTACACAAATTAAATCTAAGTTAATTCTGACCGCCTCAGGAACTTGGTATATCAGATTAATTGCTCTAATTGCGAACTTTTTTATATCGGAGAAACTAGCCAAAACCTGAGCAAACGTCTTCATCAACATAAAAATAACTCAAAAAATCCCAAACAATTTAAGACAATGCTAACCGATCATATTAATAATTTGAACCATAATATAGATTTTTTCAAGCCAAAAATTTTACATTTTGAAGAGAACGTAATTAAGAGAAGATTCGCTGAGGGGTTGTTTGTGCAATTGCATAACGACAGGGTAATAAACAAACGATTCGACAATACGGCCCTGAACGAAACAAACAAGTGGTTCCTAAATAGCGTGTCAAAATTTCTTAAAAAATTACAGGATCCCATCGCTTTTTAAATTTCCCGTAAAATTTGAACACATGCTAGAAACTGCTTCAAGAAAAAATGTGACATTTCTATCTTAAACTCCGAACAGTAAATACATAGTTTCGACTAGTTTGTTAAGTTATCATGGTTTTTAGTGTGGTTTATCATCTGTGATGTTAAAAAATATATATTTTATCAATGTGCACATACTCATACGTTATTATATTAATTTTCCCAGAGGCAAAATTGTTCTCCATCCACAGTGGAGCAAATTAATTACACAATATGTGTGTGTGTGTGTGTATTTCAGTGTGTGTCTGTGTCTATTTTGGAGGCAAACTGCTAACTTTTGGTAACTTCATTAGCCATCAAGATTGATTGGCTCAGATAGCACAAGGTACCTTTGTTGTCGGTCTGTGAACACAACGGTTTACGGTTTATTAAGGTTTACTAAGGTTTTTTACCCCTGGCGAAGGATAAACCGACTTACCAGAGGATAATGACTTCGTTAGGAGCAAAATTTATGAAATTTGGATCGAAATTTGACTCTTCAATCGTCTTTTTAAAGCACTCCGAGTGATATAACATTAGACAATATTGTAGACAATTTAATTTTGCACAAATTTGCCAAATATTTTATTTAAATTAGATAAACCGTTTAAAAGTTATAAAAGGTATCTTATATATAAAAATGGAGTTCTCGATCAAATGATCCGCTAAAACTCGAAAACGGCTAAACCGATTTGGCCAGTCTTAGTCTTGAAAATATCGTGCTAATCAGTAGGTTGTCGGAAAGGTGAGATATTATTTCAAAATCGCGTAGGATCTTCAAATTTTTAATTTGAAATTTTTTTTAGAAGCGTAATTTAAATAAAACAATGGACGGTGGCTAATACGTCAAATGTCAAACGTTTTAGACAGATGATGTTCAATTACGTTTAATAGGATGTTTCACGTGAATATTATTTAATTATGATTAAATTGTGGGTAGTTTTATTCTAATAATCTAAAGCGTGTAATACAGTTATGAAATTATAGTATGTTATTTCTTAATATGTGTACTGAATTATAAAAATATAAAATAAAATATGTTTCTAACAGAAAAAACTAAAAATTGCAATGCACACTCTATTTTTAATAGTTGCGAATCGACGGTTGGATGTGATATGAAAAGTACTTTTGAAAAATGTTTTAAAAATATACAATATTATACTAGAGCTATAAAATTTTAGTATGTTATTACCTAATATATGTACTCAATTACAAAAATATAAAATCACATATGCTTTTAACAAAAAAAAGCTTCGAATGTGCAATTTTGTAAACAAATGCACTCTTGCATATCTAGTTTCCAATAGTTGCAAGTCCACAGATGGATGAGTATTTTGAAAAATATTTAAAAATATAAAACGTTATACTAGAGTTACAAAATTTTAGTATGTTATTTCTTAATATGTGTACTAAATTATAAAAATATAAAATCACATATGTTTCTTACAAAAACAGCTATAAATTTGCAATTCAGTAAAATCATGTAATAGAGCCGCAAGTGTTACTAGAAACTCAAAATATCAACTTTTTTGAAATGTTAATATGAAAATGCATTTTTGACATATTTTCTCAAACACGGTGCTCTGATAGATCTCATTTGTATAATTATATACTCATTGGTATTGATAAAACATTTTCTAGGTCATATTATTTTTTATTTATGTTATTTAAATTCAGAACCTAAATTTGGTATCGATCAAAGGGACATTTTGTCGAATAACATTTTACCAGTTATAATTTTACAGAATTTATCGAAGAATAGATAGTAATATATGAAGGTCCGGGGTTAAAAAGGTCTACCATCGATGTGTCAAAAACCAGTAAAGTTATGCATTGTTTAACAACAATATTTGAAAGTAGAGGGAAAAAGATGTATAACCAGCTATAACCTTGATTCTTATGATTTTGCTATCGGGAAAATGATACATGTATATCTGGAAACTTTGTAATTCACCGATAATTTCCAAAATTAGGTGCTAGTGGCATTTTGCCTTAATTTTTATATTTTTTTCCAAATTAATTTTCTAAATTTGAATATAATTTAATATGGAAATTTACTTAATTTCGACAAAATCAAGAGAAAGCTATAGATTTATTTTAACCGACTATAATGAAGTTTTATTAGAATTTATTGTTTTTATTAGAATAGATTCTAGATGAAATAACATAAATTTGAATTGCTGATCTAAATTATTTATGAGTCAATTTTTATTATTCTATTATAAACTATTATTAATAATTATCTGCTTATAACATGTTTGTTTCCTATTAAAATAAAAATAAACATTTTCAAGATAAAGTTTACGTTTAAAACTATGTGCATATATATATATATATATATATATATATATATATATATATATACGAGTATATATAATTCTGGTGGTATTTAACAATCTGTAGGTCTATTGTCGAGTATTTTGAGGGAGTACTAATGGCTATTATAATGGAATTATATTTTGAAATGGGCCAATTATAATAAGATTATATTCGGAGCTTTTCTTACAAAGATGTGAATACAAGAAAACAGCTTTATATATATATATATATATATATTTATATATATATATATATATTTATATATATATATATATATATATATATACATGGTCTGTTCAAAAAGTACCCGGAATTACTAATAATTAAATTTCGCGGGTCTGGAGTGTCTGATTGTCAAATTTTTTTGTTTATTGTGTTGGTATACATGCCCCTAAAGTATGATGAAATTTTCAGCTATATTCACTGTTTACTTTGTCTGTGGTAGTCGCTAAGGTTCGACGTGTTTTTCTGAGCTCGGCGATTTTTACAATGGAAGAATTGAAAAAGTCAAAGAATTTGTATTAAATTTTGCGTAAAAAATGAAATAAAGTGTTGCAAAGTGCAAAAATTCACCAGATATGGCTCCGTGTGACTTTTTCCTATTCCCAAAGTTGAAGAGACCCATGAAAGGACGGCGGTTTTCCTCGATTGAAGAAAATCGCTGAGAGTGCTCAAGGACATATCAAAAAGTGAATATCAAGGGTGCTTCGAAAATTGGAAAAAACGCTGGCATAAGTGTATTATATCTGGCGGGGACTACTTTGAAGGGGACCACATTAATGTAGAAGAATAAATGTCCTTGAGCACTCTCAGCGATTCGGCCTTTATTTCTTCAATCGAGGAAAACCGCCGTCCTTTCATGGGTCTCTTCAACTTTGGGAATAGGAAAAAGTCACACGGAGCCATATCTGGTGAATTTTTGCACTTTGCAACACTTTATTTCATTTTTTACGCAAAATTTAATACAAATTCTTTGACTTTTCAATTCTTCCATTGTAAAAATCGCCGAGCTCAGAAAAACACGTCGAACCTTAGCGACTACCACAGACAAAGTAAACAGTGAATATAGCTGAAAATTTCATCATACTTTAGGGGCATGTATACCAACACAATAAAAAAAAATTTTGACAATCAGACACTCCAGACCCGCGAAATTTAATTATTAGTAATTCCGGGTACTTTTTGAACAGACCATGTATATATATATATATATATATATATATATATATATAAATTAAAAATAATTCAATTTTTTTAAACATAAGCATCGGTTCAAAAAGTATCCATATAGAGAAATAAGAGCTTTATAGTTAATTTATTAGTCGTATTAATTAATTTAAATTTAATTAGGATAAAATTAATAATTTATATAATTGTATAATTTTTTAAATTATATAATTGTTACTTATTTATTAATTAGATTCCAGGTTTATTCTATCTAGTCAAAACTAAAAGTTATCTGAATAAAATAAATGAATACAAATCTTTGTTACAAATAATATCGTATACAATTTTAATTATATATATATATATATATATATATATATATATATAGATATATATTTATATATATATATATATATATATATATCTATAGATATATTTATAATATATATATATATATATTATATATATATTATTATATATATAGATATATATATATATATATATATATATATATATATATAATATCTTTCGGATATTATCCAGTATTATCCTTGTATCAGCATATTTCAAGTAAAATAATGGATGGTTCTATTTCACGCTGAAATGGACACAACAAAAGCTCATACAGGATAAAATGTGATATTTTACATCATATACGATCATATCTCTATGTATATATTTGAATAAAAACCAATATCACATTATTATACACGACAGGGAACATACGTTTTTCTATGGTTCTCTAAAATTAAATACAAAACTTATTATCTTTAAAAATTAAATACAAAACCAATTATTATTTTAATTTGAAGTCTACTGAGTTGTTGTAGGGTGTAATAATATTAGACAAATAAATAGATAATTTAATTTAGTACAAATTCGCCAAATATTTCATTTACTTTGGTTTAAAAATTACATCAGATATAATAAATAAATGCACTAAAATTTCATGTTACTTCCAAACCTAATTCCAAAAATTCATACAAATTGGAGCAAAGTAAAAAAATTCAAACCCAAAATGCTCGATTGACTTGAGTAAATATTCCGAATCCGATGCCAAACATATGAATTTTTGCCACAATGAAACTTCTAAATAATTTTTTGAATAAGTAAATTTTTTTTTGTATTGTGATTTAGTAAAGTAAGGCAAAACACGACTGGATTAGTTAAAAAATAATAATCAGTCAAAGTGAATTATGAGCTAAGTTTGATGTGCGATCACTGACAGACGCATGTTGACTGTATTTTATTATATTATTTTAATTTTTGGCACATCTCAGCTGCTTTTCGGCAATAATAACATTTTTTCTTATTCATAATCATAAATAATAATAAAATTTTAATATTGTCTTAGCCTATAAGTAAATAGAAATGTTTGGCAAATGACAATCTTCATTTGTTTTTAATGCCAAACAATGCCTCAAATATTTTTAGAGTCAAACAATGATAAGCGTTATTTTGTATTTCTCTCTATTTATTTCTACAATCTAACTATATTTCTATAAATCGAAAAATTCTAAAAAAATTCCTTAACAAACTTCAGGAAGATTTATCAAAATCCTAATAATCGTTTAGGAGGATTATTGTTTCATACGCCATTTCAGAAGAATTTTATATATATATAAGATATATATAATATAAAATTACTAAAATAAATAAATGCACTAAAATTTCCTGTTAATTTTTACTGTTTTCTGCGTGTTTTTTAGGGCAGTTTTAGTTTGTATGTCTAAAGTTGTTTAATGAATAATTAAACAATTAGGGGTGAAATTTTCGGAACAAAATGGCGTGCCGACACGAAAATAAATTACACTAAATTAATTAAAGGGATGCTCCGACGCTAGTTGGGAATAAAACGACAAACTAATGTGAAAATAAATGACAAATGTAAAAGATAGATATTAAATAAAAGATGGATAAAAGAAAGATATTTTACCCATTGTTGTTAAACCCTGGTGAATTTTATTTTATATTTGCCATCTCATTAAAACTTTAATTTAAATTAAATTACCCTGTGCAAAATATCAGTTTTTTTCATAATTAAAACTTCAAACATTATTTCTATTTTTAATTAATGGATTTTTACTTCGCGCGCACAAAATGGAATATTATATTTTAATAAGCTCGAAATGTAGAGTTTTAATATTTGAAACGATCTAATGGACTGGGTTAAAATGCTAGTTATATGTACAGTGCAACCCCGTTAAGACACCATCAAGGTTAATACGATTCTAGATAAAAAATACATAACTTAATGCGTTTACGTTCCAAAACTTTCTGAACATTTTGGCATACCTTAGAAAAAATGAATGTGTTTGTGTGTGTTTTGTATGTCCGCATTTTTCCGTCCACGTTTTCGGGCTCACGGATCAACCGTTTTGAATGGTTTAAAAAACATTCGATACCTATTGATAGGGAGATGTGCTGATTAGTTTTTGGCAAGGGCAAGTCCAGCCGTTACGGAGATACGGAGCAAAGAGTGCAGAAAATACAAATCGAGTTTTTGAGAGAACAGAGTATCGGATTTGAATGATCTAAAAAACATTCAATTTGTAATGTTCGGGAGAAGAGGTGATTAGTTTTTGGCAAAAAAAGGTCCCGCCATTTCGAAGATACAGAGCTAAATGTGCAAAAAATAGCAGTTTTAGAGTGAACTAAGCGTCCGATTTTAATGATCTAAAAAACTTCCTGCTTGTATTGACAAAACACTTACTTTTGAGGATAAAAAATTATTACATCTTTTTTTATTTGCCATAAAATATTTTTGTAATTTTGGATTAAAAATTAAAAAAATCGCCCAGGCTAAGCACAGTCTAAGCGCCACTCTGGTACAAATGTTTACCCAAGTGCGTTTAGACTGTTTATGTCTGGAGCACTTTTCCAATGAATTTTGTGAAAACTATTGAAAAATGTGAAAATGCCGCCAAGCTAAGCACAGTATAAGTAAAAATGTCGTACAGAATTATTTGCAAATGCGTTTAGACTGTGACTATACGGGAGCACTTTTTCAATTTTGTGCAAATTAGGCAACTATTTTTTTTGAGATAAATTGATTTATGATTTCAATTTGATTTGCTCAGATATAACAAGATAGCAAAAATAATGCAAGTTACAGTATTTGTAATAAGATATTTGAAAACGTTTAAAATTTCTCGAATATTTCTTTACGGTACGGGAATTTCTAGCAATTTGCCTTAAGGCACGATGCCATACACCACTAGTTTACTAAATAATTTATAACATTTACGTCTAGTTTTGGAAATTATCGGCAAATCACAAAGTTTTCAGGTATCCATGTATCATTTTCCCATATGTTTCGGAAAATGATCGTTTATATAATATATTACTGGGAAATGTTCGAGAGAAACTCTTCCATTAGGAGATATAATAATGGCAGAACGTGCTCTACGTTGGCTTTGTCTAAAAACCGCACGTGTCGAGGACTTTGAACCGAAAAACCGACAAAACCGACGAAACCGAAACCTTGAAACTCCGAAACCGTTCGCCGTTAGTAGCCCCAAGGAAAAGTTTCGCCACGTGTATGGATGGAACATCTCTTGTAACTTTGGAAATGTTCTTGTAATATAAATATGATGTATGGTAAATTTGTTCTAAATTAAATTAGCTACAATGTTGTCTAATGTTATAACAAGCTACAGCAACTCGGTATACCCTAAAATCAGTTTCGAAAACATACATAGCTTTTCATAAAATAGATTCACATTTATTTACTACTAGACCCGACAGACGTTGTCCTGTATCCATGTCTACAATTTTTTAATATAATATACTAATATTTACCGTTTACCTCAAAATAATAATAATTATTTTTTAAATTACTCTTTACGCCAAAATGCATATACATTTATAATATGAACAATGTTAAATGTAGAACTGCTTTAAATAAAATGATGAGTCTCAATTCCCACACTATATTGGAAATTGAAGTCTTTTAAACGGTATAACATAACCATAACCATAACATAACACTATTACTTCATGTTGGATTAAATTAATTAAATTTTTTATTATTTAAGATATCCAAAATTGCATCTTAAACTTCTCCTAAACGATATCGTGAGGGCCGAATTGTATGTATTCATATTTACTTTCCCAATTGTTATTATAAAGTGAATTTTTTACGAATTTTAAAAATATTGTGGAAGGATTAGTAAAAAATGCAAAGAAATTGTATGTTGAAAAAAAAAACTATATTGAAAATTTAATATCCGAATCTTGTATTGGCGCCCCCTAAGGCGTGCGCTCGTATTTTTCGCATGCATTTATATTTATATTTATACAACACAATTATACAATTATAGATATTAATGGTACATAACTTAAATTAATAGATAATAATACCTTTTGCATCGCATTAAAGGTAGAACCGGCCCTGATTAATACTTAATTTCATATTTTAAGTAAATTAATTTGTCATATCCTGTTCATATGTGTATCATTCAATCTGCCATACACGTATACTGTAGCTTATATTATTTTAATTTCTGGCACATCTCAGCTGCTTTTTGGCAATAACAATGTAGACATTTCATTTTTCATATTCATAATCATACATTTATTATACATATTCTAATATTGCCTAGGTTCATAAGTAAATTGAATTTTTTGGCAGATGATAGTTTTCATTTGTTTTCAATGCAAACAATGACATGTTGTTTTTTGCAATTTTTTCATTTATTTCTACAATATTGCACATACATCCCAGTACTTTATAATCACATACATCCTAGAAAATTTCCTTAACAAACTTCAGACGGATTTATCAAAATCCGAATAATCGTTTAGAAGGAGTATACAGTGAGTGCTCGTAATTTAATATGAACTTTAAACAATAGCAATAAAGCTCAAATTGATTCTAATATTGATTTTAGATAGAAAACTTTTGTATGTGAAAAAGAAAAGGGCTGTTTTTAGGGTTTTTCCGGCAATTATTCGATTTTTTGAAAAAGAATTGGCCAAATTGGTACAGGCGTTGTTGACTTATGCGCTTACCAACACATTTTGCGATTCATTTTTATATATGATATCTTTTATAACTTTTGAAACGTTTTAAATTTAAAAGAAAATTAATATAATTAATAATTTTATCATGTATTTTCATAATTAAATTTGATTTAGTAGTTTTGGTTGTCATTTTTTGTAAGTTCTAAGAACACTGGTGACGTATGGGGTTTTCCATCGAAGCATATGATGCGTCATACATGTATATATATATATATATATATATATATATATATATAACGACAAAAGTCCTCCTAAACCATCACAAAGGATATGTCTAAAGTGCTCTCCTTCGCCGTAACCTGATAATGGATCGAGTGCATTTTATTATTATGAAAGAGCAAGAAATTAATTCAATTAATTCTACGACAAAAGGGGATGAAGCGAAAATTATACATACACAACCCTCTACACACACACATAAGAACTCTACTATGTAAAGGAAACTGGGTTGGATAAAATGTCTTATTTACGATAATATTAAAGGTACATTTCTAAAAATTTAAGTACTGCAAAATGTAAATAACGGACAATTTTCGAAGGTATAGAAATTATATGGAATCGAAAGACCATGGAAACTAGTGGTGTATGGCATCGTTCCTTAAGACAAATTGCTAGAACTTTAATGAAATATTCGAGAAATTTTAAACGTTGTCAAATCTATTATTACAAATACTGTAAATTTCATTATTTTTGCATTATCTTGTTATTACTGAGCAAATCAAATGTAAATCATAAAGCAATTTATCTTCAGAGCATTAACAATCATCATTTCATTTCGAAGTCAATTTAAAAAAAAAATAGTTGCCAATTTACACAAAATTGAATTGAAGTGCTTCCGTATCGTCACAATCTAAACGCATTTGAAAATAATTATGTGCGACATTTTCACTTCTCAAGACATACTAATATTGTATTATAGGATTATAATATAATAAATTTTCTTTAGAATTGTGTATAATAATGTATATTGTTATTAACAAAATTTGTCTCAAAATTTAGTTTGAAATACAAATTTGATATGTTTAGTATTGTTCCTAGTATTCTCAGAGTACATTTTACTTTTTTCTAAATAACTCAAAAATTTGTATGGTATGATAGGTAACCGATTATTTATTAAAATATTAATAAGTATTAAATTATCTTTCAAATGGTATATAACAATATATATTATTATTAAAAAAGTTTGTCACACAATTTAGTTTCAAATACAACTCTTATATTTTTAGTATGATTCTTAGGGAACAATTTTTTACTTTTTATTAAATTACTCAAAAACTTGTATGAAATCTAGTGAATCTTTTAATGCAGTATTAAACTTAGATAAGTTATGTATAGAATAGTGTATAAAAATTTTTAACCCAAAATTACAAAAATATTTTATGGAAAATAAAAAAAGTAGTGTAATATTTTTTTTCCTCAAAAGCAATTGTGTTGTCAATACAAGAAAGTTTTGTAGATCATTCAAATCGGATGCTTAGTTCACTCAAAAAACTGTCATTTCTGCACATTTAGCTCTGTATCTTCAAAATGGCGGGACCTGTCTTTGCCAGAAACTAATAACCTTTTCTCCCAGTCATTACAAATTGAATGTTTTTAGATTATTCAAATCGGATATTCAGTCCTCTCAAAAACTCGATTTGTACTTTCTGCACTCTTTGCTCCATATGTGCGTAACGGCTGGACCTGCCTTTGCCAAAAACTAATCAGCACATTTCCCTATAAATAGGAATCGAATGGTAAATGAATCATTCAAATCGGTTGATCCGTGCGCCTGAAAACGTAGACGAAAAAATGCAGACATACAAAACACACACACACACATACAATAATTTTTTCTGAGGTATGCCAGTAAAATGTTCAGAAACCTTCAAAACGTCGAGAAATGCATTTTTTTTTTTAATTACTTATTTTGGCTTCTGATTTACATCATCTTGCCATTACAATTATCTATACAGTTGTAGCAGTTTAATATAATACATTGGTACTTATACAATAATAATTATGCTATAAATTAATTTTGCTTATAAAATTATATAAATATTTATATATCCTTATGTCATTACTTGATATAAGTATTTGTACATTGATGGGAAAAATAATCTTTACGTTTTGTAAATTTTTAAATAATTTTGATCTTTCTTGCTGATAAAAATTACATTACCAAAATAAATGATCGAGTGTTTCTAGGCTTCCACAGTCACACTTTGGATCCTGTAAGATACCAACTCTCTTCAGATGCGATTTGCAGTAGGAGTGTCCGAGTCACAATCTGCATATTACTGTAATAAAATTTCGACTTTCTTCTATATTTTTGAACCATGTGTTTAGTGAAACAATCTCTCTCGTCAGTGCATATGCAAGAATTTTCATTTTCGATTTTCGGCCCATTACTGTAACTACCCTACGGGAAGTTAATAACCAATAATGACAATAATATTTGCCACTTTTCGATAAATAACGTGTTCCTTTACCCCCGACCCTCAGTGTAGGGGATTTTTTACGACGTTCGTCGTAATGCGTTTGTCGTCGTCTGATTCTAAAAAGCGTAGCTAGAGCCTTCAAGGTCGATTCTGCCTGGTGGCAGCGGTGATATCAATATCGACCGTATAGTAGCCTCTCTCTCTCTGTCTCTCTGTGCGAGTGGTGCTACGTCACGGCGTAGCACTCGCTACGACGCCGTAGCCCCGTAGCCAGTAATAGTAATGGAAGGGAGGACGGCCATTTTGACTCAAATACGAGGAACTCATACAGACATATACATGTCAAATTTTTAGAATAAACTAGTGGTGTATGGCATCGTGCCTTAAGGCAAATTGCTGGAACTGCCCGTACCTTGATGAAATATTCGAGACATTTTAAACGTTAATAACAAATACTGTAAGGTTACTTATTTTTGCATTATCTTGTTATATCCGAGCAAATCAAATGTAAATCATGAATCAATTTATCACCATAACATTAACAATCGTCATTTCATTTCGAATTCAATTTCAAAAATAAAAATAGTTGCCTAATATACACAAAATTTAAAAAGTGCTCCCGTATAGTCACAGTCACAGCATTTGCAAATAATTCTGTGCGACATTTTCACTTATACTGTTCTTAGCTTGGCGGCATTTTCACATTTTTCAATAGTGTTTTTTCACAAAATTGGAAAAGTGATCCAGTGCATAAACAGTCTAAACGCACTCGGGTAAACATTTGTACCAGAGTGGCGCTTAGACTGTGCTTAGCCTGGGTAATTTTTTGAATTTTTGATCCAAAATTACAAAAATATTTTATGGAAAATAAAAAAAGATGTCATAATTTTTAATCCTCAAAAGCAATTGTTTTGTCAATACGAGCAGAAAGTTTTTTAGATCATTCAAATCGGGCTCTTAGTTCGCTCAAAAACTGCCATTTTTTGCACATTTATCTCAGTAACTCTAAAATGACTGGACCTGCCTCTGCCAAAGCAGTTACGGAGATAAAGAGCAAAGAGTGCAGAAAATAGAAATCGAGTTTTTAGAGAACCGAGCATCGGATTTGAACGATCCAAAAAATATTCAATTCATAATGACGGGAAGAAGTGATGATTAGTTTTTGGGCAAGGCAGGTCTAGCAGTTTCAAAGATACAGTGCTAAATGTGCAAAAAAGGGCAGTTTTTGAGTGAACGTCCGATTGAATGATCTAAAAAACTTTCTGCTTGTATTGACAAAACAATTGCTTTTGAGGATAAAAAATTCTAACATCTTTTTTTATTTTCCATAAAATATTTTTGTTGCATATTGAAAATAATTCAAATATTAATTGTATTAGATATTTTCAACATTGCAATTTAGTTTATATAATTCTTATAAATATTAGACAATGCTACAGAGTATTTATTTATAACTAGCTATAACCGTTCACGCTTTCCCGTGATTTAGTTTAAATTAAAAAGTTGAACAAAGGTGTGTATTTGTTATATTTAGTTTAACGTTACTACTATCTGTTCAACAATTCACCTATTTGCCTACAAATTTACCTATCAACTTGTTAATCAATCTACCATTTTACCGACTTACCAATTTACCTGCCAACCAATTTACCTATCAACTCGTTTCACATGTCTACAAATTTACCTGTCAACCTGTTTATTCGTCTTGTTATTTGTCTATCTACCAGTTGTCCTGTCTACCATATAACATATTCTCTAATTTACCTGACCACCAACTATCCAACAAATTACCTTTTCACTAACTTACTTGTCTGCCAATTCACCTGTTTACCAATGTCTATCAATTTACCTGTTTGCCAATTTCCTGTTCATCAATACACCATTTTACCTGCCAACCAATTTACCTGTTTTCGAATTTACCTACCATGCCGTTCTAAATGTCTACCAATTAACCTGTTCAATAATTTACCTGTTGAACAATTTGCGTGTTTAACAATTTGTCTACTAATTTACGTATAATCTGTTTATCAATCTGCCATTTTACCGGTCTACCAGTAACTCTATCTACCAGTTCTTCACAATTTACCTGTCCACCAATATATAAATAAATTCTCTAAAACACCTTGTTTATATACGCATTATAAAACAATTAAAACTCAAATTGATTCTACGTTTTAGTTAGAAAATGTTTGTATGTGAAAAGGAAAAGGGCTGTTTTTAGGGTTTTCCCGGAAATTATTCGATTTTTCTCGTCGTAAGAACCATCCTTGGACATCAACGAACATTTTAAAAAAAGAATTGGTCAAATTGGTCCAGGCGTTGTTGAAATATTCGCTTACCAACACATTTTGCGATTTATTTTTTTATTATAGATATTATATAGATTTAGTTCAGTAAATTGTTTCCCTATAATGCTTCAGGTTTAGGATTTAGTTTGATGAAGCACGATGGATGAATCTTGGAATATCACTTAAATCCTATCATATATATATATATATATATATATATATATATATATATATATGATATTATATTATAGAGTCGTAGGAAATCCATGAATTGTTTCTTTGTGTAATATGTGGGACAACATCATAAGACTTTACACTTGAAAGATCACAGAACCATATATATTACAGAGAATAAGCTTTCATTGGAAACGATTATATATATATATATATATATATATATATATATATATCAATTCTTCTAAATATCTAGGGCAGGCAACGAGGACATCCTTCTATGTATTATCCAGCTGGTATTAATGAGACAATCAATATACTTTTCAAACAAACAAAAAATAGAAACAAAAATCAATCAAAATTCAAATAGAAACGTATAAATAGAATAGTAATGAATAGATATATTTCATCTTCAGGTTAGAAAAAATTTTATCTAATAAGAAAAAGGAATTGATAAAACAGTTACAATTTATTTAGAAAATCGTTGAATTGAGAGGCTATGTAATTTAATTGATAGTCGTATTGAGTATAAACACCTAACACTATTTATTAAACTATCTATATTTCTTATTTATTTTTTTTAATTACAATATTTATTACAACTGTTAAATAGTTAACATCTAGCAATAATGATAAATAATAACATAAATTTAAATAAATAAGAGTGCAAAGGATAGAATTTACATTAAAATAATATCCGTAGTATAATGATTTAATATAAAATAAAAGCAAATAATAGTAATAAAAGTGAAATTAATAAATAATATAAATAAAATTTTTGAATAATAAAATAATACTATAAAAACAATAAAATATTACAAAATAACAATATTAGAAATAATAAGATAATAATAATAATAATATTAATGTTAGCGTTTACAAAAGGCTATTTATGAGATCATTGGGAATTTATTATTATTTTCCTATTTAATAATTATGCAAAATTGCAAAAACTGTTTTATGTTTTTTAAAAAATTTATCTGCCCTTCTGGTAGTTACAGATTTATTATTATATTTTATTCTATAATTTAATATTTACAATTAATATATAACTATATATATATATATATATATATATATATATATATAAATATAAATATATATATAATTACCAATGAGTAATAAAAATGTTTACATATAAAATTATAAAACAATTCATTGTTTCTGAATTAATCATAAATTTTTATCGCACTAATGTTTTCGTTCATTTTATTATTATTCTGATAAATAATTTAAATATTGGTGCCAAATTTAAACAAAGATAACAATTTATAAAACAAACTTTGTTATAATGATATATTTTTGCACAAAATTGTTTAGAAATAGTATATTTATACAAGATTATTTAATCATTATGAATACTAAACATATGATTCATATAACGAAAATATTGTTTTATGAAGTGGATAAATATTATAGGAGTTAATAATATATTAGTATGATAAATTTGTAAGCAGAATTTAACATAAATCTCAAATTATCCATGAATTAATATTATTAACTGCTTTTTTAGTGTCAAATAATAATTTTTGCTATTATTTTGCTAGTTTCAAAAATAAATTCAAATTTATTATGAAACTATACTTTTTTGATCTGAATCTTTATAATTAATAATAAGTAAATGAATGATTAAATACATAAAATTATTATTTTCACACAATCTATTTAACAAAATATTTGTATCTATTATGTCTAATAAATATATTAAAATAATATATTTATTAATGAATAAATACCAATATTTCGTACATACAAATAAATCCAAATTTTCCGGTGGAGCCGCCGAACATATTCCGGCAATATCCGCTTCCGGAGGCGAATCATCCGGAAATTGATTCGATTATGACGTCATATGTATATATATATATATATATATATATATATATATAAACAATGAAAACTTTTCAAACAAACATACATACAGATTTTAAACTGATTTCCATACGTTCCAGTTTAAGCTTTCTCCTAAATACAAAACATAAAAAAATCAAAAAAACTATCAAAATATCATTACAAGTGTACAAATTGTAAATTAATTATATACTTATTTCAGACTAAAATACTAACTAAAATAAATCATTATTATTATGCCATATGATAAAAAGTAATTAAAAAAGGTGTAAATAATATTTTTGTTTAAATAATATGCATCATGAATTGAAGGTATTTAAATAAATTGTTTAGAAATATATAAGTATAGCTATATACATTATATTAACTAAAATAAATTAGGTGACAATAATTAGTATAAAAATTATTTACAAAATACCGAAAACTCAAAAATTGCATGCACATATACCCTCACTCAAGTTATTGATTCAGATTTTTATTTTATGCAAAAAATATATAACAAAATAATTTCAAAATATTTTTAATTAACCCAGTAGACGATGCAAATCTCTATTTTACTCATAATATAATTTAATTCAACTCTTATTATATTGTCTACAAAAAAAGCTCTGAACCATTTCTATAAAAAATATTTAGAAAATCAAAAAACATATACATGTATCTTTGCTCAAGTTATTCAAGTATTTTTTACATTTAATATATTTTCTTATTGCTATATTTTATTTTTTTCGTCGTTATACTATTTTTCTAAACCATAATAAATAATTCCAATCGATTAATTAAGTCAAAATTAATATATTTGCATTTTTCAACAAATGTCCCATGTAAAACCGGTAGGCTAAATTTGCACTTAACCTGGAACTAAGCTTCGTTTCGGGTTAAAGTACGAAGAGGCGTACTGGTTTTATGTGGGACAAGTTTTTTTTGTAGATAATTTAGTAAAAGATGAGATGAATTATGAATTGTGAGTAAAATAGAGGTTTTAAACGTTTACTAGTTAACTTCCCGTAGGGTAAGTTATTGTAATGGGCCGAAAATCGGAATTGAAAATTTTTACATTTCTCGACGTTTTGAAGGTTTCTGAACGTTTTGGCATACCTCAGAAAAAATGGATGTGTGTGTGTGTGTGTGTATGTATGTGTGGATACAAATTTCCAGTCACGTTTTAGGGCGCACGGATCAACCGATTTGAATGGTTCAAAAAACATTCGATTCCTATTGATTGGGAAAAGAGCTGATTAGTTTTTGGCAAAGGCAGGTCCAGCCGTTTCGGAGATACGGAGCAAAGAGTGCAGAAAATAGAAATCGTATTTTTGAGAGAACGGAGTATCCAATTTGAATGATCTAAAAAACATTCAATTAGTAATGATTGGGAGAAGTGTTTATTAGTTTTTGGCAAAGGCAGGCCCAGCCATTTTGAAGATACGGAGCTAAATATGTAAAAATGGCAGTTTTTTAGAGAACTAAGCGTCCGATTTAAATGATTCAAAGAACTTTCTGCTTGTCTTAACAAAATAATCGATTTTGGAAAAAAAAAATTGTCCCATTTTTTTTTTTTTTAGTTTTTTGTATATCGAAAATATTTATTTTTAATTCTGACTATAGTTCTAATATACTTTACAAATAATTTCAACTCTGCAATTCAGTTTATATAATATTTATAAATATTAGACAATGGTACAATATTTATAATAATCTATTTGAAAACATTCAGTAATCCTCGAACATTTCATTACGGTACGGGAAGTTCCAGCAATTTGCCTTAAGGCACGATAACACCCACCCACCCCACTAGTTGTTATTTGTATTGAAGTTGTGTATCACATTGTGTACAAAATTTCTATACAAAATTTGTTATGTAAAATGATTTTTTTCAAAATACTTTTTGTTATATTACGACATATACAAAGATATTTTGAATAGTACATAGATTGCCAGATGTTTTCCCAATACATGTAGCGAGATCATATAATTATCTTTTTTCACATGATGTATTACTATATCTATTATCTATTTTCATCATTTTTTCTATTTTTCAGGTTTATCCAAACCGAGACATAACGAATATTGTGGAATCATCTCATTACCTAAAAGTGAGCGGTTGGTGCCGTTTGGGAGCAACAAATCAGGCCAAATGTAAAGCCGCCAGATGGGTCAAACCTTTCAGATGTCTTGGTAAGTTTAAGAAAAAACATTATTTAATCGTAATAAATTGATAATTATTATTTAAACAACGACTTGCCGGTAGGGTAAAGGATTGATGTCGCGCCAATGTGAGGGATTGGTGTTTGTAATTAATAGAGTTCGAAATATTCAAAGTCGTTTTATTCAAAAGTTTTATATCGGAATGTATACAAGTGTTTTTTAGGAAATGTTGTAAATTGTATCTAGTTTCACCCTATCTAACTGAAAAGGGGTGGTTCCATATGAAATTTTTGAGTTATTTGACAAAAACCAAAAAAAATTTCCGAATTTTCTATTGCATCTGTCAAAAAATCGATTTCAAAGTCGTTTTATTCAAGACTTTTGTATTCAGTTTTTTCTCATCATTATAAATATAAATTAAATATTTAGTTATATATGAACTTTACGAATCATCCTACCCCATGCAATTTTTTTCTAATTATTCCCTAACCCTTTGCTCTTTACCATTTCGTTTACGAAACTTTTGCTCCATGAAAATTTAATCTAAACTTTTGCCAAAACAAAACAACACTCCGTTTCGTAAAGAAAACCGCTTTTCATTCGCTTTTTACTTCTTTTTTACTCTAAATGGGTAAATAACTCCAACAAAGTTGTAGAAAGACTTTTGAGGTGAAATTTACTAAATAGAAGTATTGGAGCATCGTAATAAGAAAGAATTTCTATTAATTTTATTCAAGGGCCATTTTTTAATGATTTATTCCGCGATTAGATTTCAAATAGATTCAGGAAGGAATAGTATAGAGTACATTGGAGTACAATGGTGTAGAATTGAGTAAATGATGTCAAGATGATGATGGTTCTCCTCTATTCTGCTAAAGTCGAGAACATGTCAAACAATCACGAAACGACGAAAGCACTCGGGCACGAATTCCCTTATTCAAAGATCGATATATACAATATACATACTATATATATATATATATATATATACATATGTCTTAAATATTCAATTCTTCACTAGTTTTCCTTTTGCACCATTCATATTAATCGAATGGTTTAAGATCTACAGCCAATTCACCAAATAAATGCACTTTACAACACTGCTATTTTCAATTGCAATTTTAAAGTACACCGAGTTGCTGTAGGTACTGATGATGTTAGAAAATGTTGTAGATTATTCAATTTTAAATAAATTTGCCGAATATTTTGTGTAATTTGCATGAAGGGTTCAAAAGTTATAAAAGATATTATGAACAATGCACAAATAATATGTCGCTTGCAAGACATGTCTAAAAATGTTCTACTCGTAACGCACTTCTGTATTCAATTACTTTTTCAAAGTATACCGAGTTGCTGTAGAGTATTATAATCTTTGACAAAAATATAGATTGTTCAATTTTGAACGAATTTTCCAAACACTTCATGTAAATCCATCGAATATTTCAAAAGTTACAGAAGTTATATAAAAGTAGTGCACTTCCTACGCGTCAGAATCATATTATACAATGAATATTCAATCACGTTTTTTAAAGTATACTGAGTTGCTGTGGAGTATTATAATCTTTGACAAAAATTTAGATTATTCAATTTTGAACAAATTTTCCAAACACTTCATGTAAATCCATCGAATATTTCAAAAGTTACAGAATTTATATAAAAGTAGTGCACTTAGAATTATATTATACAATGAATATTCAATCACCCTTTTAAAGTATACCGAGTTGCTGTAGAGTATTGTAATCTTTGACAAAAATGTAGATTATTGAATTTTGAACAAATTTTCCATACACTTCATGTAAATCCATCGAATGTTTCAAAAGTTACGTCATGAAAGTAGTGCACTTCATACGCGTCGGAATTATATTATACATTGAATATTCAATCACCTTTTTAAAGTATACCGAGTTGCTGTAGAGTGTTATAATCTTTGACAAAAATGTAGATTATTCAATTTTGAACAAATTTTCCAAATACTTCATGTAAATCCAGCGAATATTTCAAAAGTTACAGAATTTATATAAAAGTAGTGCGCGCACTTCCTACGCGTCAGAATTATATTATACATTCAATATTGTTTTAAAAGTATACCAAGTTGCTGTAGAGTGTTATAATCTTTGACAAAAATGTAGATTATTGAATTTCAAACAAATTTTCCAAATACTTCATGTAAATCCATCGAATATTTCAAAAGTTACATAAGTTATATAAAAGTAGTGCACTGTCTACGCGTCAGAATTATATTATACATTCAATATAGTTTTAAAAGTATACCAAGTTGCTGTAGAGTATTATAGTCTTTGACAAAAATGTAGATTATCCAATTTTGAACAAATTTTCCAAATACTTCATGTAAATCCATCGAATATTTCAAAAGTTACAGAAGTTATATGAAAGTAGTGCACTTTTTACGCGTCAGAATTATATTATACATTCAATATTGTTTTAAAAGTATACCGAGTTGCTATAGAGTGTTATAATCTATGACAAAAATGTAGATTATTGAATTTTGAACAAATTTTTCAAATACTTCATGTAAATCCATCAAATATTTCAAAAGTTACAGAAGTTATATGAAAGTAGTGCACTTCCTACGCGTCAGAATTATATTATACATTCAATATTGTTTTAAAAGTATACCGAGTTGCTGTAGATACCGATGATGCTAGACAATATCAAAGATAATTTAATTTCAAACAAATTCACTAAATATTCCTTTCACTACGACCCAACAAATGCACAAATGTCAATTAATTCAGATGTGTTTCAAGTGAGATCTTCCATGTCGAAATTAACACCTCAATATATTCTGATCCTCGTCTTTGCATCAAATAGGGGAAACGGGGCAAACAGGGTGTAATATATGGGATTTGTGCCTCTGGCAATTGCTCGTCGGAGTCAAATGGTAAATAGACGGAAAGCCGAGGTAAATAAACCCTCACACAAACACTTGGGAATGGATACCTATAGTTGCATTTAAACCTGTAACATTTGAACGGTTTGTGTGAATTGAATGGAGTCTTTGGGAAATTTGTTTAGAATTGAATTAGCTATAATATTGTCTAACATTATCAGTACCTACAGCAACTCGGTGTACTTGAAAATTGCACTCAAAAATAGAATATCAATCCGAAACAGCGTTATGAATTTACTTATTGCATCGCCTGTAACTTTTAAAAGGTTCGTCTAAAATGAACAAAATATTAAGCAAATTTATGTAAAATCAAATAATTCATATTAGTTTCTAATAACCCAATGCTCTACATCAACTAGTTATACTTTAAAATTACTTTTAAACCCAAAATAGCATACTGCAGTATATCGTCTATAACTTTTAAACCATTCGATTAATATAAATGATGTATTCAGAAATCTTTTACAAAATGCTCTACAACAACTCGGTATACTTTTATTGTATGCTCAAAAGTATTTAGAGGGACCTGATTTTGTTTCCGGAGTCATTTATCATTCAAACGAAATCTGCGTTTTGTTTTAACTTTAATGTTTTTTTATTTCGTATTCATAGCAAAAGTTTGTTAAAAAGTCGACACGAGGCGAAAAGTTCGAGAAAATCGATTTAAACAGCTCGAAATGCGTCACAGAACAGGGAAAGCCAATTAGGATGAATACAGGGCCGGATTTGATAAAAGAAAATCGCCCCTGAAATAACTAACCCTTGAAATATTGAATCACTTTTGTTTTTTAATTTTAATGTTATTTTAACGTCCTTTTTTTAAGATAAATTTGTTCTAAATGTTATTAATTATTATATACAGTCTTTATGTAAATTTTATTAGCTTTCTGGTGATATATATAATTATATATATATCACCATATATATAATAATATAATAATAGGGATGTATTCTAATAAATTTCAATAATAATAGGCAAAATATAGAAAAACGTTCTAGAAGAAGTCGAGCTTCATCTTCCATTTTCAATTCATATAAATCCATCGAATATTCGAAATGGCTCATTTAATTACGATTTTTTCAAAATAAATTTGTTCTGAATGTTATTAATTATTTTATATACCCTGACAGCAAATTTTATTAGCTTTTTATTAATATATAATAACAGAGATGTATTCTAATAACTATTAAAGATATAAGACTAAATATATAGTGTAACGCAATATACTACGTCGATGTAAAGAGTTGCATTTTTCTAGTTTTAAGTTTATAACTTTTTATATAATCAAGGTAGAAAATATCTTATATCTTTATAAGATAGAAACTAGATGAAATTATCTTTCCAAAGGTGAAGATAAATATTGAATTAAATAGTTATAAAAAAAGTTACAACGGTTTGAAAGTTGTCTTTATCCTAATACTTTTATCTACACAACTCTCCTTCAGTTATATATATATATATATATATATATATATATATAAATGATAATCGATTCCTGTTTCTATTATCCTTTATCCTGGCAAAACGTCCTTTTTCTCCAAGACGATTTCTTTTCTCTCTGACAGAAGAAAATCTTTATTCAATTCGGAATTTTAAAAACGTGACTTTGAGGAATTTTTCAATCTAAAAATATCTTATTACAAGAATTATTATCTTAATTCGATTTTAATGATCGACTGGGTAAAAATATATATATGTGGGATTGTGGAAATGTACGATAATATATATCTTATATATAAAATTCTTCTGTAATGGCGTATGAAAGGTTAATCCTCTTTAACGATTATTCGGATTTTCATAAATGTTCCAGAAGTTTGTTAAGGAAATTTTCTAGGATTTTTTGGTTCATAGAAATATAGTTAGATTGTAGAGATAAATGAAAAAAATTACAAAAAAACGCTTATCACTGGTTGACATTGAAAATATTTGGGGCATTGTTTTTACATTGAAAATAAATGAAGACTGTCATTTGCCAAACATTTCCATCCACTTATAGGCTAAGACAATTTTAAAATATAATATATTTATGATTATGAATAAGAAAAATGTAATGTCTACATTATTATTGCCGAAAAGCAGCTGATATGTGCCAAAAATTAAAATAATATAAGATAGATTATTTATTTGGCGTAAGAACAGTCTGCGCATGCGCCTGTTTTTTTTATTTAAATCAAATAGTTTATGAGTGCCATTTCCACCAAAATTAAAAATAATTGTATTCCATCTAGAATTAACTTGGTTTAAGAGATCTTGTTGGATTCTAGAAAATACCACAACTTTAGTACAAACGATTTTCAAAAAACTCATGATTTCATGAAAAAAAATCTATTTTCAAAAACAACCAATTTCTCATTATTATATCTATGAAAAAATACGTATAAAAGTGTATATTTCAAAATTCATGGTCTTTTCCTGACTAATTATTGCTTTTTATTATTTTTTGTTACACAAATATTGTTAGAGTTATGATTGTTTAAAAAGTGCGCGGCTGTCCAACCAGAGTGTCCTTTCGAGCCCTTTAGCCCTTCGCCGTTTCAAAATAAGAGAAGTTACGGTAAAATTTATAATAAAAACGTTGTAGCTCATTTAATTACCTTCAAAATAGTATATTACAAGTTCTGATAAAATCAGAATTAAAAGAGTTATAATCCAATTAATGCGGGGGTGGTGACGGAGTGCAAATTGTTTTCACTTCTGAATCTAAGATTAAGATTAGCCTATTTCTAAAATATCAAGCAAATTGGAGCACAGTAAAAAAATTCACAGGGCACACGCATTTTTCCTCTCTATTTACTGCAGTAATTTTGTTGATCGTAGGTTGAATAGAGCACATGTGAACAGGATTTGACAAATTCTTTCACTTCAAATATGAACTTAAGTAATAATGTATATTGAATTATTAGTGAGATAGAGAAATGTAATTTAGATATATAAAAATTATTAAAAACCAGTTAAAATATAGTACGAAATTATGAAAATTATAGGCAACATTATTGAAGTAATTATTTTGGGTAGAAAAGTCCAAGGTGATGTTGTACCTTTACCGCGAATGCTATATATTAATTCTTTCTGAATTTGTTATACCTTTTAAAAGACTTTAATTTCCAATACATTTATCTTATGCTATAAATCACAAAAGCAGACGATGATTTTTCTGTGATAAATTTGGAAAATCAATGTTTTAGTTGTGAATAAACAAAAAATCATCCATTTATACATCCACATTTACGACTAAAAATATTGTATACCCTTTGGCATTAAAATAAATTGAGCTATTGGAAATAAATTTGTTGTATTAATTGCAGTGTATAATTTTTTACATACAATTTTATTGAACATATTCTAATATTTGTTAAATGGATAATTAAAGTGTTAACTGTGGGAATTGAGAATCATCATTTTATTTGAAGCAGTTCTATATTTAACATCACTCATATATTGGTGTAAATAGTAATTCGAAAAACAATAATTGTTATTTTTAACTGAACGGGAAATATTATTATAGGATATTGATAAAACGTAGATGAGGGTTCAGGACATTGTCTATCGGGCCATCTAGTATACATACATATATATATATATATATATATATATATATATATAGGAGAAAATTCGCATTTGCGAAACACCCTTTCGAGTTCCGGAAAATTTTATCGATAAAGAGCTTGTTCCGCTTAAATGATGTCATTACATATACATGAAGCACGGTTACATTTTTGGAAAATAATTCATATCTTCTAAACTATTTGTATAAAGTAACTAGTGTATTTGGCAAATTTGTTCAAAATTAAATAATAAACAAAATTGTCTAACACCCCAAGACCCTACGACAACTCGGTATACTCATAAACGTTAAACTCTCACCTTATCCCATTATCAAATTACAAAACCATAACTCCTCCACCATTACGACAATCGTCGACGTTTATACTCGTAATATGTAGTTGTACTATATATAGTATAGTACAAGTTCCCCAAGGAACCATGATCATGATCATCATCATCATCATGATCGTCATGGTAACTTTGTGCCAACTCCACATATGTACTGAGGAGATAATTGCATTCGACTTCTAGGAATAATATGAAGGAGTAGAAGTAGGAGTTGCCTCAGTCTCATTAAACAGAATTCGAGGAATAATACGGTAGAGGAATTGAATTTGTTATATTTGTGTGCATTTATATCGACATCATTAATGAGTAACAAAAAAAATTGAAGAATCACATTTATATATATACTAGCTGACCCGGCAAACGTTGTTTTGCTAAGTAAGGTATATTCTAAACAATTTCTAGATATTCAAGAATATTAATACTTTAAGTTCATAAGGTTGTGTTGTTTGAATGCCATATACAATGAGGTATTATAAAAACAATAAACCCCATTAGTTTGTCTATATTTTGTCTGGAAGTTTTATGCACTTTCTATAGAAAACATTGTATAATCCAATCCAAGTCTTTTTTGGTCTTTCGACTTATTGGTTACGTTTCAAGTTTTTCAGATTCTTTTGGATTCTGGATTTTGTATATACTTGTAAATAATACTACTGAGCTTATACAAATTTTTCAGAAAATGAATTAGATATATCTGCTTTGACCTGCTTTTTGAAAAGTTTCAAGTAACATACCTTGAATTAAAGTAAATTTAATAAAAAGTGTATATGTAGAGCAGGGCAAGGCAAGGCACAAAGGTCCAATTTGAGTTTGAGCAAATATAAATTTTATTATGAAAATCAAACCAATTTTATCACAACAAATGACACATTTCAAACAAACAATTATCTGACTACGTTCAGTAAAACTACCAGCTACTTCATCATTGTAAAAATGTGCTTTTTTTCTGTCTTTCAAATATTTGTTATCTAGACCTTTTTACCCTATAGGCGGGGTAACTTGGAACGGCCAGATGGCAAACAGGTTTAATGCCTTCTTTTAATTTTAAAGGTATTTTACAAAATAATTACATTTTTAATTAATGCTAAAAAAACTACCAACAGAAGAAAATACTTTTACTATGGATTTTCAAAGATAACCGTTTATCTCCCAATATCAAAGTCATAAGAATCAAGGTTATTAGCTGGTTATACACCTTATTCCCTCTACTTTCAAATATTGTTGTTAAACAATGCTTTAGCTGTACTGGTTTTTGACACTTTGGTCGTGGAACTTTTAACCCCGTACCTTCATATATTACTAACAATTCTTCGATGAATTGTGGGAAATTATAACTGGGAATAGGTTATTTGATAAAATGTACATGTAAATGTAAATGTTTGTAATGCTCTTCTTCAGTTCTTGCATTTGCAATATTTCGCATTCTTCTTGGTCCCGCCATTATTAATTAAACTTCACTTCACCTTATATATATATATATAGAACCAAGAACTAATATTCATTCCCTATATTTAACATGAGGTAGTAGAGGTTAATTTCGATGACAGAAACACCGAATGACAGTTGACAATCGAAGGTAAATGTCAAGGATGAAATCATTGATAGTATCATAGATTGAATAAACTACATGGATAGTTTATAAATAAATAATTCAGAATTAGAATAAAGAAACGGGATAAAAAGTATTTCATTTGTTTCTCCTGGCTCTAAACTACCTCCCTGCCACCAATAGATTACTGAGCCACAACAACGCGTGGCCGGGCTAGCTAGTATATATATATATATATATATATATATATATATATATATATATATATTGAATTAGAATGAAAAAACGGGATGAAAAGTATCCTATGTGTTTCTCCTGGCTCTAAACTACCTCCCTGCCAATTTTCATCTAAATCGGTTCAGCCGTTCGTGAGTTATAAGTGTTCTAACTTAAGCGATCCTCTTTTATATATATAGATCACGTATACTAATTACGAACATAATCTTGTATATGATAATCTTAAAAGTAATGGAATAAAGAAGGAATTTATATCTCTAAATTCATACAGAGTAGATGTAGAGTATTATAATGTTAACCAATATTGTTTATTGTTTAATTTTGAACAATTTTGCCAAATACAGTAGTTACTTTAAATAAATAGTTTAGAATCTACATGTAATTTTATACAAAAATGTTACTCTGATTTATGGACGTCATAGGTAAATATACGTGGTCTGTTCAAAAAGTACCCGGAATTACTAATAATTAAATTTCGCGGGTCTGGAGTGTCTGATTGTCAAAATTTTTTTTTTATTGTGTTGGTATACATGCCCCTAAAGTATGATGAAATTTTCAGCTATATTCACTGTTTACTTTGTCTGTGGTAGTCGCTAAGGTTCGATGTGTTTTTCTGAGCTCGGCGATTTTTACAATGGAAGAATTGAAAAGTCAAAGAATTTGTATTAAATTTTGCGTAAAAAATGAAATAAAGTGTTGCAAAGTGCAAAAATTCACCAGATATGGCTCCGTGTGACTTTTTCCTATTCCCAAAGTTGAAGAGACCCATGAAAGGACGGCGGTTTTCCTCGATTGAAGAAATAAAGGCCGAATCGCTGAGAGTGCTCAAGGACATATCAAAAAGTGAATATCAAGGGTGCTTCGAAAATTGGAAAAAACGCTGGCATAAGTGTATTATATCTGGGGGGGACTACTTTGAAGGGGACCACATTAATGTAGACGAATAAATAAATATTTTTTTGAAAAAACGAAAATTCCGGGTACTTTTTGAACAGACCACGTACATGCAAAATACTTTTGATTTTCCATTATCATTTATGAGTATACCGATTTGTTCTAGGATCATTTTGTGTTAGACAATGTTATTTATTTTTTTAATTTTCCACAAATTTATCGAAGTGACAATTTAAATATTGCAAATATTTTGAAAGTTATAAATTATTTAATAAATAAATGTCCATTTGCCTATTTTCTTGAATAATTGTTCTCCGTAAGTAATTTATTTTCTGAAATGTTTTATTAGTATACTGAGTTGTTGTAGGGTCTTGTATTGTTAGACAATGTTCTTTATTATTTAATTTTGCACAAATTTACCAAATACACTAGTTACTTTAAACAAAAAGTTTAGAAGATAGAAAAATGTACTTTTGCTATATAAACGTCGTGTCTAAGTAACTTTATATATTATCCTCAAAATCGATATAGGATTAGTTATATATATATATATATATATATATATATATATATATATACGTGTATATATATATATATATTTCAATATATATATATATATATATATATATATATATATATATATATATATATATATATATATATATTTCAATATACTTGATAGTAGTACGGCCTCATAATTTAATCACAGGATAATATTCAATAGGGCTTCTTTGACCTATGACTTCATTCTGGAAGAAACTTGATAAAAAATACAAACTATATATAGTGCGGAGGGAAAAATGTACTAAAAATAATAATGAAACTAGATAAAATTTACATTTCTTAGGGAACACTTTTATACAGTCCGATATAAAAGTTTTGAATAAAACGACTTTGATTTCGATATTTCATTCTTAACCAATAAATATAGAAAGTTCGGGACATTCTTTTGGTTTTTGTCAAATAACTCAAAAATTTTATATGGAACCACCCCTTTTCAGTTACACAGGGTGAAACTAGATAAAATTTACAACATTTCCTAAAAAACTTTTATACACTCCGATATAAAAGATGTGAATAAAACAACGTCGAATTTGATATTTCATTATTTAATTCGATTTTCTTCTTTTTCCCCAGAGGGTCCGTTCCAGTCTGACGCCCTCCTGGTGCCCGAAGGGTGCCTTTTCGACCACATCCATAACCAGTCGCATTGCTGGCAATTTTCCAGATGGAACCAGACTGGTGCCAGGGCCTGTTCGGAAAGAGGGCTCCAATTAAGGTCCTTTGCGATGCTTTTACCCTGCGGAATATCCTTGTTCAGTGGCGTCGAATTCGTGTGTTGTCCTAAACACTATAAAGGTAAGGGATGAAAAAAATTGGTAAAAGATTGAGGAAGAATTTTGTCTGATAGTGTAAGACTATAGAGCAATTGATTTTCAGTTCAGTTCAGTTTTATGAACAAACCATATCAAGTATAATTCTATCTCTTATTTATTTTTGATTTTGATATGTTTGATATACCCACATATATAGATTCAATAGATAAGTCCTGGATTTTTCAATATATTGATTGTTTCTTTTCCGAACAGTAAATCCAATAATAAAAACCAATTTGTTTTTTGAAGATATTTAATAACGACGTTTCGGAACTAGATACGTTCCATCATCAGGTTTATTCTGTCAAAGACAATGTTTTTTAAAACAATTGATTAACATTAATTAATGATAGTCATTACAGATTAATTAGAAAAAATTATAAAGGAATGGATTATGTGCCAGTGTAAAGAGTAATAAAAATTCACTAAAAAAGGTTTTATATAAAATTGAGAAGCAAAAATTATTTACCTGTAATAATTTATATATCCATATCACTAATATTTTTTTGTTAAAAACACTCGATTTTTTTCGAGGATATTTGTAAATGTTTCGACTTCACAAGACTTTAACACACTGATATGGAGTTCTGTCGGCCAGATGTAAGGGATATGTACTGAATTTAGGCAAAAATAATTTTTTATGGCTCTTGTATTGGTAATTGACGAAAAAAGAGGAAGTATTGCTTTTTTTAAATAATCTGTAATAACCATTATTAATTGATGTTAATCAATAGTTTTGAAAAACATTGTCTTTGACAGAATAAACCTGATGATGGAACGTATCTAGTTCCGAAACGTGGTTATTAAACATCTTCAAAAAAACAAATTGTTTTTTATTATTGGATTTACTGTTCGGAAAAGAAACAATCAATGTATATATATATATATATATATATATATATATATATATATATATACATATATATATATATATGACTTATATTACATGACTGTTCAATTCCTTTGTGAATTCGTATCTTTTGAATATTTATATTAGCATTCACCAGATATGAATACAAACAATATATATTTTGTCATGACGTCATTCCTTTATATATATATATATATATATATATATATATATATATATATATATAAAGAAACGCTTCAAGGAATATTTTATAAGGATTTGATACACATTCATACAAAAAGAATGCTTTTATGAATTATGGAACTTATACGGTATGCTCTGTGAATAGCAAACCTATGATAAAAAATTTACCCGTTGTTTCAATTCAATTTTTAAGTATACCGAGTTGCTGTGGGGTAATATAATGTTAGACAAAATTGTAGATAATTAAATTTTCTATAAATTTGTAAAATATCTCAACTAAATTAAACAAACTGTTAAAAAGTTACAAAAGAAATGATGAATAAGTGCATAATCGCAAATAATGCAATAATAATAATAATAATAATAAGTAGGATCATATAATGTTAGACAATATTGTAGATAATTCAATTTTGTGCAAATTTACCGAATATTTCATTAAAATTGGAACAACGGTTTAAAAGATACACTAGAAATGCATAAACGAACAAAGTTACTCATGAACTCGAACTAACTAGTACTTCCTATTTCAATCGTGATTTTTAAGTATACCGAGTTGCTGTAGGATCATATAATGTTAGACAATATTGTAGATTATTTAATTTTGTATAAATTTTCCAAATATTTCATTAAAATCGGACCAACGGTTTAAAAGATACACTAGAAATGCATAAACGAACAAAGTTACTCACGAACTCGAACTAACTATTAGTTTCTATTTCAATCACGATTTTGAAGTATACAGAGTTGCTGTAGGATCATATAATGTTAGACAATATTGTAGATATTCAATTTTGTTCAAATTTACCGAATATTTCATTAAAATTGGACCAAAGGTTTAAAAGATACACTAGAAATGCATAAACGAACAAAGTTACTCACGAACTAGAACTATTAGTTTCGTTTGCAATCACGATTTTGAAGTATACCGAGTTGCTCTAGGGTCATATAATGTTAGACAATGTTGTAAATTATTTAATTTTGTATAAATTTACCAAATATTTTATCAAAATTGGACCAACGGTTTAAAAGATGCACTAGAAATGCATAAACGAACAAAGTTACTCACGAACTCGAACTAACTATTAGTTTCTATTTCAATCACGATTTTGAAGTATACAGAGTTGCTGTAGGATCATATAATGTTAGACAATATTGTAGATAATTCAATTTTGTTCAAATTTACCGAATATTTCATTAAAATTGGACCAAAGGTTTAAAAGATACACTAGAAATGCATAAACGAACAAAGTTACTCACGAACTAGAACTATTAGTTTCGTTTGCAATCACGATTTTGAAGTATACCGAGTTGCTCTAGGGTCATATAATGTTAGACAATGTTGTAAATTATTTAATTTTGTATAAATTTACCAAATATTTTATCAAAATTGGACCAACGGTTTAAAAGATGCACTAGAAATGCATAAACGAACAAAGTTACTCTTGAACTCGAACTATCTAATAGTTTCTATTTCAATCGTGATTTTTAAGTATACCGAGTTGCTGTAGGATCATATAATGTTAGGCAATATTGTAGATAATTTAATTTTGTATAAATTTGCCAAATATTTCATTAAAATCAGACAAAAGACTTAATCGGTACACTAAAAAATGCATTCACGACTTTAGTGGTGGATGTCTATTGGTGGCAATATCTATTGGTATTGGTGGTGCCTAATGGTGGTGTATCGCCTTCAACCCTCTACCCTCTGTTATCTCATAAATCATAAAGTAGTTTCGAACGATACAGCAACAACGTGTATTGTTTCATTGTCATGCGACTTGATTAATTTTATTGATTTTGTGTCAACGAAGAGGGGATGATATGTTACTATGGAAGTGAACCCTCCAAATGAATGAAAATTGATGGAAAAAATGGGATTTTATGAGGAACATATTGCCCTGGACATGAATCTAGGAACCAACTATCCATTCTATCTATATTTATTTATTCGATAGCTTGTCTTTTACCATTCCATCCATCCATTTAATCAACAAAAATCCCTTTCGCCAAAAAGGAAACAAGTGACTTACTATCTATTAATGGTGGGTCAGGATGTCGAAATCTCTCATCCGAAATCCTTTCCATGAATAAAACATCGGGGGTTGGAAAAAGTCTGGAAAAATGTCGGATGAAACAACTCGAGTGGTTCCTTTCATGAATTTTCATGGAAAACTCTTCCGTTCCGCACTTTTATCTCGACGAGAGGGAAATTGCTTTATCGTCGGTTGGATCGACTTTTAGAAATCAAGGGAAATGATTGGATTATGAAGGAACTATTTTTTTGATAGGTGGGAATCAAAGTCAAGTACCAATTTATATATATTTTGTGGTGACAAGGGATGGATCCCTGGGATTTAGTAAAACAATGAACTAAATCCAGGTGAATCACTTGGATTATGAAAGAGCTCATAGGTGAAAAATTATACTGTCTCTGGAAAATAACAGCCAAGTGTAAATTTGTACAAAATTAAATAATCTACAATACTGTCTAACATTATATGATCCTAGAGCAACTCGGTATACTTCAAAATCGTGATATAAATAGAAAGTAATTGTTAGTTCGAGTTCGTGAGTAACATTGTTCGTTTATGCATTTCTATTGTATCTTTTAAACTGTTTGTCCGATTTTAATAAAATATTCAGTAAATTTGCACAAAATTGAATTATCTACAATATTGCCTAACATTATATTACCCTAGAGCAACTTGGTATACTTCAAAATCATGATTGAAATAGCAAGTAATAGGTAGGTCAAGATCATGAGTAACATTGTTCGTTTATGCATTTCTGGGGTATCTTTTAAACCGTTTGTCCGATTTTAATGAAATATTCAGTAAATTTGCACAAAATTGAATTATCTACAATATTGCCTAACATTATATGACCCTACAACAACTCGGTATACTTCAAAATTGCGATTGAAAACGAAAATAATAGTTAGTCGAGTTCGTGAGTAACTTTGTTCGTTTATGGATTTCTAGTGTATCTTTTAAACCGTTTGTCCGATTTTAATGAAATATTTAGTAAATTTGCACAAAATTGAATTATCTACAATATTGCCTAACATTATATGACCCTAGAGCAACTCGGTATACTTCAAATCGCGATTGAAATAGGAATTAATAGTTAGTTCGAGTTTGTGAGTAACATTATTCGTTTATGCATTTCTAGTGTATCTTTTAAACCGTTTGTCCGATTTTAATAAAATATTCAGTAAATTTAAACAAAATTGAATTATCTACAATATTGTCTAACATTATATGACCCTAGAGCAACTCGGTATACTTCAAAATCGTGATTGAAATAGAAACTATTTGTTAGTCTAACTTTGTGCGTTTATGCATTTCTTTGTTCTATCTAATGTATCTTTTAAACCGTTTGTCCAATTTTAATGACATATTAGGTAAATTTGTGCAAAATTGAATAATCTGCAATATTGTCTAACATTATAATACTCTACAGCAACTCGGTATACTTCAAAACTTTGATTTAATATAAAATTTAATATGCACAAAGACGCTTTGCGGAATCCTGTTTTATCAAAATAGAGATAAAAATATCACTTTGTTAAAATTTTCTATTAGTACTTGATAATATCTACTTGTGGCAATATTATATGTATCAATTATCTTTCCAGATAACAGCCGAGTAAAGAAAATCGACTTACCAGCCATGAAGGACTCTGATCTGATACCAATTCCTGATGATCTTGATGATGCTACCAGCATGGACGACGAAGAAGATGATGATGGTAAGTTTAATATTTTACTAAATCCATCAACAAACTAGTGGTGTATAACATCGTGCCACAAGGCAAATTGCTAAAACTTCCCATTCCGTAATGAAATATTCGAGAAATTTTAAACGTTTTCAAATATATTATTACAAATACTGTAACATTCATTATTATTTTTGCTATCTTGTTATATCTGAGTAAATCAAATGTAAATTATAAATAAATCAATTTATCTCCAGAACATTAACAATCGTCATTTCATTTCGAATTCAATTTCCAAAAAAATAATTGCCTAATTTGCACAAAATTGAAAAAGTGCTCCCGTATAGTCGCAGTCTAAACGCATTTACAAATAATTCTGTGCGTCATTTTCACTTATACTGTGCTCAGTTTGGAGGCATTTTCACATTTTTCATTAGTTTTCTCACAAAATTGGAACAGTGCTCCATACATAAACAGTCTAAACGCACCTGGGTAAACATTTGTACCAGAGTGGCGCTTAGACTTTGCTTCGCCTGGGTAATTTTTTTTGAATTTTTAATCCAAAATTACAAAAATATTTCATGGAAAATAAAAAAAGGTGTAATAATTTTTTATCCTCAAAAGCAATTGTTTTGTCAATACAAGCAGAAAGTTTTTTAGATCAACTGCCATTTTTGGCATATTTAGCTCTGTATCTTCGAAATGGCGGGACCTGTCTTTGCCAAATTTTTCCGGGTTCAAATTTCATTTGTTAGTAGAGTTTCTTTTCTCTTAAAGTTTCTTAAAACTCCTTTGTCATTTTACAAATCTTCAGGTTGCTCGTCAGTAGAGTCCATTTTGCCTAATATTTTTATTTGCTTGTCAGTAGAGTCCCTTTTTCCTAATATTTTTGTTTGCTCGTCAGTAGAGTCCCTTTTTCCTAATATTTTTGTTTGCTCGTCAGTAGAGTCTCCTTTTGCCTAATATTTTAATCTGCTCGTCAGTAGAGTCCATTTTGTTCTAATATTTTTATTTGGTCGTCAGTAGAATCCCTTTTGTTCTAATATTTTTATTTGGTCGTCAGTAGAATCCCTTTTGTTCTAATATTTTTATTTGGTCGTCAGTAGAATCCCTTTTGTTCTAACATTTTTATTTGGTCGTCAGTAAAATCCCCTTTTTCTAATATTTTCATTTGCTCGTCAGTAGAGTCCCTTTTGTTCTAATATTTTCATTTGCTCGTCAGTAGCGTCCATTTGGTTCTAATATTTTTATTTGCTCGTCAGTAGAATCGCTTTTTCTTACAAATTTCATTTGCTCGTCTATAGAGTCCATTTTTTCTCTTTGTATTTTGATTTGCTCGTCACTAGAGTTCTTTTTCCAATCATTACAAATTGAATGTTTTTTAGATTATTCAAATCCGATACTCCGTTCTCTCAAAAACTCGATTTCTATTTTCTGCACTCTTTCCTCCGTATCTCCGTAACGACTGGACCTGCCTTTGCCAAAAACTAATCAGCACATCTTCCTATTATTTTAACTACCCCACGGGATGTTAATTCTTATTTATTATTATTAGGAACACACAATAATTTATCCACATGAATAGACAAAACTATTTAAATCCTGAATTCATAAAAATCTATTGATTTTTTTCAAAATTGTCGTGTGTTGCTGGTAAGCATGTTCAGCAAAGTTTGCTTTTCCTTTTCTTTTTTGCGAACCACATCGAGGGATCTGTTTTTCCAGCAACTTTTTCTCTTCTCTTCCACATAACGGCCATCCATTTTTTTCATTGCCTTTATGAAATCAGCAGAATTCTTGAAACTAATAAAACCAAAACCTTTGCTTTTATTGGTTGTTTTGTCACGTATCACCATCTCCTTAAGAAAGGATGGATATTTGTTGAATGTTCGTATTAAAAGTTCATCAGTCACATCATTACCTAAATCACCACAAAAAATTCTAAAATCATCATCTTCCCAATCTTGAAGAGATGGATCTTCCCATGTTTGACCTCCTGCTGTTCGAATAAGCTTCTTATTTTTTTTCCTTGGCCGATCATCACCAAAAGATTGTAAACTAGAGGAGCCTTTGCCTTGCATAATTGCTACAGCAGCCATTTCATTTGTAGGTGCTACTTGCTTGGATCCATGGCTTTCACTTTTTATTCGATTAATCCCAGTTATGTCTATTTGCATAGATGCTATATCTACTTTCGACTTTTTTCTTCTACTTTTATATCCTTCTATTTACCTTAGATGAAGAAGGCGACGCAGAAGACGACTACGACTCCGAGGAAGACTCCGAATCAGACCCCTCATCAGATCAGACAGACTCCTCCGATTTGAACCAGAACCCACCACTATCCCCAGATTGGCCAGATTCTCCTTCCCAGCAAACACCATCATTATCCAATTCGTTCACCTCGACTCAGGCAGCAGTAACGCCTTCGCCTGCTCCTACAACCGCACAGCAGGCCGTCACTCAGCAACAGCAGTCGGTGACGCAGCCGCCGCAGATGGTGACCTCGACACAGGCGCCTCCGAGTGCCCAAACTCCGGATCCTTACTTTACCCATTTCGATCCTCGGGTTGAACACCAGAACTACAAGGAGGCTCAGCAGAGGTTGGAGGAAACCCACAGGGAAAAGGTAAGGAGATAGGTAGACTCAGTAGTTATTGGTAAGTTTTGGAACTAATGCAAGGATAAGCAACCCGCGGCCAGCCAAGCGTTTCTCAACAACAGATTATTTTTCTAGATATTTTATCAAATACGGTCGTAAAGGCTAATTTTGTTGTCAGTCAAATACTGGTAAGGACTGTTGTTCACAGAAATAGCATTTCCTGATAAATTAAATATTAATTTATCAATATTGCAAGAAAAATTGAGAACTTGTCCGAGAACATAGCAATAACGCATTTACAATTTTAAAATATATAAATAAGTAAATCTGATAAAGTTGCAAGGATTAAATCACCGTTTTAAATTCTAGAACAATTTAGAGCGTCAATATGGCGATTTTTAATACTAAAGAACGTTAGCTTAATAGTGATGCAATGCTTGAAGCAGTATACGACCCAAATGGCGAACTACAATTGTTTTGGATATGAAAGAAAAATTGTAGTACTTTCGTCATTTTGGTAATGACGAATAATATCTTCTGCAGAACCTTGTGTTTCATTTTCCTTATTTAGAAAAAGAAAATGTGAACAAATTTTAATTGTGATTCCAAATGTTCGCAGCTAGCAAGACAACTGTTTTCTTTGCTATTTAACATTGATGTAGGTACACTTTATGAAAACATCGAAATTTTTTATAAATCTCATGTCGCAAAGAAAATTATGATAATTTTTTTTTGGAAGTACGTATTTGCGCGAATAATTACAGAGGTGCACAAAGAAAATTTACAGTAGAATTAGAAACAATGAACTCGATAAGTTCCTTAGACATAAAACTTATACGTACTACGAATAACAAACTAATAACAAATTGGTACCAAAAATCAACTAGCTCTGGGCGTTACCTTAATTATTTTTTTTATCATCCACTCGAAATGAAAATATAAATAAATCTAACTGACCACGCAATACTTCTATCGGACAAAACATTTTGGGACAACAACATCAATTTAATTACGAAAATTCTAACAGATAACTCCTATCCCTTAAAACTTATAAACTCCGTAACCAGTAACAGACAAACATACCTTTTGAATAAAATGGACAATTCCACAGTACAAAACGATTTACCTGACTCAGAAACACATTCTGGTGTAATATGTTTGCCATACATTAAAGAATTGTATGTTCCTTGGAAAAATAATTTTTCTAAATCTGGACTCCGGCTTGTAAACAATTTTAGTACAACGACTAGCACTATTTTTACCAAAACAAAAACCCCTTTCAATATCGAACGACTTAGAAATCTCGTTTATCAAATTAATTGTCTAGATTGTAATTTAATTTACATAGGAAAAACAAACCAGAACTTAATGAAACGTTTACAACAGCATAAAAACAATTCAAAAAATCCATGGCAATTTAAAACTATGATAGCAGAGCATATTTATACTTTAAAACACAACATGGACTTTTCTAATCCGACTGTACTAGAATTCGAACAAAATTTATTCAAACGAAGAATTATAGAAGGATCTTTTTTAACTATTTATAGCAATAAAACAATAAATAAACGGAATGAACTCAACACGCTGTGCGACACAAATCTCTTTTATTTAGATAGTATTTCAAAATTTCTCACAAAACCGTTTCGCTGGAAAATAATTAATTTATTCAGAAAAATTTATACATTGAAGATTGTGCCAGTTTTCAAATATTTTGCGTTCCATTTTTGACTATAGATTCATCTTCAGCGGTAAAAGGTACATTGGAAAACATATGTCACACACCCAATCAAACTTTTTTTTTGTGGATCTGTGTTAATTTCAACCACGAAATTCATAAAAAAATTCCACCGATCAAAATTGAGTGAAACATATCAAAGCTGCATTCGTATTACTTCCGTATTCAAAAAATTAAAATGAAGAACAAACTTAAAAAAAAGTAAAATAGTTTTTCTGTTTTTTTTTTTTTAATTTTGTTCTTTATTTTTTTTAATGTGGAATGAAAAACTACATAAAACTCCAAATTTCACTCTCTTATTTCATAATAGTCATTTTAGAAGACCATTCATTTTTTAATGATCAATTAACAATTATCGTCTTTTTGTGATCGATCAAGATTTTTCTGAACTTATAGAAAAGTTTAAATTCATCCGCTCTATCCGCTGCAACATTTTAAAAACTATTCTTATATATTGGCAACGAAATGGTTTCCTCCGATAAAACTAACTGATTTGCAGGCTTATCCTATTGTAAAAATATTTCTCGATGTGCATAAGAAGTGCATAGTTTTTGAATATATGGCAGAAAGCAATTTTAGCAAAAAAAATAGAAATATAATATTAAAATCTGAAGAAAAAACTGTTATTAAAAGAAAATGGGATTTTTTTCAGAGTTATTGAAATCTCTCTCGTTTTGCTAAGCATAGCATAACATAATTCTAATATGGATGTTAGTATTTTAGCGTTGCATTGGTTAAATTATCAATGTAATTTGTGTTAGCTGCCCCTTTCATCATGAGTAAGCCATTATTTATACTAATGATTTTCTAAAAATATTATTCTATGAGTATTTTGGCAAAACGTTTGCCGGGTCAGCTAGTATATATATATATGGTTATTTAGGTTACTAAAGTGATGAAGGATTGGTCAGATTTGGAAGAACGTTATCAAGACATGCGTTTGGCCGATCCGCGTGCCGCCCAAGGCTTCAAAAGACGTATGACTGCTCGATTCCAAGCCAGCGTGCAGGCTTTGGAGGAACAAGGAGAGGCTGAGAAGCGCCAGTTGGCTGCTATGCACCAGCAAAGGGTTTTGGCACACATCAACCAACGCCGAAAGGAGGCTATGGCATGCTACACCCAGGCTTTGACTGACCAGCCACCAAATGTAAGTATACAATAACTTATTTGTACCCATTGTATAAATCTTTGTGATTTTATTCTTTTTGCGGATGACACCGGCGTTATCATCAAGGACAAATCTCTTAATGAATTACAACATAAATTAAGTAGTCTAGTCCTAGTCCTAGTCCTAGTCTAGGTCCTCAATAATGATAAGACCCAAATCATATCTTTTTGTACAAAAAATCGTTTATCCAATAATATTACTTTTTTAACCATCAATAATTCAGCATATAATTTTTCGCAAGTATCAAAGTTTCTTGGTATCCATATTAATAATATTTTAAAGTGGTCTGATCACACCATAATAATCTCCATAAATCTAACACATGGTATACTCAAGGCTAGGGTTTATACGAAAACCGACATTTCAGAAAACCCGTTTTCGAATTTTAATTTTACTAAAAAACTGGTTTTTGAATTTTATGTAGAAAATACATTTTTGCTCGAATATTCTGTTAGTCGCAAATTTAGTGTAATTTAGAGCAGTATTTGACCGGATTTATTTGTTCAATTTTATAGATAGTAAACAAATTTATGTTAATTTTAATTAGTAGAACTAAAAAATAATAGTTTATCTTGATTGAATAAATTTGATAATAATTATTCGTTATTCATGCATCATTTTTGCATATAAGTATGAAAATATTGTTATGATAGTGAATGGAAAGTTTTCGAATAAATAGAAATAATATATTTTTAAATAAAAAAAATAATTAAATTAAAAAAAAATAAATAAATAAATATTAGATACACGTTGATACATAGTTTTTAATATCAAATTTAGTTTTAAAAACAATTAAGCTAAACTCGGGTATTGTATGTTCAGAGTAATTTTAATTGATTAATTTTAAACATTCTGATTGTTTTTTTTGTTTAATAAAATACGATTTCAAAAAACTGAGAACGTCTATCGAATTTCTACTTAGACGTGGCTTTTGTTTACTCACAAAATTTCCTGAAATAGAAAATACTCTCATCTTGCGACCAAATTACGCTTAATTGTTTTTAAAGTCTGATATAATAATTCTAAGTTTTTTGTTCTTTAATTTGTGGCTTCTAGGGTTTAAAACTCTTTTTTTTAAGTTTGAGAAGAGGAAGTTTCTTCTTCAAGAAGAAGTCACACTGATTTAAATTAATATATACACTGGTATAAAAATCTAAATATATACAATTTCTGGGAACCGTTGCAGACTGATAAGATATCAAATGCTATAGAAATTATATGATTCCAAGAATCAAAATGCTTTCATCTATCTTTTATATTTGGCTATACTTGTCATTTTCCATTTATACAGTGAAAACCGACGTTTTTTCACTAAAAACCCTACTCAAGGCTTCAGAATTTCGAACAAAAATCACTAATAATAAGTCTAGAAAGAGCGTCTAAATCCAACTGCGATATCGACTTTATTTTTTTTTAAATACAGAGAAATTTTTAATAATGCTTGCAAATTAGCAAAAATCAAGTCTGATGAAAGTGTTATTTATAATTCGCACAATAAGCAAAAGGCAATGTAGTCACTAGGGTTTGTCGGTTTTCAAAAACCGGTTTTAAAAACCGTTTTTTTCGTGAAAAAAGTAGGTTTTCACTGTATAAATATAAAATGACAAATATAGCCAAATATAAAAGATAGATGAAAGCGTTTCGATTCTTGAAATCATATCGGTTCAATAGCATTTAATATCTTATCAGTCTGCAATGGTTCCCAGAAAAGTTTTGTATATATTAATTTCGATTTTTATACCAGTGTATATATCAATTTAAATCAGTGTGACTTCTTTTTGAAGAAGTAACTTTCTCTACTCAAACTTAAAAAAAATAGTTTTAATCCTAGAAGCCACAAATTAAAGAACAAAAAACTTGGAATTATCATATCAGGCTTTGAAAACAATTAAGAATAATTTGGTCGCAAGTATGAGAGTATTTTCTGTTTCAGGAAATTTTGTAAGTAAGCAAAAGACACGTCTATGTAGAAATTCGTTAGACGTTCTCAGTTTTTTGAAATCGTATTTTATTAAATAAAAAAACAATTAGAATGCTTAAAATCAATTAATTAAAATTACTCGGAGCAGACAATACGCGAGTTTAGCTTAATTGTTTTTAAAACTAAAATTGATATTAACAAGTACAGTAGAACTCCAATTATCCGAATTAATGGGGACCGGGACCCATTCGGATAATCAAATATTCAGATAATCGGAGTTTTTTTAAAAAAATTGCCAATTGGAGAGAAAAAAAAGTTACGTTTTGATATTGTACTATTTTTTTATCGATTTAAATGAAAGAAACATGATATTTTCACATGTTTTAAATATAAAAACTTGTACTTATGTACAAGTTTAGAAATAAAAATCATTGTTTTTTAAACATCTCCGTCAATGTAAGCTGTTTTAACTGTAACTTAGACTTTTTTTGGACATTTTTTTTTCTGAAAGTGATTCGGATAATTGGCGATTCGGATAGTCGGAGTTCGGATAATTGGAGTTCTACTCTATGTATCAACATGTATCTAATATTTATTTATTTATTTATTTTAATTTAATGATTTTTTTATTTAGAAATGTATTATTTTTAATTATTCGAAAACTTTCCTTTCACTATCATAAAAATATTCTCATTATTATATGTGAAAATCATGCATGAATAATTATTTTCAAAGTTATTTAATCAATGGAGCGAATTGTTGCTCCAATGTACAAAAAATGCAACAACGCACAAGCACAAAGCTCTTCACTTCATACAGGGCAATAAAAAACATTTACCCAAAAATATTAGGTATAATTTTCAGTACAAGTTTAAGCGTCAATAAGAAAGGACATAAGAAAGTACCCGCGAAACCAGTTAAATTTAAAGCAAAATAGATTAAGTTATGTATAACTAAATCATAAGCAAATAAATTAGTGAAACAAATAAGTCAACAAGAGTTTCATTATAAACCCAATTTTACATTTGTGGGAAATGTCCCAATCAAGATAAACTATTATTTTTTAGTTCTACTAATTAAAATTAAAATAATTTTGTTTACTATCTATAAAATTGAACAATAAATAAATGCAGTCAAATAGTGCTCTAAATTACACTAAATTTGCGGATAAATTACAGAATGTTCGATCAAAAATTTATTTTCTATATAAAATTTGAAAACCGGTTAAAACCGGTTTTCTGAAATGTCGGTTTTTGTATATATATATATATATATATATATATATATATATATATATGTGTCTATTACAGACTCATAGGGTGCAGAAATGTCTCCAAAAACTTCTCCGAGCCCTCCACAAAGATCGCGCCCACGCTCTGGCTCATTACCGCCACTTATTGGCGTCGGCAACCACCGGCAACGGAGGCCGAAACGGAGGTTCAGCCGCCGGTGGCGGTTTGGAAGCTGCTGCCAATGAAAGACCCCGAACTCTTGAACGTTTAGTCGACATCGACAGGGCTGTCAATCAGTCTATGCAGATGTTGAGGAGATACCCCGAATTGGCCGATAAAATTGGACAACTTATGGACGACTATATACAGGTAAGGGATAGTAGACTTATATCTATTTACTTAAGGGGCACAACTAGTGTGAAATTTTCAAAAAATCGAAATTTCAATTTTTCCATATTTCGATAGGTTATACCTTTAAAAATAATATACCGAAATTTTAAATCGATATCTTAAATAGTTTTTGAGTCACAGCCATTTAAAGAGTATATATACAGTATATAGTATAACGATCATTTTACCTTTAAACGCGTTTTTCTCGAAACAGCATTTTCTGAATTTGCTGCAGCGATTACTCAAAAACAAATGATCCGATCACTATCGAATATTTTTTACATGTTCTATATATAGTTCTTCGTGAAATGAACTATCGATTTTTTGATCAGATCAAAAATCGAATTTTGGCAGTACAAAAACGACCAAAATTTTGGGTAAAATTCGACTTTTGTTTTTAAAAGGCCGCCGTTTTCTCAATTTTTGATTTTTTTTATTTATCGTATGTCATTTTACAGACAATATTATCTAGTTTAATGAGATTTTTTTTTAAATTTCATCCACGTAGAAGGCCGGAATCACTGCAGCAGTGAAGGGCCTTTTTTTGTCGCGCCGTTGTAGATCGACGATAACTTAAAAAATATTTAATTTTTTTCTTCAAAAGTTTTACTATGTATTCTTAAAACATGTATAATATATTCCTAAAGTTTTGAATTGATTGATAAAGTAGTTTTTTTAATATAAATTTCCAAAAATCCCCTTTTTTTAGGCGGTTACACTAGTTGTGCCCCTTAAGGTGACCATATTTTTTTAAGTCAAAACCGGGACAGCAATTTTAAGTTTTGCTAACTCTTGACAAGGGAACGGGAGGGGCAGGAGGTCAGTAAATAGCTCAAAGATGATGTTAAAATATCAAATACTTTATTAAAATAAAAACCAGTTTTTTCAAATGAACCATTTCTAGGCATTGCTGACTATTAAAAATACATTCAATTTCATTATTTGTTATATAAAATCTTACAATTTTGGAACTATATAATTTTTAACTTCCCGAAGGAGTTTATGTTTTCATCAAAAAATCCGATTCGCTAATTTTATGTTTTCTCGACGTTTCAAGTCATTCTGAATCGAATGAGACCAACATTTGGAAAAAGTATGTGTGTGTGCGTGTAAGTGAACAGATTTTTTGCCGTAAATCGACATTTTCTCGAAAACGACTGGGCCGGGTTTGAAAATTTAAAAGCCATTCGATAAATGACTATCGTTTGTCAGTTTTGTGCGACGATCTGCCGAGCCGTTTCTTTATAAATAGCAGAAAAGTGAAGAAATTTTCGTCCACGTTTTAGCCCGAAAATCTTAATCGATTTTGAAAATTCAAAAACCGTTCGAAAGATATTGGTTGGGAATCGTGCTGATTTCTTGTTGTTTTCTTGTAATAAAGTTTTGAAAAAAAAAAAATTCGACGATTTTTATTATTATTTTTTTGACAGTAGATACCATAGTCTTCCAGATCATACTAAAATATTACGGCCCTACTACAACTCGTTTAGCTTTAAAAACTCATCAAAGTTTGCAAAAATTATTATCGTTCTTTTGGCATTTGTCAAAATTAGGCCTTTGATCGACGTTTTCTCAGAAACGCCTGAACCAATTTCAGAAATTTAAAAGCCATTTGATGTATCTCAATGAGGACTATCGTTGGTCATTTATGTGACGCGATCTGCCAAACCCTTTCTTTGTAATTTGAAAAAAATTGTTAAACTTTTCGTCCACATTTAAGCTCAAACTACCGAATCGATTTCAGAAAATCAAAAACTGTTTGAAAGATATTAGTTGGGAATGATACTGATTAGTTTCAGGTGAAAATCTACCGAGCCGTTGTCTTGTAATTAACTGTTGAAAAAAGAAATTTAAGCCGATTTTTATGGTACTTTTTTGGCGATATATATCAAGATCTTATAGAACTTACTGAAATATTACGGCCTTACGACAAGTAGTATAATTTTAAAAATTTATCAAAGTTTGAGAAAATGAGTAGTTTTTTGACAATTGTTAATATTACAATTAGAGGATTTACTTGGTATAACGATAATAGTACTTGGTCTTAATAAACATACTAAACCGTTTAAGTCCTGCGGAAACTGATTCAATTATATAAATTGTTGATTTTTGAAAATTTGCTTTCAAAAAATACTCCGAGTTAACGTGTTTGTTCGTTTTCAATTATGTGTAATAAATCCACTCGGAATACTTTTAAACACTCATAAATTAATTTATTTTTTATTGATTAAGTAGATTATTTACACATATCGGGAAGTTCATGTAACTTGCCTTAAGGCAATACTAGTTTGAAACTGAATTCGAAATGAAATGACGATTGTTAATGTTCTGGAGATAAATTCTAGAGATTTATTATTTACATTTGATTTGCTCAGATATAACAAGATAGCAAAAATAATGAAAATTACAGTATTTATACTGTGTCTTTGCCATACACCACTAGTTCAATTTGGGTTTGTATTTGCAGGCGCTTCGTTCCAAAGACGAAACTCCAGGTTCAATGTTGGCCATGACGGAAGACGCTGAAATCGCTATTTTGGACAAATACAGAACAGAGGTAAATTAAAACACATCAGCATACAATTAGTTCTTCTATCGATGTCCGTTATTTTGAAAAAAATGTAAATACACAATTGAGAAGGGGTGTCATCCCCGCGGAGGAATTATTTTCACTTTTGAACTTGAGAGTAAGATGAACCTAATTCCAAAATTTCATGCAAATCCGGAGCACAGTAAAAAAAAATCAGAGGTTAAACCCTTTTTTCCTCTTCGCACTAATAGTTTTTAGTTTTTAAAGATTTATTTATTTCATTTATATTAGATTATACATACATATTTCTATACAATTTATATAGACATGTATAACACAATTAGTATAAAATCTTTCAGAGATAATTGTTATAAAATCTCTCACTAATGGTACATTAGTGGAATCATGTAAGAATTTTGTGCTAATATAATGCATATTTATTGGATTCCTTGCTTGACCTATAACAAATCTCAATCAAAACATTTTGTACTGACTGTAGTTTCTTAATATTATGTTTGTTTGTCATACACCAAATAGGGGAAGCATACATCATTGCGGATCTAATTATTGCCATATAAATTCTTTTTTTATTTTCAATATTAATAGAACTGTTATAATTTAGCAATGCGTATAATATGTATATTAATTTTTTTAATTTAATTATTTTATTACTAATGTGTTCATTGAAATTAAGTTTCCTGTCTAAGATGACACCCAAATATTTAACAGAACTACTCCACGGTATGATATTATTATTAAGATGCAAGGTTATATTGGGTGTAGGATTAATTCTTCTTTTGGTAAAGAATATAGATTCTGTTGTGTCAATATTTATTTTTATTTTCCATTCATTTGTGTATTTTATAATTTGGTTCAAATGACTTTGTAATTTCTTAATGATTGCTTTATCTGATTTGCCCGGAATGAAAATTACAGTATCATCCGCATACATTAATAATTGCGTGGAAAATAAAATCGGTCCTAAAATACTACCTTGAGGCACACCTGCTGTAATGGCTCTATATGTAGATTTACAATTGTATATACTAACATAAAATTTTCTATTAATTAAATAATTCCTAATTAGACAAACCAAATATTTGGGAAAATTTAGAGCATTAATTTTATAAATTAGTCCATCAAACTAAACTGTATCAAATGCCTTTTCTATATCTAGAAGAACTAAGGCACTATTTCTTCTTCTGTTAAAATTAAGGATGGTTTGTTCTGTTAGAATGGATAAAGGATGGAAGGTGGACTAATTTTTTCTGAATCCGAACTGATTATTTGGTATCACATTATTATTTGTTAAAAATTCAACGATTCTATTACATATAACTTTTTCAAGTATTTTACTCAAATGGCTTAATAAACCGATAGGCCTGTAACTAGTGGGGAGATCGCTGTCTTTATTCGATTTTTTAATAGGTATAGTTTTAGAAATTTTCCAAATGGGTGGAAAATAACCATGTTTTAAAATCCTGTTAATGATTTTAGTAATTAGAATAATAGGTTTTCTGCTGAGATTTTTTAATATAATATTCGATAGTCCATCTGGACCTGGGGTGCTTCTCGATTTTCTACTGTTTATAATAGTTTTTATTTCTTTAGGAGTAGTGAATTTAATATTTGAGATTATAATATGTTGTCAAATATCTCCCTTCCGCTTTTTGTATTATAAACCAAGAGCAAAAAAGCGGAAGGGAGATATTTGACAACCTAATATTACTGGAAGTTGGGAATATCGAATTGATTGTTCTATGGACGTGATTACTAAAGTTAGCATTCCCTAAATTATCATTTTGCTTGCGTGTTTTTTCAAAAATATCAGCTAATAAATTAGCTTTTTCTTTATTAACAGATACGTATAAAGAATTTAATTTTAGATTAGGGATATTTTCACGTTTTTTTGTGAATTTTTTAGCATAAAACCATATAATAGGTTGTCAAATATCTCCTTTCCGCTTTTTTGTATTATAAACCAAGAGCAAAAAAGCGGAAGGGAGATATTTGACCACCTAATATTATCGCACTAATAGCAGTATTACTAATTAGTATTACTAATAGTAAATCTCAACTTACCCTCGATCTTTTACCTCTTACCAAGGTGGAGCGCAAGTTGGCAGAAAAAGAGCGACAACGTCTCTTCGAGAAGCAGCGCAAGGAGCAGAGATCTCGTGCCAGGGCCGAATTGCGCCAGGAAAAAATGCGATCTGAAGCAGCCAGGCACGAATTGACTGCCAAATCAGCAGTCACGGAAGAGCAGACGCCCGACAAGGAGGAAATGGAGCCCAAGGACCTCGAGGAAGAGGAGGATCAACGGGATTCTGATGAGAGCGAAGTTAAAGTCGTTTCTAGCTCAACACAAAGGTAAAGGACAAAGATTTAAATGATTTTGATGCCATTTTATAGGTATTTTTGAGAAAATCCGATATACCAAATTTCAAATCCGTAGCTCATCATTTGGCCGAGATATCAGTGCAAACATGCAAAAGTGGCCACTTTTTTCAAACTCACTTTTTGTCAGAAATATGAGAGATATCGAAAAAATGTTAACGTCATTCTATTTATACTGATCTTGTCTTTGTTTTTGTTTTTTATACAAATATTTTTGTGGTACTAATTTTTAAATTGTAATATCTTCAAAACTGTGGGTCGTATAAAAAAATCTTGTACTACGTTTTATTAAGTGTCTATTAGGCTACAAATTTGCTGAATAAAGTTTATGGATAAGTCTATTAGTTTGCAAAATAATTTTATAATTCTGGCTAAAAACTTCAGTTTTGATTTTAATAATTTTGGTACTAGTGGTTTTGGATTTGAATATCTTTAAAACTATTAGCCGTATAGAAAAATCTAGTAGTACATTTTATTCAGTATTTATTAAGCTATTGTTGTTCCAAATACAGTTTATTAAAAAATCTATTAGTTTGCAAAATAATGTTAACATTCATGAATAATAATTTTAGCTTCTATACTGACTATGAAAAGCGTTTAAAGTTTTCGAATAAAATATTTCTCAAAATATTGATTGTATTGGAAAAATTTGTACAATTAATTAAGTATTTATTAAGTATTTATTAAGCTATAAATTTGCAGAATAAAGTTTATGGATAAATCTATTAATTCACAAATTATTAAAAAAAATCGAGATAATCACCTTAGTTTCCATATTGCTTGTTTATATTTATTTCGATTAAGAAATGCGTTTGTACTTTTTGGACCATAATATCTCCAAAGCTATTAGTCGTACAGAAACATCTTGTACTACGTTTTATTAAGTGTTTATCAGGCTACAAATTTGCCAAATAAAGTTTATGGATAAATCTATTAATTTACGAAGAGTATGGGCGTGTTTCCATACAGAATTGGCCCCACCCTGGTATTTGAATAATTTTGATGCCATTTTATAGGCATTTTCGAGAAAATTCGAAATACCAAGTTTCAAATCCGTAGCTCATCATTTGGCCGAGATATCAGTAAAAACATGTGAAAGTGGCCCCTTTTTTCAAACTCACTTTTTGTCGGAAATATGAGAGACATCGAAAAACTGTTAACGTCATTCTATTTGTACTGATCTTGTCTATGCTGTTCATAACAATGTGAAAAAATTATTTGTTAGTGCGTGAAAAGGTGAAAATGATTTTTAATTTTCCATTTTCTACCAGTGCGGCTCTTTGGACTATTTCTATATAAGCATCATTCGAAAGCCTGTACATTTTTCTTCTATTATTCAAAAATTCATTTAAATCTAAGTGGAACTTTGGGTGAAAAGTTGGAAAAACTTAAGCTAGTACACGCGCTGCCGGTACAAGAACACCCATATAAAGTCGCTTTGCAAGAGCGACGAGCAAGCATAAGGCTTGTCGTTTTCGCGCGTCTCGTCAAATCCTGTATATAAGTATGGAAATATTTATTAAAAACCAAAATTTATTTATATCTTGTATATAGGTATATTCATTAGTCATAATAAAAAATCCGACGCGCCGAATAAAACAATAATTATTATTATTGATTATTTTCATTCGCCGTATAAGCTTGTGACTAATATATTTCAATTTATGAAAAACTTAAGATTTCAATATTTGGGTTGGCATTGGATGTTCCTTAATTTACCAATGTTTTGTTTTCTTAGGCCGTTGGTAGCAGCTCAGCACAACAGTGGCGTCGTTGACGACGCAGCAGTACAAAGGGCTGTCGAGCAAGTTGCCTTGCAAAGGCAAACAGAAGCAAGGGCTTCACATGCAATGACGCACGATTTGGGACATGGAGAACCGGTAACATAATTGCTAGGGTTTGTCGGTTTTCAAAAACCGGTTTTTTTGCGAAAATTATGGAATTCGAAAACCGGTTTTTAGTGAAAAAAGTCGGTTTTCACTGTATATGTGGAAAATGACAAGTATAGACAAATATAAAAGATAGATGAAAGCGTTTCGATTCTTGAAATCATATCGGTTCAATAGCATTTGATATCTTATCAGTCCGCAATGGTTCCCAGAAAGGTTTTGTTCATATTAATTTAGATTTTTATACCAGTGTATATATTAATTTAAATCAGTGTGACGTCTTCTTGAAGAAGTAACTTCCTCTACTCAATTTTAAAAAAAAGAGTTTTAAACCCTAGAAGCCACAAATTAAAGAACAAAATACTTAAAATTATTATATCAGGCTTTAAAAATAATTAAACATAATTTGGTCGCAAGTAGGGAATGCAATACCGATGGAAAATTTCAATACCGATATTTCGGTAATTTTTCATTTTAAAAGCGGAATACCGGTAAATTACCGGTATTTTTATTATCTTAAACAAACGTAAACAAAATTGAAAGTTGCTAGTACAAATTAAAAAAAAATGTATATACAACTACAACTTTATTGAACCAAACATTAAATTAAAACAATAATAATATTTTTTTAAATAATAATTCAACAAAATGATATCCAATTTAATTAATTCATTATCACTATCGAGTATATTGAGTACTTTTCACCAAAGACAAACTTATGAGTAAGAAAGACCAAAAACTCATAAAAGATCATATTGCATTATTATAATAAACTGTATTGTCTGTATCCGATGTGCTAAATTAGCATAATCTCCAATTTTTTGAAAAAATAATTTTTCTACACTAATTTAAGATCGGATATTTTGTCGAGATAAATAATAAGTTACTATGATTGTTGAGTATTGTTATTTAACAATAGGATGCTTTTATAATATTTTCAATCTTTGAAACGTTTCCGAAAATAATATTTTATAATTGTAATTAGAAGCAAAAATATTTAGTAATTATCATAACTATTATGTATAAAGATTAGAAAAAATAAAGATTACGCAGGGGTAATCTGTATGATATAAAATATTTTAGTGCAAATATCACTTAAAAAAACGTTACATTTTTACACAAACAAACATCATTATCTATCAGTCCGATTCTATTTATTGTAACACGATATGAAGCCCTTTGGAAAGCAATAAATATTCAGTTCAATGACGAGTTGAGATAATATTTGATATTTGTTTATCCTATAGAATCACTTGAAGATATAGCTGTTTATGCGATTATGGAATTTAAAGATACATTTGTTCCGAGAAATTTAAACTTTAGGGTATTATGTATCAAATAGCGCTTATGTAAAAATACCGAAAATACCGGTATTTTTGGAATAAATAGCGGTAAAAATACCGCCGAAAGATCGGGCGGTTTACCGGTATATCGGTATTGCATTTCCTAGTCGCAAGTATAAGAGTATATTCTATTTCTCAGTTTTTTTAAATCATATTTTTTTAAATAAAAAAACAATTAGAATGTTTAAAATTAATTGATTAAAATTGCTCGGAACAGACAATACGCGAGTTTAGCTTAATTGTTTTTAAAACTAAAATTGATATTAACAAGTATGTATCAACATGTATCTAATATTAATTTAAGGAATGTTTTTTATTTAAAAATGTATTATTTTAATTTATTCGCAAACTTTCCTTTCACTATCATAAAAATATTTTCATTCTTATATGTGAAAATGATGCATGAATAACGAATAATTATTTTCAAAGTTATTTAATCTAGATAAACTATTATTTTTTAGTTCTAATTAAAATTAAAATAATTTTGTTTACTATCTATAAAGTTGAACAATAAATAAATTCAGTCAAATACTGCTCTAAATTACACTAAATTTGCGGATAAATTACAGAATATTCGAGCAAAAATTAATTTTCTATATAAAATTCGAAAACCGGTTGAAACCGGGTTTTTGGTGAAATTAAAATTCGAAAACCGGTTTTCTGAAATGTCGGTTTTTGTATAAACCCTTATAATTTCACCAGAAACCTCGTTGACCTTCTATTTTTCCTCCAGGGTTACTCTCTCCGCACCCACGACTTGTTCACCCCTTCAGGGCGTCTCGGCGAAGGGCGCAGTGTGTACTTTACGCTGGCTTTTGCAGGAGTAGCCCTTGCTGCAGCAGTCGTCGTCGGAGTTGCAGTCGCCAAAAGGAGAGCTGCAAGGTCGCCAGGAGCACAAGGATTTGTTGAGGTGATAAAGGAAAGGAGTAAAATTTTCTAATCTAATTTCCCGTAGGGTAGTTATAGTATATTTCTCGACGTTTTGAAGGTTTCTGAACATTTTTAAGGCATACCTCAGAAACTAAATGGATGTGTGTGTGTGCGTGTGTGTGAGTGTGTTTTGTGTATCCACGTTTTCGGGCGCACAGATTACCCGATTTGAATGATTCATTTACCATTCCTATTGATAGGGAGATGTGCTGATCAGTTTTTGGCAAAGGCAGGTCCAGCCGTTACGGAGATACGGAGCAAAGAGTGCAGAAAATACAAATCGGGTTTTTGACAGAACGGAGTATCGGATTTGAATGATCTAAAAAACATTCAATTTGTAATGATTGGGAGAAGAGGTGATTAGTTTTTGGCAAAGGCAGGTCCCGCCATTTCGAAGATACAGAGCTAAATGTGCAAAAAATGCAGTTTTTGAGTGAACTAAGCGTCCGATTTGAATGATCTAAAAAACTTTTTTCTTGTATTGACAAAACAATTGCTTTTAAGGATAAACTTGTGGGGCGCATGGCATCGTGCTTTAAGGCAAATTGCTGGAACTTCCCGTACCAAAAATTATTTTTTTTAAAATAATTAACATTTTTGAAAAAAAAATTACTCTGAAAAAATTAGATTTTTGAGAAACTATAAATTTTTGACAAAAATTTACTTTTTTTTAAAAAAAAAAGGCTTTGAAAAAAATTTATTGTGAAATATTTTGGAAATTCTGAACTTTTTTTCAAAGCAATCGTACTGCTTTAACTGCATAGAGACGAAATATCGAAGCGCGTAAGCGCCGCGTCGCCGTCTAATGCGTAAACATTGGTACGGAACCCATAGGAATGCAAACAAAATTTATACTTGTTGTTAAAATCTGTATAAAATATCTGATAATTTGATGTGCATATGTCTAATGATAATTTTTGACCGCCAAATGACATTTTTTTCTACTTTTTTCACTAGATCTTCGAAACCTCTAGACCTGCCTTTGTGAAAATTTGATCAGTTGTTCATCTTGTTAATACAAGTAAAATGTTTTTTGAATTATTCAAATCGGACGCTCCGTTCTTTTAAAAACTGCGTTACCGTTTTTGGCACTTTTTGCCCCGTATCTTTGGAACGGCTAGACCTGCCTTCGCCAAAAACTAATCAGCACGTCTCCTTATCAATACGAATCGAATGTTTTTTGAATTATTCAAATCGCTTTATCCGTGTTCCCGAAATCGTCGACGAAAATTTGTATCCGCACACTCACACACACACACATACATCAATTTTTGCTAAAGTATGCCAAAATATTCAGAAACCTCTGAAACGTAAAGATATATAAAAAATTTCATTTTCGATTTTGTTGCGATTACTATAACTTGACCTACGGGAAGTTAAAAATTATTACATATTTTTTTATTTTCCATGAAATATTTTTGTAATTTTGGAGTAAAAATTAAAAACATTACCCAGGCCAAGCACAGTCTAAGCGTCACTCTGGTGCAAATGTTCACCCAAGTGCGTTTAGACTGTTTATGTACTGCAGCACTTTTCCAATGTTGTGAAAAACTATTGAAAAATGTGAAAATGCCGCTAAGCTAAGCACAGTATAAGTGAAAATGTCGCACAGAATTATTTGCAAATGCGTTTAGACTGTGACTGTACGGGAGCACTTTTTCAATTTTGTGAGAAAACTATTGAAAAATGTGAAAATGCCGCCAATCTAGGCACAGTATAAGTGAAAATTTCGCACAGAGTTATTTGCAAATGCGTTTAGACTGTGACTGTACGGGAGCACTTTTTCAATTTCTAGAGGCAACTATTTTTTTTTGAAATTGAATTCGAAATGAAATGACGGTAGTTAATGTTCTGGAGATAAATTGATTGATTTATGATTTACATTTGATTTGCTATATAGATATAACAAGATAACAAAAATAATGAAAGTTACAGTATTTGTTGCCTTAATGCCATACACCACTAGTTTATTTGGTATTTAATTCATTTATTTATTACCCAATTGTTTAATTATTATTACACAGAAATGTTTTTTTTGTAGTGCTAATAGTTTGGGTGGACACAAGTTGAATAGCTGCATTTATTTATTGTATCTCATTTAAATTATTAAGTATAACTTTTATAGTTAATGATAATTTAATTAATTTTTACTCAGTCAGTGATTCATTATTTCGTTAGCCATTTGTACTATTAATAGTAAAAAAAATTAGATAGAGACAATTATCACGATGCAAAGTTAACACTTTAGACAGATAGTACAATTTTGTATTATATCTCATGTAACTTTAAAACCATTCGTCTGATATAAATGCAATATTCAGAAAATTTGTACAAAATTTAACAATTTATAATACTGTCTTATATAACAAAATTCTTGAGCAACTCGGTATACTTTACAACTATTTTTTTTAAATTTTAAAATCGTACTTGAATATACGTGGTCTGTTCAAAAAGTACCCGGAATTTTCGTTTTTTCAAAAAAATATTTATTTATTCGTCTACATTAATGTGGTCCCCTTCAAAGTAGTCCCCCCCAGATATAATACACTTATGCCAGCGTTTTTTCCAATTTTCGAAACACCCTTGATATTCACTTTTTGATATGTCCTTGAGCACTCTCAGCGATTTTCTTCAATCGAGGAAAACCGCCGTCCTTTCATGGGTCTCTTCAACTTTGGGAATAGGAAAAAGTCACACGGAGCCATATCTGGTGAATTTTTGCACTTTGCAACACTTTATTTCATTTTTTACGCAAAATTTAATACAAATTCTTTGACTTTTCAATTCTTCCATTGTAAAAATCGCCGAGCTCAGAAAAACACGTCGAACCTTAGCGACTACCACAGACAAAGTAAACAGTGAATATAGCTGAAAATTTCATCATACTTTAGGGGCATGTATACCAACACAATAAAAAAAAATTTTGACAATCAGACACTCCAGACCCGCGAAATTTAATTATTAGTAATTCCGGGTACTTTTTGAACAGACCACGTAGACAATTGATTTCACAGTATAAAAGGAGAATTTATTTATTATGCCTTCTGTAACTTGTAAACTGTTTGTAATAATATATTTGAAAACGTTTGAAGTTTCTCGAATATTTCGTTATGGTACGGGAAGTTCCAGCAATTTGCCTTAAGGCACGATGGTCTAATGTATCTATTTTTTTAGGTTGATCAGGGGTGCGGAACAGTTCCGGTTCCGGTGACACCGGAGGAAAGACATGTTGCCAACATGCAAGTGAACGGATACGAAAATCCAACGTATAAGTATTTCGAAGTGAAAGAGTAATCTTTTATTTAAAACTATTAAAAATTCTCAATTTTAATTTAACATTTAAATTCCAAGAGAGATGATAGTCGCACACTATTTAATTGACATCTTGATTATTAAATGATTACTAGTGTGGGATTATTTGTGATAAGCCGGGGGTAAAATTGATAGAGATGTCGCATGATGCCAGGTGGAAAATTATGTGGGGGAGTTATGCTTTTTTATAGATTGAATGTGATTTTAGTATTGGAGACGTTTTTATGGATTTTGCTCCTGGTAAAGAAAAGGCACGGGATGCTGTAATTGTTGAAATAGACGGAACAAATATAATATTAGGTTGTCAAATATCTCCCTTCCGCCTCTCCCTAAGAGCAAAAAAGCGGAAGGGAGATATTTGACAACCTAATAATACATTTGTAACTTGTTTTGCGTCGTTAGTTTTTTAAATTATTTTTGTACCTTTTTTTGTTGAAGACAACAATCACCATGATTTGATCAGAACGTAGTAATTTTACTTTTGTTTTTTATAAATTAATTGTATGATTTATTTTATTTTCATATATTTTTAATTTTATATATAATGCTCAAATAAAATATACGAACTTGATATAAATTAAACAAAGCCGATATATTTGTTTACAACAAAATTTGATACCTTTTTTATATTAAAAATATTTTGATGTTGCGTTTTGTCTTACTAGCTCTCACACTAATCGTGCGTAGAGGTAGTGGTGTTTGGTGCATTTAAATACAATTAATATAATAAATATTATATCTCATATAACTTTTAAACAGTACGTCTGATTTAAATGCAATATTCTGCAAATTTATACAAAATTTAATGGTTTATAATATTGTCTAACATCATAAAGCCCTACCACGACTCGGTATATTTTAAAATAGCTTTCTAAACTAGAAATTTTGACTTGTTTGTGCATTTGTTTGTTTTATAACTTTTGAAGTATTTGCTTGATACAATTGAAATATTTGGCAAATTTGTTCAAAATTAAATTCTTCATAATATTGTCTAACATCATAAAACCCTACGTCAACTCGGTATATTTTAAAATCGCACCTGAAACTAAAAATCTGAGGTACAATTAATTATACTCGATTTTCAATTTTTTTTGAAAATGCAAAGCGATTTCTGTTACTATTACTATTATAGGGTCCGCCAAATAACTTTATTTTTTTTTACAAACTACTGAATATTTTCTAAAATTTCTTTTTCTATTAACAATCCTTTCAGTTAATAATGAAATTAATTCAGTTAATAATTTAATTCAAAAATGAAGAAGAAAAAGCCTCGGCTGACCGTTAAAAAAAAAAAGAAAAATGTTAGATGGCATATCCTATATTATTATTTTCGACAATTACAGCAAATCTGTATTAATAAATGGTGGTATAGATACTTAAAAAAAAGAAAGTGAATGATTGACACGATTTTTGTAGATTTTATTCACAAAGACACATTTTAGAGCGAAATTACTCAAAACAAAAAGTGCTACTACGAAAACATTATTGTTTTTTTTATTTTAATTTAATTTAAAAACGAATAAATATTTAAAAAAAAATTGCTTGTGGAACGAAAATTTGTGGTGATTTTTATAATGAGGGAGCTGGAAGGGGTTTGATGTACACGATGATAATGGAAAAATATTAAATTCTTTTATTTTTTGTGGAAAATTTCAAAATTGTTGAAACTAAATATTATGTAACTTTCAAACAATTCGTTCAATATAAATGATATATTCGGCAAATTCGTACAAAATTAAATTGTTCATAATTTTGTCTAATATTGTAATGCCCTACAGCAACTCGGTATACTTTTAAATCAGGATTAAAAATCGATAAATAATAATTCAAGTTAATTCAGGACATTTTTTGCTCATGCATTTATCTAACAACTTTTAAACCATTTGATTAATATGAATGATGTATTTGGCAAATTTATACAAAATTAAATAATCTACAATATTGTCTAACAACAAAAGTCCCTACAACACCTCGGTATACTTTAAAATCAGGATTAAAAATCGATAATTATTAATTCAAGTTAATTCAAGACATTTTTTACTCATGCATTTATCTAACAACTTTTAAACCATTTGATTAATATGAATGATGTATTTGGCAAATTTATACAAAATTAAATAATCTACAATATTGTCTAACATCATAAAACCCTACAACAACTCGGTATACTTTAAAATCAGGATTGAGGATCAATAATTAAGTAATTCAAGATCGCATTAAAGTGCTTTGGTTTAGTATATTTGCCATAACTTTTAAACCATTCGATTAATATTGATGGTGCGTATGAATAATTTGTTCAAAATTAAAATATCTACAACATTCTCTAACATCATAATATCCTTTAACAACTCGGTATACTTTAAAATTAGAGTGCAAATCAAATCAATCATATGTCATCAAATCATTTATATTGTATTTTTATTTATAAACATGTATTGAGTCACCTTGAGGGTCATTTTAGAGTGCACCGGGTTGCTCTAGGGCTTCAAGTTGTTAGAAAAATTTGTACAGTATTTATTTCTAAACACTTTTGCCGAATACACCATTTAAATTCATCAAACGGTTTAGGAGTTATCGATTTTTTTGTGTTCATATATATTCTATAAATCGTGTGAATCGATTCCCCGCCGCCCCTGGACAAATTTGATTTAATCCAGTAGCGCTTTTAGTGTTTTCTCGAGCGATGAAAATTTTAGTGATGAGAATCTTGATGCCCTCCAATTGTTTTATTTAAAACTATTTTTTCTATTTTAAAAAAACTGAAAATTTGTTTCTCTATTAAGGCACGCTTGATTTTTTTATATCGATATAAAATTATAATATATATATAGTAAGTTTTTATTAGACGAGTAGCTGGTGTATCGTTTACTATTGATGATTGATTTTTATGTATTTAGATAATTACTATAAATATATATTAAATATAATATATAATACAGAAATGAAAAGAAATAATGCTGCAGCTATATTTGATAACGTGTTATTTTTTTAGGAATATTTTCATCCCGTTTTTAGTTTTAGTTTTAGTCGCAGAGTTGATGGTGGATGAGTAAATATAGGTTTTTCTCTCGTTTCGTGTAAAATCGTTTTTAATCGTTAGGATATTTTATGGACGTGGGAGGAGGTTCTGGAAATGATGGAAAACCCTAAATTTTCACCCAAAAGTGTGAGTCAATTTTTTTTATCATGAAGTAGATCAATTTAGATCTAAAGTAGATCATCTATGATCTATTTTGATCTGTTTATAATATATTTTGATCTGTCTATATATTTAATGGATTATTTTAATCTTTGAAGATCTATTTTGATCATCTTGATCTATTTAAATCTTTGATGATCTATGTTGATCTATTTAACATCTGTTTTCAAAAAATAGATTTATTGAAATCAATTATGATCTGCTTAGATCCTTGATGATCTATTCATAATCTACTTTGATCTATATAGATCTTTGGTGATCTATTTTAGTCTATTTAAGATCTGTGTTGAGATCGTTGACGATCTATTTATAATCTCAAAAAATAGAGATCTATTACAGATTCTTAATGATCTATTAAAATAATCAAGCTAGAATCTATCTAACTTTAAATAACGAAGAAAATCAGTTCTATCAAGATCTATTTTGATCTATTTAACATCTGTGTTGAGATCTTTGACGATCTATTCATTCAAAAAATAGATGTACCGAGATCTATTATGATCTGCTTAGATCCTTTTAATCTTTGAAGATCTATTTTGATCACTTTGATCTGTTTAGATCTTTGGTGATCTATTTTAATCTATTTAAGATCTTTGTTGAGATTGTTGACAATCTATTTATAATCTCAAAAAATAGATTCATCGAGATCTATTATAGATCCTTAATGATCTATTGAAATAATCAAGCTAGAATTTATCTAACTTTAAATAACGAAGATCAGTTTTATCAAGATCTATTTTGATCTGTTTAGATCTTTGGTGATCTATTTTGATCTATTTAATATCTGTGTTGAGATCGTTGACGATCTATTTATAATCTCAAAAAGTAGATTTATCGAGATCTATTATGATCTGCTTAGATCCTTGATGATCTATTAAAATAATCAAGTTAAAATCTATCTAAACTTTAAATAACGAAGAAGATCTGTTTTATCAAGATCTATTTTAATCTGCCTAGGTCTTTGATGGATTATTTTAATCCTCAAAGATCTATTTTGATCACTTTGATCTGTTTAGATCTTTGGTGATCTATTTTGATCTATTTAACATCTGTGTTGAGATCGTTGACGATCTATTTATAATCTCAAAAAAAAAAAAACAGATTTATCGAGATCTATTATGATCTGCTTAGATCATTTTAATCTTTATAAATCTTTTAATGGATTATTTTAATTTTTGAAGATCTATTTTGATCACTTTGATCAAAAATTTGAAATCTTTGTTGATCTATTTTACATCTGTGTTGAGATCGTTGACGATCTATTTATAATCTCAAAAAATAGATTTATCGAGATCTATTATGATCTTCTTAGATCCTTTCAATCTGTCTAGATCTTTAATGGATTATTTAAATCTTTAAAGATCTATTTTGATCACTTTGGTCTGTTTAGATCTTCGGTGATCTATTTTGATCTATTTAACATCTATTTTGAGATCGTTGACGATCTATTTATAGTCTCAAAAAATATATTTATCGAGATCTATTATGACCTGCTTAAATCCTTGATGATCTATTAAAATAATCAAGCTAAAATTCATCTAACTTTAAATAACGAAGAAGATCAGTTTTATCAAGATCTACTTTGATCTGCTTAGATCTTTGATGATCTATTCATAAAGTACTTTGTATAGATCTTTGATGATCTATTTTGATCTGTTTAGATCACGAAGAAGATCAATTTGTCTTAATCGAGATCTATTTTGACCCTAGATGATCTATAACAAAGAAAATCAGTTCTATCAAGATCTATTTTGATCTTCTCAGATACCTAATGATCTATTCATAATCTACTTTGATCTGTATAGATTTTTGATGATCTATTATGATCTGCTTAGATTTTGATGATCTATTAAAATAATCAAGCTAAAATATATCTAACTTTAAATAACGAAGAAGATCAGTTTTATCAAGATCTATTTTGATCTGCTTAGATCTTACATGATTTATTCATAATCTACTTTGATCTTTATAGATCTCTGATGATCTATTTATAATCTACTTTCATCTGTATAGATATTTGATGATCTATTTTGATCTGTTTAGATCGCGAAGAAGATCAATTTATCTTAATCGAGATCTATTGTGACCCTCGATGATCTATTTATAATCTACTTCGAGATCTACTATAGATCTTTGATGATCTATTTTGTTGTAAACAGATGTTTAAAATCAATTTAGATCCTTGACGATATTTTTAGAATTAATTAAAAAAAGATCAGCCAAGATTATATCAGATTTATTATACGAGATCTATAAAGATCTTGTGTGAGATCTTCGATGCTTTATAACAAAGCATTTTTTTTAGATTTTTTGATATAACTTTTTTTGGGATTGAGATAGAAAGTTTTGGTTTTCGACAAGTTGAATCTAGACAAAATTTCGAAAAAATTGGCGTATCAAAAAAAATTGCGTGGAATTACAGTCAAGTGCAAATTACAATAATAAAATGAAAATTTATTTTATCATACGTGCATTTTTTTAGTTTCGTAATTTTAATAATTTTTGGAATTGAGATATACAGTTTTTGTTTTCGGGAAAATTTATCTAGTACAGGGCCGGACTAATTTTACTCAAACTTTCTCTAATTTCCACTCCTCCCATGTAGTGATACACATAAATACATACATTATTATAATAACTTCGAGTTCAAATCAATCCAGTATTAATTTGTAGCGAATTAAATATCATTAATTAAATTAAATCGACAATTCATTCATTAATTAATTAGCACGCTTCTGCTGATATTAATTAATTAATAATTAATTTAAGAAAATTTTGAAGAATTCATCATTGAAAAATATCATGTATGTAATTATAATAATAATAATAATAATAATGGAATTATTCATATTTTATTTATTTGTCATATGGAATCAAGCTACACGATATTTGTAAAAGAAAATTAAAAAAAAGCTTTTATTTTATTGGTTGACACACGTTTCGGTTGGACTTTTTTGGCATCTTCAGTGTTTCAGTTTTTTGTAATTTTTTGATTTTGATTTTTATTTTTATTTTCACACGTTTTGATTGAACATTTTTACCATCTTCAGTGCACCAAATTTGTTCTTTTTTTTGTAACTAATAAAGAAATTACATTAACTATTTACATTTAGAATTGATTTACATCTATTTTTTATCATTTATTATTTTTGTCAATTTTCTTTTAACCTATGAATTTTATTTTCCAAAATTTATTTTTTATAAAAAAAACAGCGAACACTTATCTAAATAACAGAATAAATATACTTTTGTATTTCTTGACACTTTTTCGAGTTAAAAATGCAAACTTAAATAAAAATTTCGAATTTGAATTGGCTGCAACGAATTTTTTTAATTTTTTTTTTTTTTTTTTTTGAAGGGCATTCTTAACTTTGGGTAATTTTTACCTTGACCATTTATTTTCCAAAATTTATAACTCCGGTTCTGTTTAAATTACAGATTATATTTTTGGTTTATTCAAAAGCTAAAACAATATAGTTTCATACAAAAATAATTGCAATAGTGATTATTTAACAAATTCTTATTGTTATTAACAACTGAAAATAAACAAAATTAGTAGTACTCGCTAATGCTTTACTCTCAAGAATTTTTTTTTTAATAATAACAATTAAAATTTGGTAATAAAATTTATTTTTGCATGAAAATATATAGTTTTAGCCTCAAAATGACACAAAATGTAAATCTTTAGCTTGAACAGAGCTGGAGTAATGAATTTTTGAAAAGAGGGCTTTCTTAACTTTGGGTAATTTTTACCTTGACTATTTATTTTCCAAAATTTATAACTCCGGTTCTGTTTAAATTATAGACTTTATTTTTGGTTTATTTAAAAGCTAAAACAATATAGTTTTAAACAAAAATAATTTTAATAGCGATTGTTTAACAAATTCTTATTGTTATTAAGAACTGAAAATAAGGTACTTGCATCGACAACATATTAATAGTACCTTTCAACAATTTTTTTTTATTAACAACGATTAAAATTTGGTAATAAAATTTATTTTTGTATGAAAATATATAGCTTTAGCTTCGAAATGACACAAATTTCAAAGCTCTAGCTTGAACAGAGCCGGAGTAATGAATTTTTGAAAATCAGTTTGCAAAGTAAATAATAGTTTACAAGAAAGTTCTCTCATTAAATAGATTTTTTTTATCAATTAAATAGTCCTAAATACGTTTCGAATTTCATTTGAGTCATCTTTATTACACTGGTGATGGATCAAATTGGGATTCGAAACGTACGTGAGTCTTAATAAACAAGTTTTATTAGCCAATTCAAAATTTCGAAAAAGTTTGCATAATTTCACACATTACCATTAAGATTTAATCACCTATAAATATATAAATAATAATTATAATCGTAAATTAATATAATTAAAAAAAAACTATCGCATAAGTGAAAAAAATTTAAAATATCGAAGCTTGATACTTGAATGTACAGTTTAATTGCAATAATAATATTTTCTTCAAAAATCTCTGACAAATGACATATATATATATATAAAAAAAAGAAACGTTTGTTTTTTAGGTTCCATATAGTTAATAATGATAATTATTGATAATAACGAAAAAATCTTATAAATAGTTAGTGTCATGTGTGTAATTGATAATAAATAATTAAAAAAAATAAAATAAAATTACACTTAGATGTGCAGGAAAGAAAAAAGCTGTAGTTTTAAAAAAACCGCCCGGTGGAGTTGTCTCCACCTGAAAAAGTTCATTTCGCAAACAGATATGTTTTATATAGGTAAATGTTTTGGTGGCTAATTAATAAAATAAAAAAAAATTAATAATTAATTAATTAATTATTAATTGGTACATGTACGAAGACGACGAAATGAACATAAATATATAACCCTTTCTACGTAAGATTTGATTGATTTGTTTGATTAATTAATATTATGAATATTAATAATATAAATAATGAATAAAAAAAACGCCTGATGTTAATTATCATATCTGTACATCTCATTTCTGTGGCCATTGTAATGTTATTTACCAATAAAACTTTATTCAAAAATTATAAGACATATTTATTTAACTTTATATGACGATGATAATTTTTTTGGAAAGGTAGGTCTACGCGTTTTGGAGATACGGATCAAAAGTGCTTTGATACTTTGATTTGTTTGGCTCATTCTATATCTAATTATATATATATATATATATATATATATATATATATATATTTTATATATACGTGTATATCGTGTTAGTTACAACACTTATAACATACGAACGGCTGAACCGATTTAGCTGAAAATTGGCAGGGAGGTAGTTTAGAACCAGGAGAAGGACATATGATATGAATTTTATAGGATATATTTTATTTTTTCATTCAAATTCAAAATTAATTAATTATAAACCAATATTTAGTTTATTAAATCTATGGTTCATATTTTATCCATGGCATTTACTTTCAATTAACTCTCAACCGGTGTTTTGGTTTTGATACAAATATATTAATATAAATTTTTTAAATTAATTAATTTTTTAATTAGCAAGCGATGCCACATGGACGATGGAGAAATTTATTTCTTGAACATGGGAATGTAATTATTTATATACTTAGGTATTTATGTATATTTGTTTATACTTATTAAATAGAGTATTTGACGTGTTTTTAATCAGCAATAAGTATAATCATTAACAAATTAATAAAAAAATCATTTTGCAATATAGTTTCTTAACATAACTTCTAAATTTGTAATAAAAATGTAAATAGTTATATATTAATTGTTGTTAATTTATATTTTGTTAAAGCGGAACAAAGTTCGCCGGGTCAGCTAGTATATAAATAATAATTAATTATTAATTATTTAAATAAAATAAATATTATTATGCCAATGTCCGTTCCCAGTTTAACTATTCAATGACACAATTCCGCATTTGTATAATCAATGATTATACAAATGGCAAAATGGCGTGCAAAAAACCGCGAACAATTTAAAAGAAAAATAAAGAAATACTATAAGGAAATTGAAGACAAAAAAGACTAAAGAGTTATATATAACGATATTTTAATTCTAATAGATATTATATTAATGAAATAGTCAAAAAAAATGAAACAATACACATGTCGCTTGGTCTGCAGGCATATTATATTATTGAAATAGTCAAAAAAATGAAACAATACACATGTAAATACATATAAATAATAATGGAGTATTAAATGGTAATATAAATATAGTAAAATACGTGAAATAATAAATAATTACCTACAAAAATTAAGCGACTGTCACAACTGTTAAACGAGGTGTCAGAAATTAATATCGAACGAAAGATTTGCAACAAGATTTAATTAAATAACTATAATATATAAATAATAATCAATTATTAAGTTATATTTAAAATGGAATAAACATGCAAATAAAAATAATGTATAAATAAAATAATATCAAATGTTACAACTGTCAAAGTGTCAGTTAATAAATGTCAAACGAATGGTCTGCAATCAGATTTAATTTAATAAATATATAAATAATATAATATAATATATAAATATATAATATATAAATATAAATAATGATGAATTATTAAATGATAATATAAATATAGTAAAATACGTGAAATAATAAATAATTACCTACAAAAATGAAATAAATATTTAAATACACATTGTCAGCAACTGTCACAACTGTCAAACAAGTTATCAGAAATTAATATCGAACGAAAGATCTGTAACAAGATTTAATTAAATAACTATATAAATAATAATGAATTATATTATATTAAGTTATATTTTAAATAGAATAAACATTCAAATAAAGATAATGTGTGAAAGAATATATAAATAAAATTATGTCAAATGTCACAACTGTCAAACAGAGTGTCAGTTGATAAATGTCAAACAAATGGTCTGCAATCAGATTTAATTATAGATAAAAGAAGAGTATTTAATATAATAAATATATAAATAATAATGAATTATTAAATGATAATATAAATATAGTAAAATACGCATAACAATAAATAATTATCTAAAATAATTAAATAAACATTGTCAAGAGCTGTCACAACTGTCAAACGAGGTGTCAGTTAATAAATGTCAAACGAATAGGCTGCAGGCAGATTTAATTTAATAGATATATAAATAATAATGAATTATTAAATGATAATATAAATAAAGTAAAATACGAGAAATAATAAATAATTACCTAAAATAATGAAATAAACATGTAAATAAACATTGCCAACAACTGTCACAACTGTCAAACATGTGTCAAACGAGGTGTCATTTAATAAATGTCAAACAAAGAGTCTGCAGGCAGATTTAATTTAATGGATATAAAAAATATTGAATTAATAATAATAATGCGAATTTAATAAGTATTTAAACAAAATAAATATTTATATATTTTATTTATATAAATAAATATTTATATAAATAAAGTCGAAACTGTCAACCGAATAATGTTCATCCATCCGCCACCAAGCGCTGCAATCGCCATATTTTTCTCGCGTCCTATCCCCCATCTAACGCCTCGCTCTGTCTCTGTGGCGTGTGTGTGGTATGTGCGTCAGAACAGAATAAAAATCACAAAATTCAACAAAAAAGTGATTTAAAAGTGCAAAATTCCATTACTAAACAAACTAAAACAACCACAAAATATTTCTATTACATCCTAGTTCTATTAATGTGTCGATCAGTGCCCCCCGCATGCGGCAGAATGGACAAGATTTTTTGGTGATTACTATTTTGAATTCAAGGTAAAAAGATTCACGTAATGGAGTAAATAATAATATTTATGAGGGATTTAGTGCGCAGTTTGATTAAGTAATGGCTGTTGATAATTGTAATGGAGTTTTTGGTTTTTGTTTGGATGTCGAGTGTTTTTGTTTGGGTACGTGGGATGTTTAACCCCCAAAATGATTAAAGTTTTATTTTGCAGGTTTTTGGTTACAATTAATGTCAGGTTAGGTTGAAATGCATTTGCTTGTGTTACTTATAGTAATACAATTTAATTCTGACACAAACTTTAGGAATAAGCCCTGTACTTTTTTCTTCATAATGAAGACTTCTTCAGTCTTGTCGTTTTTACAACATTTATGTTCAAGACTAAATTATTCTTCTTACAAAGTTCTTACACAGTTTGATTAACAAAAAATTTGTTTGGTTATGTGTACACTGTGCAATATGTACTTTGATGTACATTTTTTTACATCCAGGCTGCAAAAGTATAAATATTTAAAGCCACCTGAGATTGTTATCCAAAATACATTCCACAATGCAAAATTTGTCAAATGTAAATTGCAACGTTCAAATTGGAGTCTCGTGTGCATTCGATAATGAATTAGGTGCCCCACAAAAAGGCAGATTTACATGAAATGCCTAAAAAATGCCTAAAACTTGCTGAATAAATACATAAGTGTAGAAGAACTCATTTTATCTTTAATGTGCATTTATATGATACTTATTTATCCTTTATCTGTATATATTTTATAAGAAAATCTTAATGAGTTTTATTCTAGGATGTTATCGAGTTTAAGCAAGATGTAAACAAGTATGTTTATTTGATTAAGAATATGGAAAATAAATTTTGAATGCAATCCGTCAATCCTACTACAATTCAAACATATTTGATAAGAAATAAATGCTTTAATTTAAATTAGTAGTTCTACGAAAGGACAAAGTATATATATATAATTTTCTTTTTTCAGACCGTTTCAGTGAGTCGCCAACACCAAAATGGCAGAGATAGCTCTGGCCGCCGACAACGCCTTCAGCACCCCTGCCAACATCGTCAAAGAGGGATTCCTCTACAAAAGAGGCGAACACATCAGGAACTGGAGATCGAGATACTTCATTCTGTTTGACGATGGAAACCTGGTCGGATTCAAAAACAGGCCTGTCTCGAATTGTCTGGGTGAGCCCCTTAATAAATTCACGGTCAAGGGGTGTCAGATCATGTCCCAGGACAGACCGAAGCCCTACACATTCGTGATAAGGGGCCTGCAGTGGACGCAGGTCATTGAGAGGACATTCCATGTGGAGAGCGATGTGGTGAGTAGATAAAGATAGTTGACTTGAATTCCTGAAAGAGATGTTTATAGGGCAACTTTTCGAGTCATTCTGAGTCGTTTGATACTAAAATCAGAACACGTAAGGGTTTTACAGACTTTTTGAGGGCTTTGCAAACTTTTTAGGAGCTTTATAGATTTTTTGAGGGCTTTGCAAACTTTTTAGGAGCTTTACAGATTTTTTGACGGCTTTGCACATTTTTTACGAGCCTTACCAAATTTTTTGAGAGCTGGAGCGCATTCCATAAATACTAAAGTATATTTAATTAAAACTCAATAATTGACTAATTTACAATGATTTATTAGACATTGATTTAGAATATTATTTTCTATACATACTTTTGTTTCTATATTATTAATGTCATGGCACGCTATAATCTAACTTGAAGCAAGTTTGGCTCCAAGAGCTTTAATTATTTTACAAGCTTCAGACTTTGTTAGGGCTTTATAGACTTTTTGAGCAAACTTTTACGACCCTTACACAATTGTTTGAGGTCTTTGCACATTTTTACGAGCCTTAAACAGTTTTTTGAGGGCTGTAAATATTTTTTAAGGGTCCTGCATATTTTTTTGTAAGATTTTTACATATTTCTTTGTAAGATTTTACATAATTTTCAGTCTAACACAATTTTAGGACTTGTACAATTTTTAAGAGTCTTGCACAATTTTTAAGTCTTACAGTTCCTTTTAAAGGCTTTTTACGGTTCATTTTACAGTTTTTTTAAGAGTCCTACAGACAGTTTTTTCTTTTAGAGTCCAATAGAATTTTTTTTCAAGAGTAGTCGAGGATTTTTTTTCAAGGGTCCTCCAGGTTTTTATTCCCAGAGTCCTCCAGGTTTTTTTTTCTTACCCAATTTTTGAGAGCTTTAATTATTTTTAAGCTTCAGACTGTTTTGAGGGCTTCATAGACATTTTGAGCGCTTTGCAAACTTTTTAGGAGCTTTAATGATTTTTATATAGCTTTGCACATTTTTTAGGAGCTTTACATATTTTTTGAGGGATTTGCACATTTTTTACGACCCTTACCCAATTTTTTGAGAGCTTTCATTATTTTTTAAGCTTCAGACTTTTTGAGGGCTTTACTCATTTTTTGAGCGCTTTGCAAACTTTTTAGGATTTTTTGATGGCTTTGCACATTTTTTATAAGTTTTACATATTTTTTGAGGGTTTTTGCACATTTTTTACGAACCTTACACAATTTTTTGAGGTCTTTGCGCATTTTTTACGAGCCTTAAACAATTTTTTGAGGGCTGTAAATAATTTTTAAGGGTCCTGCAGATTCTTTTTAAGAGTTGTACATATTTTTTTGTAAGATTTTCACATAGTTTTTCAGTCTAACACAATTTTTAGGACTAATAATTTTTAAGAGTCTTGCACAATTTTTAAGTAATACAGTTTTTTTAAAAGGCTTTTTACGGCTCATTTTACAGTTTTTTTCAAGAGTCCTACAGGTTTTTTTTTCTCAAGAGTAGTCCTACAGTTTTTTTTCTTTTAGCCCCTACAGATTTTTTTCATGAGTCCTCCAGGTTTTAGTTTTTCAAGAGTCCTCTGCTTATTTTTTCAAGAGTCCTCTGCTTACATTTTTTAAGAGTACTCTGCTTACATTTTTTAAGAGTCCTCCGCCTACCATTTTTTAAGTCCTCCGCCTACCATTTTTTAAGAGTCCGCTGCTTACATTTTTCAAGAGTCCGCTGCTTACATTTTTCAAGAGTCCGCTGCTTACATTTTTCAAGAGTCCGCTGCTTACATTTTTCAAGAGTCCGCTGCTTACATTTTTCAAGAGTCCTGCTTACTTTTCAAGAGTCCTGCTTACTTTTCAAGAGTCCTGCTTACTTTTCAAGAGTCCTGCTTACTTTTCAAGAGTCCTGCTTACTTTTCAAGAGTCCTGCTTACTTTTCAAGAGTCCTGCTTACTTTTCAAGAGTCCTGCTTACTTTTCAAGAGTCCTGCTTACTTTTCAAGAGTCCTGCTTACTTTTCAAGAGTCCTCTGCTTACTTTTCAAGAGTCCTCTGCTTACTTTTCAAGAGTCCTCTGCTTACTTTTCAAGAGTCCTGCTTACTTTTCAAGAGTCCTGCTTACTTTTCAAGAGTCCTCTGCTTACTTTTCAAGAGTCCTCTGCTTACTTTTTAAGAGTCCTCTGCTTACTTTTTAAGAGCCCTGCTTACTTTTTAAGAGCCCTGCTTACTTTTCAAGAGCCCTGCTTACTTTTCAAGAGCCCTGCTTACTTTTCAAGAGCCCTGCTTACTTTCTTAAGAGTCCTGCCTACTTGTAAGAGTCCTGTCTACCTCTTTAAGAGCCCTGCTTACTTTCATAAGAGCCCTGCTTGCTTTCTTAAGAGCCCTGCTTACTTTTTCAAGAGCGTCCTATTTTTGCAATTTTGGTGTCAAACGATTCAGAATGACTTAAACACTCCTAAAATTAGGTAGCAAGTTGAATATTTTTGGCAAAATTAGTATTATTCAATAAAATGCATCCTGAATTTGTAAGCATCATTATATATTTATTATTATCTTGTCATTCGACAATAAAAATAAGATAGTGTTCATAGTATTCTAGATATTGCAAATATGGGCACGTTAATTAGTAAAAATTTACTTATCAGGAGATTTAGTATATTGTTTATGCCAGAATTTTATATCTGCTTGGAGTACGCAATGGTCATAGTAAGATAATCTTGAAATAGTACAAATATTTATAAAAAAAACCTGACATTGTTTGAAATTGACATCAATTGTCAATTCAGTTTTTATATTTTTGTACTTTTTATACAATGGTAATGGTATACCAGAATAATTCAGGTTTTACTTTCCAGTATTTTCTTGTGCTGATTTCTGTGTCTTTTCTATTTTTTTAGGAACGCCAAGGTTGGATGGAAGCAATTCGTTATGTTTCAAATCGTCTGGCAAATTCTGAGGATTCACAAAGTCTGAATGATGATGTCGATATGGCAGCTGAGGTTGCTGAAGATGAGTTATCGGCCAAATTTTCGTTGCAGGGTACATCAACAGGCAAATTCAGTGGAAAGAAGAAAGTTGTAAGTGTCATTGTAGATCATAGTTTATTTTTTACGTTCGCCAACAAAGTTAAACGTTATTAATGGCAGACGTAGAACCTTGTGATAAAGATTCAAGTTGTCTGAAGACGTTCTGAGTTGTCTGAGAACGTTCCGAGTTGTCTGAGAGCGTTTAAAGTTGTCTGACGAAGTCCCAGGACGTCCGACAAAGTCCCAGGACGTCTGAGGAAGTCCCAGGACGTCTGACGGAGTCCCAGGACGTCTGACGGAGTCCCAGGACGTCTGACGAAGTCCCAGGACGTCCGACGGAGTCCCAGGACGTCCGACGGAGTCCCAGGACGTCCGACGGAGTCCCAGGACGTCTGAGGAAGTCCCAGGACGTCTGAGGAAGTCCCAGGACGTCTGAGGAAGTCCCAGGACGTCTGAGGAAGTCCCAGGACGTCTGAGGAAGTCCCAGGACGTCTGAGGAAGTCCCAGGACGTCTGAGGAAGTCCCAGGACGTCTGAGGAAGTCCCAGGACGTCTGAGGAAGTCCCAGGACGTCTGAGGAAGTCCCAGGACGTCTGAGGAAGTCCCAGGACGTCTGAGGAAGTCCCAGGACGTCTGAGGAAGTCCCAGGACGTCTGAGGAAGTCCCAGGACGTCTGAGGATGTTCCAGGACGTCTGAGGATGTCCCAGGACGTCTGAGGATGTCCCAGGACGTCTGAGGATGTCCCAGGACGTCTGAGGATGTCCCAGGACGTCTGAGAAAGTCCCAGGACGTCCGACGAAGTCCCAGGACGTCCGACGAAGTCCCAGGACGTCTGACGGAGTCCCAGGACGTCCGACGACTTTTTGGACTGTCTGGCGACTTTTTGGACTGCCTGACGACTTTTTGGACTGCCTGACGACTTTTTGGACTGCCTGACGACTTTTTGGACTGCCTGACGACTTTTTGGACTGCCTGACGACTTTTTGGACTGCCTGACGACTTTTTGGACTGCCTGACGACTTTTTGGACTGCTTGACTAATTTTTTGACTGTCTGACGACTTTTTTGACTGCCTGACTAATTTTTTGACTGTCTGATGACTTTTTTGACTGTCTGATGACTTTTTTGACTGTCTGATGACTTTTTTTACTGTCTGGCGACTTTTTGGACTGTCTGGCGACTTTTTGGACTGTCCGGCGACTTTTTGGACTGTCTGACTAATTTTTGGACTGTCTGACTACTTTTTGGACTGTCTGACTACTTTTTGGACTGTCTGACTACTTTTTGGACTGTCTGACAACTTTTTGGACTGTCTGACTACTTTTTTGACTGCCTGACTACTTTTTTGACTGCCTGACTACTTTTTTGACTGCCTGACTACTTTTTTGACTGCCTGACTACTTTTTTGACTGCCTGACTACTTTTTTGGACTGCCTGACTACTTTTTTGGACTGCCTGACGACTGTCTGACTAATTTTTGGACTGTCTGACTAATTTTTGGACTGTCTGACTAATTTTTGGACTGTCTGACTAATTTTTGGACTGTCTGACTAATTTTTGGACTGTCTGACAAATTTTTGGACTGTCTGACAACTTTTTGGACTGTCTGACTAATTTTTGGACCGTCTGACTAATTTTTGGACCGTCTGACTAATTTTTGGACCGTCTGACTAATTTTTGGACCGTCTGGCGACTTTTTGGACCGTCTGACTAATTTTTGGACCGTCTGGCGACTTTTTGGACCGTCTGACTAATTTTTGGACCGTCTGGCGACTTTTTGGACTGTCTGAAAACTTTTTGGACTGTCTTAAAACTTTTTGGACTGTCTTAAAACTTTTTGGACTGTCTTAAAACTTTTTGGACTGTCTTAAAACTTTTTGGACTGTCTTAAAACTTTTTGGACTGTCTTAAAACTTTTTGGACTGTCTGAAAACTTTTTGGACTGCCTGACGACTTTTTGGACTGTCTGGCGACTTTTTGGACTGTCTGAAATCTTTACAATGTCTACAAATGTTTCGCACAGTCTGAAGATGATTATGTATGAATCTATCTAAACACATTTTGGACTATCTGAAAATTTTGTAGGCTGCCTGAAAACATAAATCAAACTCTTGAGCTACAAGTGATGTAGTCCTTCCTGAAAAAAAAATTAAATTAAATTTTATAATTATGATACTAACTACATGTATAGAATCATTGATTTATTGTCTTTTTCTCCTCAGACTTTGGAGAATTTTGAGTTCCTGAAAGTTTTAGGCAAAGGCACCTTTGGTAAAGTAATTCTGTGCAGAGAAAAAGCAACACAGCATTTGTACGCCATCAAAATTCTCAAGAAAGAAGTCATCATACAAAAAGATGAAGTAGAGCACACTTTAACAGAGAATAGAGTGCTGAGGACGACAAAACACCCATTTTTAATTGTAAGTAGTAGAAACAAAATTCACCCAAGATTGTTTCTATTATTCTTTTTCTATATTATTATTCTTATTTCTATTGCAGTCTTTGAAATATTCTTTCCAAACTCCTAATCGATTGTGTTTTGTTATGGAGTATGTAAACGGTGGTGAATTATTCTTTCATCTGAGTAGAGATAGAATCTTTTCTGAAGAGAGGACGAGGTTCTATGGAGCTGAAATTATATCAGCCCTTGGATATCTACATTCTCAGGTAAATAAATAAAAATAAGCTAATACATATTTGGATACTCATCAGATGTCTCTCTATGATTTTTCTTTCAGGGTATCATTTATAGAGATCTGAAACTGGAAAACCTTCTCCTGGACAAAGACGGTCATATCAAAATTGCAGATTTCGGTCTTTGCAAGGAGGACATAACTTATGGGCGGACGACAAAGACGTTTTGTGGAACACCCGAATATTTAGCACCAGAAGTGCTGGAAGACAATGATTACGGCAGGGCCGTAGATTGGTGGGGTGTCGGTGTGGTCATGTACGAAATGGTAAGTGATAAGTGATAACCAGAAAGCGTGGCAATACGTATAAGTATAAAACATGGCAGTTCTTTTTTTTTTGGTGATTAAGTTTGGTAATTTATGACTAGATTTGGTCATTTCTGATTAAAATTCATATTTCTGAACTATATTACAAAATATTTGACTAGATTTTGAAAGTACTTGTTAGATTTTGCAATTTCTGAATAAATTTTACATTTTTCTGACCAAACTTTACAATTTCTAACTAAATGTTGTTATTTCCAACTGGATTTTGTCAATTCAAATTGGATTCTGCAATTCTTAACTAGATTTTGCCATTTTTAACTAAATTTTGAAATTTTCAACTGAATTTTGTAATTTCTTACCAGCTTTTGCTATTTTCCAGTTAGGATTTGCCATGTCTAACTTTATTTTTCAACTTCCAACTAGATTTTTCAATTTCCAACTGGATTTTGTTGTTTTCAACTGAATTCTGCTATTCCTAACTAGATTTTGCCATTTGCAACTACATCTTGCAATTTTTAACTGAATTTTGCAATTTCTTACCAGCTTTTGCTATTTTATGGTTAGGATTTGCCATGTTTAACTTGATTTTTCAATTTCCAACTAGATTTTAACATTTCCATTTGTTTTTGTCGTTTCCAACTGAATTCTGCAATTCTTAACTAGATTTTGCCATTTATAACTATATATTACTATTTTTAACTGAATTTTGCAATTTTTAACTGAATTATGCAATTTCTTAACAGCTTTTGCTATTTTCCAATTAGGATTTGCGATGTTTAACTTGATTTTTCAATTTCCAACTGGATTTTGTCGTTTCCAACTGGATTCTGCGATTCTTCACTAGATTTCGTCATTTTTAGCTAAATTTTGAAATTTTTAACTGAATTCTGCAATTTCTTACCAGCTTTTGCTATTTTATAGTTAGGATTTGCCATGTTTAACTTGATTTTTCAATTTCCAACTGGATTTTGTCGTTTCCAACTGGATTCTGCAATTCCTAACTAGATTTCGTCATTTGTAACTATATCTTGCAATTTTCAACAGAATTTTGCAATTTTTAAGTGAATTCTGCAATTTCTTATCAGCTTTTGCTATTTTCTAGTTAGGATTTGCTATGTCTAACTTGATCTTTCAATTTCCAACTAGATTTTGCCATTTACAACTAGATTTTGTCGTTTCCAACTGGATTCTGCAATTCCTAACTAGATTTTGCCATTTGCAACTATATCTTTCAATTTTTAACTAAATTTTGTAATTTTTAACTAAATTTTGAAATTTTTAACTGAATTCTGCAGTTTCTTACCAGCTTTTGCTATTTTTTTAGTTAGGATTTGCCAGGTTTAACTTGATTTTTCAATTTCCAACTAGATTTTAAATTTACAACTGAATTCTGCAATTTTTAACTGAATTTTGCAATTTTTAACTGAATTCTGCAATTTCTGACCAGCTTTTTCTATTTTCTAGTTAGGAATTGCTGTGTCTAACTTAATTTTTCAATTTCTAACTAGATTTTGCCATTTCCAACTGCATTTTGTTGTTTCCAACTGGATTCTGCAATTCTTAACTAGATTTTGTCATTTTTAACTAAATTTTGAAATTTTCAACTGAATTCTGCAATTTCTGACCAGCTTTTACTATTTTCTAGTTAGGATTTGCTGTGTCTAACTTGATTTTTCAATTTCCAACTAGATTTTGTCATTTTCAACTGGATTTAGTCCAGTTTCCAACTGGATTCTGCAATTCTTTACTAGATTTTGTCATTTTTAACTAAATTTTGAAATTTTTAACTGAATTATGCAATTTCTTATCAGCTTTAATTTAACTAGATTTTGCCATTTTTGCAATTTCGGACAAGCTTTTACCAATTTCTACTTAGGATTTGCCATGTCTAACTTGATTTTTCAATTTTCTAACAAGATTTTGCCGTTTCCAACTAGATTTTGTCAATTCAAATTAGATTCTGCAATTCCTAACTAGATTTCGTCATTTTTAACTAAATTTAGAAATTTTGCTGTTTTTAACTGAATTCTGCAATTTCTGACCAGCTTTTTCTATTTTCTAGTTAGGAATTGCTGTGTCTAACTTAATTTTTCAATTTCTAACTAGATTTTGACATTTCCAACTGGATTTTGTCGTTTTCAACTGGATTCTGCAATTCCTAACTAGATTGTGCCATTTGTAACTAAATTTTGAAACTTTTATCTGAATTCTGCAATTTCTTATTAACTTTTGCTATTTTCTAGTTAGGATTTGCCATGTTTAACTGGATTTTGTCGATTCCAACTGGATTCTACAATTCTTAACTAGATTTCGTCATTTTTAAATAAATTTTGAAATTCTTAACTGAATTCTGAAATTTATTACCAGGTTTTGCTATTTTCTAGTTAGGATTTGCCATGTCTAACTCGATTTTTCAATGTTCAACTATAAATATAAATATAAATATAAATATAAATATGAATATGAATATAAATATGAATATAAATATAAAATATAAAATATAAATATAAATATAAAATATAAATATAAAATATAAATATAAAATATAAATATAAATTTTTACCAGCTTTTGCTATTTTCTAGTTAGGATTTGCCATGTCTAACTTGATTTTTCAATTTCCAACTAGATTTTGCCATTTCCAACTGGATTCTGCAATTCCTAACAAGATTTTGCCATTTGCAACTATATCTAGAAATTTTTAACTGAATTTTGCAATTTCTGCTATTTTTTAACTAGATTTTGTCATTTTTTAGCTGGATTATCTCATTTCCATCTAGATTTTTCAGTTTGTAACAACCTTGTGCAATTTTAAACTCAATTTTATCATTTCTAACTAGTGTTCAAAATATCTGCTTAAATCTTATAAATTCTGTTTGAATTTTATCGAAACAAATTTATTCAAATGCTTGCTTTATCTAACTATATATATATATATATATATATATATATATATATATATATATATATATATATATATATATATATACTTTATCCTTTATCTTTTTCCAGATGTGCGGCAGGTTACCGTTCTACAACAGAGACCACGATGTCCTATTCACCTTAATCTTAGTCGAAGAAGTCAAATTTCCCAGGACAATCTCGCCTGAGGCCAAGAGCGTCCTGTCAGGTTTATTAGCCAAAAATCCTGCTGCTCGTTTAGGAGGAGGAGAGAACGATGTCAGGGACATTATGGCCCATCCTTTCTTCAGCTCCATCAATTGGACTGAACTCGAACAGAAACAAGTAATAGAAAGGATAAATGATAAATAATTATTATTAACTGGCAAACCCGACGAACTCTGTTTCGCCACCAGATGGTTTCGTGAGAAAGATGAAGAAATTTTTTGTTTGTTTCATATTTGAAAAGGAAAAATTTGATTTTATTACACAACAGTAACGAATTTATTTTGATTACAAAAATGAAGTGTCTTTTAGTTGAACTTCTTTAAGTAAATGAAAGTGAATCCGCAAATTATCCGTTTCATTGAAGTGCTCTTTGGTAAACCAAATTTTTTTGTTTTTTGGTCTGACGTTAACACAAACAAAGCGGATGGTTTTCCAACTCGTGAACAGGCAACGTATAACTGCCCATGTGAAAAACCATGATTTTCTAAATAATCTATTTGAAATTTATCCCGCAAACACTAAGCAATTGGCCTGGAGACTTGTCATTGCGAACTGGAAATTGCAATCGTTTGAAGTCAAACGGAAGAGCAGTCGGAATCATTGGTATGTCACCAAATCGCCAGCAATTTTTGATTGAATGGTGAAATTCAGTGCGTGTACATCATTATTCTTTGCGGCAAGAATTGCTCGTTGACTTAACCAAGCATAATTCTGATAATTGTCACTAATGTCATTACTCGAATTTTTAATTACGGTGCGTGAAGTTTCAGCAGCTTGCATTAAGGCACGATGCCATGCACAACTAATTTTCTTAGCTATAAACCTTGCGGAGCTCGAGTCCTTTCCAACGAATGCAAAATTGTCGAAATCGGTTCGTGCGTTCTGGAGTTATTTCGTCAGGAAGGAAAACCCGACTTATTTTTATATATATAGAAGATAATAATAGATAATATAATAATAATAGCTTACAAGGAGAACTTCAGGTTTACTCTTCTGGGATTTTGATGAAACTTTTCATGGTGATGAAATTGATGGTTAATTAATTTTTATAATTAAACCACTTCTCTTAGGCCTATAATATTTTATCCTGTTTGGTTAGACTATCAACACTATGACAATGCAAAGTTTCATCAAAATACTAGAAAAATAAACCGGGGGTTCTCCTTTTTAGTGGAAGCACCATGTTTTTAAGACACAAGTATCAAATTTAATTCTAATTTGAATTATTTGTAGATTATGCCCCCCTTCAAGCCCCAAGTGACCTCAGACACTGATACGAGGTACTTTGATTCTGAGTTTACGGGAGAGAGTGTGGAACTGACACCTCCTGAACAACCGGGACCCCTTGGGGCTATTCAGGAGGAACCCTATTTTCAACAGGTAATTATATTTTTTTTTACATATATATATATATATATATCTTATATATAAAATTCTTCTGTAACAATGTAAGTTTCATATTTCCTCCTAAACTATAATTCGGATTTTCATGAATCTTCCTGAAGTTTGTTCGGGAAATTTTTTAGAATGTTTTGATTCATAGAAATATAGTTAAATTGTAGAAATAAATAGAAAAAATTACAAAAAACCGCTTATCATTGTTTGCCCTTGAAAATATTTGAAGCTTAGTTTGACATTAAAAACAATTGAGGACTGTCATTTGCCAAACATTTCTATTCACTTATAGGCTAAGGCAATATTAGAATATAATAATTCATAATTATGAATAAGGAAAATGTAATGTCTACATTATTAATGCCGAAAAGCAGCTGAGATGTGCCAAAAATTAAATTAATATAAGATGCAAATAATATAACATGCATTTGACAAGTGATGCAGTCTGCGCATGCGTCTGACGTGCGCGTGGTTTGCTTTTGCTTGCAATAATTTTGTTTGCGCACTTTGCGAACAGATTCGCCGTACGAATTCGCGCAAAGGAGCGAGCCATAAGTGATTGCGCTCAACAAATTCAATTTGCAGTCGTTTTGCCTTACTATACTAAGTCGCAATACAAAAAAAATTATTTAGAAGTTTCATTGTGTCAAAAATTCATATGTTTGTCATTGGGTACGGAATATTTACTCAATGGAGCGCTTTGGGTCTGAACTTTTTACTATTTTCCAATTCGTTTGGAATTTTGGAACTAGGTTCACCTTACTCTTCAGAAGTGAAAACAATTTAGACTCCTTTACCACTTCTCGGGTGGATGACATTTCTTTTCAGTGGTGTAATTTTACTTTTTTCAAAATAACGTTGGGTATCGATAAAAGAACTAATTATACGAGAAAAATATTTAATAATGTTTTTCAAAAAAGGAAATACTTTTCAAGTTACTGGCTACTGAATATTTGTTTCTTTTTTGCGTTTTTCATCATTTGTTGCTAACACCTTCAAAAATATACATTTTAACGAAAATCATGTAATGAACAGAATTATATCAATTAAAATCTTAATAAAACGTTATTTTATAGTGTTTAGGAACATTATTAGGCTAGATATGAAAATGGGTTTTTATAGTGCTCAAAATAAGCTTTAAAATGAGTACTTCTGACGTGTTAAAATGAGTGAGCTATCATGCAGATAAAGGACGCATGCAATGTTTTTTTTTCATTAAATCAAATACTTTGAGTGCCATATCCACCAAAATTAAAAATAATCGTATTCAATCTAGAATTAACTTGGTTTAAGAGATCTTGATGGATTCTAGAAAATACCACAACTTTAGTACAAATGATTCTTAAAAACTCATGATTTCATGAAAAAAAAAACATTTTAAAAAAAACAACCAATTTCTCATCAAATACCTCTGAAAAATACGTATAAAAGTATATATATAAAGAAAATTCGAGGTATTTTTCTGACTAATTATTTATTGTTATTATTTTTTCGTTACACAAATATTGATAGATGTATGATTAATTAAGAGCTGTCCAACCAGAGATCTTTCGAGCCCTTTAACCCTTCGCCGTTTTACAATAAGAGAAGTTACGGTAAAATAATGATAGAGAAAGTGTAGCTCATTTAATCACCTTTAAAATAGTGTATATACAAGTTTCTGATAAAATCAGAATTAAAAGAGTAATAATCCAATTAATGCTGTGGATGGTGACGGAGTGCAAATTGTTAAAACATTGAAATTAAGATAAGATTAGCCTATTTCAAAATATCAAGTAAATTGGAGCACAGTAAAAAAAATTTACAGAGCAATAATTTTGTTGATCGTAATTGGATAGAGCACATGTGAACAGGATTTGAACAAATTAATTCACTTCAATATAAACTTAAGCAATAATGTATATTGATTTATTAGAGAAAAAATGCAATTTAGATATTAAAATTAGCCAGTTAAAATATGGTACAAAATTATAAAATTATAGGCAACATTATTGAAGCAATTATTTTGGGTGAGAAAAATAAAAGGTGATATTGCACCTTTGCCGCGAATGCTATAATTAATTCTTTCTGAATTTGTTGTACTTTTTAAAAGATTTCAATTTTCAACATGAGTATCTTATGCTATGACCATAAATCAAAAAGCAGACGATCATTTTTAGTGTGATAAATTTGGAAAATCAATGTTTTAGTCGTGAATAAACAAAAAATCATTCATTTATACACTCCACATCTACAGTATGGCTAAAATACTATATACCCTTAAATGCAATAAAATAAATTGAGCTATTGGAATAAATTTGTTCTATAAATCGCAGTGTATAATTTTTAATATACAATTTATTGAACATTTTTTAATATTTGTTAAATAATAATTAAAGTGTTAACGTGGGAATTGAGAACAATCATTTTATTTGAAACAGTTCTACATTCAACATCACTTATATATTGGTGTAAATAGTAATTCAAAAAACAGTAATTATTATTTTTAACTAAGCAGTAAATATTAGTATAAAATATTGAAAATTGTAGACGTAGGTACAGAACAACGTCTGTCGGGTCAGCTAGTATATATATATATTATTATA